>NC_044393.1:73287708-73596156 GCF_006542625.1 Nomascus leucogenys
TCCTAATTGGCAGTGAACTCCTGAGAAGAAAATTTTAAACTCTACTCTTCTACAGGCTTTACTTCTGATTTATATAATAAGCCTCTGAATCCCAATACACGTTACTAGATTGTTTGTTTTGACGAAGGTGAAACAAGATAGAGGAGTTGCATCTTAACCTACAGCTAGGTCTTAAAGTCAGCTTACAATGTGTTATGTCTTCAGGAAATGTCAGCTTCACTTGCTACTTATATGTTCTATAGGATTTAGTCAGACAACATCTTTCAAACACCATTGGTTAGTTTTCATACAAAATGAAAGTTTTATCAGGGTATATTTTTATTGTAAACTTTTCAAAATTATTTTTAATTATGTGGGCATTTTTTATGTCTAACTTTATTTGCAGGGTTTTAGTATGAATAATTCACCAACTATGTTACAGATAAAGAAAGTATATTGCTAACTATTTTTTTTAATAAAATATGTTTGCACTGGTTTTGTATCTTGCCAGTGTTTCTAAGCTACTGAACAAACTCAATTTGGCAAGACAGAAATGTTGCTGTATGCTGTGGATAAAATCTCAGGCATGGACTTAAAACTTTGTTTAGACTGACATGGAAAATAAATATGATTCTTTCATTCCTTTAAAGATTTGACAGAGGGGAGCACTGAAGAAACTTTTAATTTTAAAATAATTTTTGGTTGTATCAATATATCGTGGGAAAACAATTTAAAAAATCACATACTGCTGAGACAAAGAAAGCATCAGTCTGCTTTTCCCTTCGAATCCCTAAGTGACTCTTCACAGGCAAAGATGTTCAATTCTTTGGTTGTTCCTTCTAATATTTAGTTCTATGTATGTAAATACCATTGACTGTAGCTATTTGTTGATTCATCACTTTCAGATATTATCACTTGATTTCCTATGTTGACATATTAGAATTTGGAATCATTGAGACTTCTTATTTCCTTATCATCATTCTTTAAATAAAAATTTGGTAAAACCCACACACATTTTTCCTGTTACAATATAAAGATGGTTTTCTTTGAGCAAAAATTCTCTAATTATATTTTGTTCCCATACTACTTTCCATATTTTGCTGGAGATGATAATCTTCTTATTTTTATGCTTATTTAATTATCTGTAAATGGTTAAATTTTATGCAGCCTCCAGGAAATCTGAAATTGTTTTCTATGAAGTCTAACCTCGAGATCTTTTATCAGTCGCATTTTTGTTCTGTAGAACCAGCTCCTGGAACACTTTGACCTCTGCTACATCAGAGGGCTTTGCTTGCCAAGCTTGGCGAAGCAGTGGTATGACTTTGCTGCCATTCAGAGACTTCTATTTGACTCTTCTCTGTGTTGCATTCCTGTTTCTTGATTCTCGTGTCTTCCTCTTTACTGGTTTATTCCTGCATTTTGTTGAAGTACATGTTCTAATAGCTTCCTGAGAAATCATGCATGGGAGATAATTTTTTTGAAATTTTACACATTTTAAAATAGCTTTATTCTACCCTCATATTTGATCAGTTTTCCTATGGCTCTATAATTCTTGCACAGCACTTTAAAGGGAAAGCTTTGTTTAATTGTCTTCTAGCACTGCCAGTGTTTGTGATGAGAAATCAAATGCAATTTTTACTTCTAATCTTTATTAGTTGCTTTGTTTTTTCTTTTCTGGAAACTTTTACTATCTTCTCTTTATTTTGAGGAAGTAATATGTCAGTATCTTCTGCTCTATGCAACTTAAAGGAACTGAGATCATATAGGCCAACTTTTATTTGTTTCTATCAAAATTATCTGTTTAAATAGTTAGGTAAAAGAAAGAGAATGGGAGGGCTAAGGCTGTTATTTGGAATTAACTCACTTTCCAAACTTCACTTCTTTTCTAAGTAGTTAGTGATAATTCATCCTTTTCAGTTGCATTCAAAGAAGTTCCCCATCTGTCTTGTGCCATGCAAAAATCCCTGAAAAGATGAGTTGTGACCTTGATTGCTTACTAAGGTGTTCAGGGACCAAGCAGCTACCTTTATTTTGCAATGAAGGGTTGCGTGCATCTACAACAGCTAAATTTTAGTGACATTATCAAGGCAGACTGTATTCATCCTGGTTGAGATTCAGTATAGATGACAAATTTCTTACAATGGGAACATTTATAGGCTCTATTTTACTGTATGTTGTTTATTTTTAATTATAGTTTTTAAATTGTTAAAAGAATAGATATTAAATGCAGAAAACCTAACAAAGAGAAAATTTATTCATAATTCCAGAGATGATAAATATTCACAACTTGACATATGTTATGGAGAATTTTGTTTTGTTTTTCATTTAAACAGTCTATAAGGAACATCTCCTCATATAAATAAATATTATTGCATGTATTGTACAATATTATTTTTAAGTACCTAGTGTGTTTTCTTTTTAAATTTACAAATAAAAATCATTTATATTTATAGTGTACAATATGATGTTTTGATAAATGTATACATTGTGGAATGGCTAAACCAAGCTAATTAACACGTACGTTACCTTACATAGTTATATTTTTGTGGGAGTGAAAACACTTAATCATCTGTCTCAGCAATTTTCAAATATGCAGCACATTGTTATTAACTATAGTTACTATGTTTGTACAACATGATTTTTGATGGTTGCATAGAGTTTCATTGTATGAATTTGTCCTAATGTATACAACCATTTTCTTAGGCCTAGGGACTTCAGGAATCTTTTTGTTTGTTTTTGCCATCCTAAATATTATGCAACCTAAAATGGCTCAAGCTTTATCAGCCTATAAATGAAAATGGAGTCACAATAACATTAGTTTTCAAATTATGATGTTTCATAGCTCCTTCTTGCATGATTTTAATATTTATTAGTTTTTTTTCTGGAAGGCCTTAGGGATGTCTTATTGGTTTAGAGGAATAAGCCCATGTATATTTTTTCCCTTTGAGCATCTTCTAGGAAGCCCCGCCACCGTCACTGGGGAGGAGTCTTGACTCTGCTGCTAATGTTGGCACCTCCTAAGTGAATGCTGCTTCTCAGCTCCGCTTTGCAGTGTTCTCAGATCCTGCTACCGCATGTTCTTGCAGATAAATGAGCAGAATGTGACTGATGTGGTCTGGCTCTTTGTCCCCAGCCAAATCTCATCTTGAATTGTTATCTGAATTGTAATCCCCATGTGTAGGAGGATGGACCTCGTGGGAGGTGATTGACTCATGAGGGCAGTTCCCCCATGCTGTTCTTATGATAGTGAGTGAGTTCTCATGAGATCTGATGGTTTTATAAGAGGCTCTTCCCTCTTCACTCTGCACTTCTCTTTCCTGCTGCCTTGTGAAGAAGGATGTGTTTGCCTCCCCTTCTGCCATGATTGTAAGTTTCCTGCAGTCCCCCCAGCCATGCAGAACTGTGAGTCAATTAAACCTCTTTCCTTTATAATTTGCCTAGTCCTGATATTTCTTTATAGTACAGTGAAAATGGACAAATACATCACCTTTCCTCATTTTGAGCTAGATTTTGTTTTTTATGCTCAAAGACAGCAATGCTTATGCCTAGTCTCAACAAATATTTCCTGAAAGTAGTCCTTCGGTTTCTGGCTCTAACTCCTACTTCTTAAAGGTACAGGTTATTTGTCTTCACCTCTTCAAAATTTGTATATGGAGCTTTTAGAAGATTTAGATGCCCAGGTCGTACTTCAGACCTATTGACATAATCTTCCAGGTAGAACTCCAGTATGTGCATTTCAAAATTTCATCAGGTGGTTTTGTTAAATGTAATAGATTCTCTTTGTTGCCCATGCAGACCCCTTCCACTGTAGTATCCCCCTCTCTCAGCTCTAAACGCTTGGTTAATAGCTTACACTTGTAGTCTTTTCAGGAGGATTGCCGCTTCACCTAGAAATGCCAGGGAAGTTACCAACACCATACAGGTTTTATTGTACAGCATACTCTCATTAAAACTTATTCACCTGTCATGTTGGTGGGAATGTAAATTAGTACAGTCATTATGAAAAACAGTATGGAGGTTTCTTAAAAAATTAAAAATAGAATTATGATCACATATGATCTAGATCTAGAAACTCTAGACCACATATGATCTAGAAATTCTACTTCTGGGTACATATATAAAGGATATAAAATCAATATGTCAAAGAATATTTGCACTCCCATGTTCATTGCAGTGTTATTCATAATGCCAAGATATGGAAATAACTTCAGTGCCTATCAATAGATGAATGGATAAAGGAATTGTGATATGGATGTGTGTGTGTGTGTGTGTGTGTGTGTGTGTGTGAATCTTATTCAGCCATAAAAAAGAAGAAAATTCTGCCATTTGGAATAACATGGATGAGCCTGGAAGACATTATGTTAAGTGAAATAAAACGGGAATGGAAAGACAAATAGCATGTGATCTCACTCATACGTAGAATCTAAAATAGTTGATCTCGCAGAAAGAGAGAGGAAAATGGTGGTTACCAGAGGCTGGGGTAGTTGGGGGAAGATGTTGGTCAAATAATATAAAATTACAGTTACATGGTAGTAGTAAGTTCAAGAGATCTATTGTACAGTATGGTGAATAAGTTAATGATAATATGTTGTATTCTTGAAAAGTGCTGAGAGTGAATGTGTATTCTTACCAGAAAAATGATAAATATGTTACCTACTGTTTATGTTAATTAGCTAGATTTAGCGGTTCCATAATATATATGTACTTCAAAACATCATGTTGTACATAATAAATATTGTACATAGAATTTTGTTTATCAGTAAAAAAGTTATATTCACCTGAATCCCTGTTATGAGCTCTGGGCCAATGAAATTGGAGCTAAAACAATGTGGAATCAGGTTACCATTCATGAGCCTCATGCATAGTCCATGGAACTGGGTAAGGGACAGGCATCATATTTTTAATATTTTGACCATTAACCTGATTTCTCTTCTCCCCTTTGCAGACCCCTGTTCATGAACATACATGCACATGCACATGTGTGCACACACAAACTCTCTACACATAAAGAGAAGACTGTTCCTTTCTTGTCGACAGAAAAACCTTTGGTCGCATGCAGGCTAACTCGTTTACTACTTCCTGCTGCTACATTTCTTGATCTGTTTTGGGGTACATCTGTTTTTCTTCCCTGGGTGTCAGTGACTACAGTTGGAATGTCTGGGCTGATCATAAGGCTTTTGCTTCATCTTGTCAATAGTTTCTTTGAGAAATAAAAGGCTTTTGTTTCCTCAGCACCCTTACAAGGCTGCCTAGTGTTCTACCATAGTTTCTCTGGGAAGGAGAGAAGTCAGACAGACATAAATGGTGATGATGTTTTATGGTTAGTAAAAGTGACAATGAGTGTAGATAAGAATCAACCTTGAAGTATACGGTGAAGAGGATTTGGAATGAGGGCACTTTGAAGCAAGGGTAATACCATATAAAATAACAGATTCTTAGCTTGAGAAGGAAAGACTTGGATATTATCTAAGCTAAGATGAAGAATGTGTACTCTTTGAGAGATGTTGCCTAGATTTCTTTCAATTGCCATATTCTAACTATACGAGGTGGAAAAGGCCCGATGCAGTTGAGTTCTGTCCAAGGACATAAACTCAATCAAGCTCTTATGAAAATGCAGTGATAAAAAGAGAAGAGTAAATAGCCTTTGGATGGAGCAAAACTCTTTTATTCTCCTTCCTTGGAATATTTTTTTTCTGTAATTATTTTTCTTTGGCATTGAGCTATAAGGATAGCTGTAAGTATGTGTTTGTGATCTGGTGAAATTTGGGTGTAGATATAGAGAATTTATACATCTATATTATTTTTCTCTAGAGGGATTCAATTTTGCCCATAATAACATTCTGTTTCTTTCATCAATAAATTAATAAAATATTTCTGAACACATATATCTGCTAATTACAGGAATCTTCAAGGAAGGTTAGGAGGTAAAGTGGGTTTTCTGATATTAGGGGCTCTCTATTCTGTAACATTATGATTATCTCAGGATTTACCGGCAGGTTTTTAAGAAGAGGGGAAGCATAACTGGAAAAAACTAGCCTTTTTTGTTGTTTTTTCAACAACAATTATTGTTGTTGGAAACAACATTAAACAATTATTTTGGGGGGGAAATTATACTAATCCTAATCTTCATTGCTTTAATTCTCATGAGGGAAGTAAATCTGGAAGGACCTACATGTGAGTTACTATCCTTTTAGGTTCTTGCTTTGAAGGTACCTGAATCAATTTATTAAAGTTTATCCGGGAAGTAGGTTAGCATAAAACAACTTGGGTTATTTGTGTATTGTTCCTCTATGATCTCTTCTTTCAAAACATCTTTTTAAAAGATTTAACATGACCTGGCTAAGAATCAGAGGGGACCCAGATGCATTTCCTCAGGTAACACACCCAGCTCAGAAGTTGCCACAATTAGGGCATTGTGCATAGCAGAGACCATGGATTCTGGTGCACAAACATGCTCACAGAAACACTGAATTGTCCTGGAAATGCAGACAAGAACTTTGTGCCAGTGACTCCCCTAAGCTCTTCTTTGAAACTGACCTTATTTAGTTTCTGCTGGGGTAATTTGCTCTGGGGATCTCCTCAGTTACTTGAATGAATAAAATAAGCTGCCAGTCTTTGACCTGACTCTAGTTAGTAGAGCAGGGTTCATGGGGGGTTAGCAGGGCTTCTGTTTCAGGCTACAACAAAGCTTGAATAGGGTTTACTCAATGCTATAAGCCTCTAGTTCCTTCTGGTAGAGCTATAGACTACTTATCTCTTCCTGTTATCTCCTGTTTTCATTTGAAAACGCAAAAGTATGTTAATATAAATAAGAAAAAAAATGACTAACATATCATTTTTTCCTCTCTCCCCAGGGAGCACATGTTGTGCTGGGGCAGGACTGGGTACAACTTTTTGCTAGACCTTAGGGCTTGTGGCTGGGTTGCTGGGTTTTCTCTTTGGATTTGACCCCAGCATCACACTTTTCAGGTTACACTATTCAGACTGGTTCCTGGACTTATACAGGATATTTCTGAACCTCAGTCACTGATACAAGTTTAATTTATATTCCCAGAATGATCTTCTCACCCTATGCATGTCAATAGCTGTTGACAGACACTTGTAGAGGCAGGTTCTCTTTGGATTCATACACAAAATCTGCAATTAGATTTAGCCAAAAGAAAATTAACTGATTAAAAAGAATAATTAATGATAAAAATGTGCCTAGGAGGATGCTGACTATGAGTAAAATGATGAAACCATGTGTGAGTACATAGCCCTTGGGATGACATCCTCCCAAAGGTCAGATGAGAGACAATATGGCAGCCATGAGTGTCCATGCCCTCTAAAGGCTGAGCTTCCCCACAGTGCTCCTAGAGGGGACACCTGGAAGGAAGACCAGGTAGAGAGTCCAAGGTCAGGCAGGCTGCCCACTCTCAGCTCTTATGTACCTGTTACATAGGAGTATATGCAGCTTAGCAAGAACTTACAGGAGCTGACCCAAAGTCACTGCAGACCCTGTAAACCTCTGCTTGAGCACATAACTACAGGGTTGAGGCAAGAGCAGCATCTCTCCCCTCCTCAACTGCTCGCTGATAGAAGTCTAGAAACATATCAAAATCAACCACGAGGCAGAGAAGTTTGGGGAATGAGCCAGGCTGGCAGTAATGTAGTTATTGAAAGGGGGCTTAAATTAGGGGCAAAGAAAATAGTATGGCTACTGTTCTGATAATAATCCTAATGAGTTTCAGGGGGTTATAGGAGAAAAGGGTATGAAGAAAAGAAGAAAGGCAAAGCAGTAAAGAGCAACAAATAACTAAAATAGCACAAGTGAGGTGCGTGGGAGATGGTTATGCAGAGGCTCCTTCCGGTCAGAAGATGCAGAGTAGAGAGAAAGCTACGTAGCTCTGTCATCTATACTTTTTGGATTTTTGGGAAACATTGACACAAAATTTAATCCAATTAATAGGATATAAGAAGGTTTACTATATGCCAGACACCATGTTTCATGTCCTCAAGGATAACGGAATAAAAGAACCGTTCTGCCCTCTAGAGATATTGCAGTTTGGCGAGGGAAATGACACGTACACAAGAAATAATAATTCACACCCCGCTGAAGTAAGATCTGAAATAAAGATGCAAGCAGTTAGCAGCATGGGAACAGGAGAGAAGAGAGTCATGCTACCTATCTTAGGAAAAGCCTCGTGGAGCAGGCGTGAGTATAAAGAACAACCAGGATTTCAACAGACACAAATGAGGGGAATGGACTTTCAGACCAAGGAGAGAGCTAGAACAGAATGAGGCAGGGAGCCTGGTCAGGCTGCTAATGTTTGGGAAAAAGTGACTCTCTCATGAGCCTGGCGCTAAGGGGGAGCAGTGAGTGGCAAGTCTGCATGGAAAGGCTAGGCCAAGTTGTACAGAACCTATGTGAGGCAAGGAAGTTTGATTTTATCTTTCATGGAATGGGGAATACATTGACAGAAATTAAAGAAGTAATTGAAAAGGTTACAATTGTGCTTAAGGAAGATGGATCTAGAAGTATTATGCGGGATGGATTAGAGAAAGCAGAGACTGGAGATAGAGAATGTTGTAAAGTAATTCCTGATTGTCTCTTGCGTTTATGCATGTATTGCAAGCAGACACTGACTACCTTTGTTTTGAACTATCTTTTCTATGGATTTTTAATGGTGAAAAACCTTGGAGCACAGAGAGTGTCTTTCTCTAGAGCAAAAACAGGTGAGCCTACTGTCTATTATAAAATATTCCATTTCCCTAAAGCTTAGGGGTTCCTCTTCTGTAAGGCAGCTCACTGTATATGCAGGCATTCATCTGGGCCCATCTTCAGTGCCTCTGTGGAATTTTGGGGTAAGAAAAACTGACACAAATATATTGCTTGCTATGCTGTAATAAAGTACTTTATCTCTAACACAACAATCATGTGTCTCCCGCTGTAACTCATGAAACCATGGCAGGCTAACTTGATACCTGCAAAGTATTGTAAAATCTCAAACTCTTCATAGTTTTTGATGGGTAGATACCCTTAGGAAACTATTTCAATAATCTTAACAGTAAAGGTTTATTTTAGGGAAGAGACAGAATGTTGCTTTGTTTATTTTTGTATCCAGAAACCTGACCTTCATATATGATCTATTTTATAATGTCCAGAAAACACTGTGTTATTACAAAGGTAATGTGGGCAACAGAAATCCTGACTCAACCCTATCCATGATCATAATTCACCTCTTACCCCCTAGAGTGAGTTTCACCCTCTAGAGTCTCAGATAAGTCTGACTCCAAGAGAAGTTGCGTTTCAGGGATTCCTGTCTTATATAGAGTACTTTTACACTTTGAGTTTGCTCTTTCAATGTGCCTAAATAAAACCATAAATTCTGTCTCAAAATGTCTTCTCTATTGTAATTATCTGGGTGTTTATCCAGGAACCAAGCACATAGTAGATAATCAATGAATATTTAGAGTCAAGAAGAACAAATGAAATAAAATAATTGAGATTTAGAAATATAAGTAGCTAAGAAATTCTTGTCTTAATTATCTACCCCAACCCCAAAGATAGAGTCACATTTAAATTATTTATTATCTTTTTATGATATGACTAGTGCTAGATATTTTTGGAAGTGCCTCTTCCACTTTGTATTTCTGCAACCCTGAATCTCAGTAGTCTTCCATGAGGTGAGAGGTTGGGCTAGTTAATCTTTTAGATTCCTTCCAGCATTGGATTCCAAGAAGCCTAGTTCATTGAGCTGAGTGATAATGTTATCTCCAAGTTCTTTTTCACTTGAAAGGCATAACCAGAAAAGTTATTTTAGTTGGTGAGAAGGAAAGATGAGTATCTGAGTATGTGAATATGTTAAATAAAAATGTCAGTTTTTTCTTGCCACTAATAGCCTTTTGCTCCTTTCATCACTTTGAAGCAAAGCTTAAATGAAAGGGTAGCAATGATTTAAGTTTTGAGTAGGTTCATAGTATCTTTAATTTTTTCCAAAGATGACAAAAAATGAATTTGGATAAGGCATAAGGATGGTGATTTTTTATCAACATTTGGAAACACCATCTCTGCACTGTAACCTTAGTCATTATTCTTATTATTTGCAACTAGTAATTAGCTGTTTGCTAGAAGTGTGAAAAATCAGATAGGAAAATTCTTTACCATTGGAAGGAATGGTTTATTAATTGTGATTTCACAGAAACAAAGATATTTTATGGTGCTGTTTCTCCTGTCAATTGTAAAGATGAGCATATGGCCGGGTGAGTGCAATTGGCCACTATTGTGTTAAAGAGGCCAAGGTCAAAGGTGGAAATCCAATATGAGCCAGTCAGCTCTGCTCTCGTCTGCCCTGCCAACCACCTGACAAACAGGAATCTAAGTGGAAGTCAGACCCTGTTATGGGGTGTCAGTTATGACTTCACACATGATGAATGGCAAAAAGGAGGTCACCAAGTCCACTCTGTTTTGTCTGCTTTGAGTTCATGACTTCTTTATATGCAAGTGCAATTTAATTCAACCAATATTAATTGCTTTAATGTGCTACAACTGTGTGTTAGGTAAAGAGTTTATCTTGACAGTATAATATATACCTATTCTGGAGGAGCTTAAAGTCTCAAATGGAAAGAGAAACTCATGAATAGTGAATTAAATCAAATCAAAATAAACTACAAATAGTGTAGAACAGTATGTGGCTAAATACCTACAGTAGTATTTTACACTCACATTTTCTTCAAATAATTTTATTCAAACTATTCATATACATGTTCAACATCAGTGATTTCATTTCCAGAGCAACTTTTTGAGTCAACCTATGTTTTTCTATAGCAAATTGTCTTCATTTCCAACTAAGCTGTTTGTTGTATCAGCCTAAAAGTAAAATCTACATATGATTCTGTCCCTGGAAATGTTTCCCTGTGCATGATTACTCATTTTTGTAACATTAGGAACTTAGGTCAGTTCTCTTCTTTCTCCCTTTCATTCTATCTGGGTACATTTTTTATCTTTACAATGCAGTCACTTACCATATTGCTTTTTAAAATGAACTTTAGAAAGTTGATTTTTAATAATATTCAGTACTTGGAAGAGTGAAATTATATTCTTAGGAATAATGATCAAAACTTTCTCTGTGTTTTGAAAACATTTGTATTTTAATCCATATTTATCTGACCCCACCCCTTAACTTTTCTCCTTGTTCCTTGTCTTTATACATCTAAATCCTCTATTTGCCTGACTTACTCCACAGAATGGTCTGAGACTTAACTAAGGCACGTACACTTATTTTTTACTGAATGACTTGATTATTTTGTCCTGAAAACAAAGCTACTAAGTGAAAAGTTGTGAAATTTTTTAAAAAGTCTTTTTTTTTGTGAATTGGAAAGATTACAATCCATTGTATCTCAATACAAGATATTCTAGTAGTTTTTACGGGCTAAAACATTTTGCAATATAACAATAAAGTCAAGTTCATATAAACAAAACATAAGTTTGCAAGTAAACAAATGTAGGTGGTTTATAAAATGAAATGCACTGAACATTTACTGTATGTAGCAAATGATGAAGACAAAAGGTGTGAGTGTTGGGGATGAAAGGGTTTGAGGGAAAAAGTCTTACTGTTTCCTTATTAATTCTTCAAACTTAATGAGGGTCATGTGTATCTTGAATTTAACTATACTTAAAAACAGTGTAGCACAGGACAATCACATTTAGGGAAAATAAATGCTAAACACAAGAGTGCTTTGAAGCCTATGGAAAAAGCAAATGCGCACGTTTTCTATGAAGAGCCATTGAAAATTCAAACATTTCATCCCACTCACTTTACACACCCAAAGAAAAATGTTTCGAGTTCCTCTAAATACAGCACACAATTCATATTTGTTCCATATGATAATCTCTGACTACAGACTTTTATCTTGAGTAAACATGTGTATCTTTGCCTGAAATTATAATTTCAAACTATTATTTCTTACAGTATATTTATTTAGTGTGTTTTTGGATGAAAAAAGTTATTATGAGAAGAAGAAATCTGAAAAGCAGTATGGCTTCTTAGGAGGTATTATTATGAAAATTTACTATTTAGTAGTCATGTGACATAAATCTTTATTTCCAGTCCTAGACATCATATTTGGACACTTGGCCTAGGTGAGGTGCTCCTTTCCTTTATTCTCCTCTGTGTAGAGCTTTTCCATCTCTTTCAGCATTGATTTTAATGATCTTTTTGGTGTATTTCTCCTACTGTATTGTAAGATCTTTGAGTTGAAAGAACATGATATTTTTGCCTCTAAGAGTTAACTATGTACCTGGTCCAGAGTTCTTGACAAACAAAAGCATTAGGTCTCCTTGTTCACTTTAACTACCTGCCTCCAGTTGAAGGCAGGTTTCTGTGTTACTTGCTCAGTAGACTACTGGAAGTGGTTGCCTGTCTTAAGTCACCTCAATAGCAATCAATAGATCATTTCATGTCTGAGAGAACGTTTCTCTCTATCAAAATTATGTCTGATAACTTGGGCATAAAAGTACTCCACTGGCCTGGCGTGGTGAGTCACGCCTGTAATCCCAGAACTTTGGGAGGCTGAGGTGGGCAGATCACTCGAGGTCAGGAGTTCAAAACTAGCCTGACCAACATGGTGAAACCCTGTCTCTACTAAAAATACAAAATTAGCTGGGCGTGGTGGCACGTGCCTGTAATCCCAGCTACTCAGGAGGCTGAAGCAGGAGAATTGCTTAAACCTGGGAAGCAGAGGTTGCAGGGAGTCGAGAGCATGCCATTGCACTCCAGCCTGGGCAATAAGAGTGCAACTCTGTCTCAAAAATATAAAACAAGAGACGAAAAGTACTCCACTGATCAACTTTTTATCCTTTTTAAAATTTGAATTTGCCTAAGTTTCAGCTGGAGTAGAATACTGGGTTTCTCTTTGTGGTGATCTGAGACTATTTGCTCTGGGTACCAGATGGTTTTCTCTTCCACTTGAAAATGAAAACATCTGACAGACTTTGTTAGGCCATGTGTCAGCAACGTTATTCATGGGGAAAGTCTTCCAAATGACATGTCTGTCTCTGAGGGCATTTGTCTAGAGTATGTGTTATGTCTTTAGATGCCTCAGGTTCACACATTAAAGGCATTAGTTCAATCATACATTGTTGCAGGTCCATAGGCTCAATGCCAGAAATAAGACACACTCTGGGAAATGAACATTTTCACTCTTCTTCTGTGGGTTTTACAATGCACTTACAACCAATACAAGAGAAAAAACATCCCATTTTCTTTTAAGAAAACGATTCACCTTGCACTGATTTCTTTATGAACTGACAGTCAATAAGTTCTCTTAGAGACTTTAATATCAGCTGAGAAATTGTGCCTGGAAAAACATCCTGACTGTCTTCTGTCAGGCCTTGATCCACACTCAGTAACCCCTCAAAACATCAGTTTTGCTATGACAATATGTTGATGTCTAGTGTAGAGACATCACTAACAACATGTGCCATACAGAATTTGTAATAATGAAAATGGGTTAAAGACACTGCTCTCTTTCTACCTTCTTGACAGCTGACAGTTATTAGAAAGACAAGTGTCTGGAGGTGGCAATCATGATCCTGAAACAGTTTGCCTCTTTACAGTTCTGTTAATATAACCTTAGCTTCACTAGCACTGTGCCCAGCCCTCAGAGAAATGAACATTTGATGGGTCATCATTTCAGTTTTAGCAAGAACACAAAGGACATTTTTGGTGCAGGTAAGTGCAAACTGATACATGTGCAAGGTGTTGTACTTCTGATTTGGACTTATTCCTCCATAGCATACAACAAAATAATGGTGATCAATGTGTATTGATCATTTATGTATCAGGAGTTTTTCTAAGCAATGTAAGGATGTGGATCCAGTTCTAAAACCATTCTATAGGGAACATACTTTATTATTATAATTGGCATTGTTCATATGAGGAAATTGATGCATAGAAAAATGAAATAAGTTCGCTAAGATCCACACCTAGTAAGTAGTAAATAGGGACTTTCAGATTGCAGAGCCCACATTCTCAAAGCACTATACCACACTGCCTAGTGGAATGATAACATCTCACTTGAAGGGTGAGATAGCTTAGTTTGTATTCTTTAGCATTCAAGGGTGCTATTTTCATAGGGAAAGCATGAACACATACCTATCCCTTAAATATTTTTCTTTTCAGATGAATAAGAACATCTTGTACACATGTGAATCCTAACAATCTTTTTTGCAGCCAGTTAGTCTAGCTAACTGAGTTAGCCAGTTAGTCTGGAGATTTAGATTAAAGAAAAAAACATAAATCGACAGCATATTAACAATGGGCATAAAATCTCTCTTAATGTTTCTTCTTATAAAACTCAATCAATGTCAACTCATAATAAGACCTTTTAGGAAATTAGTACAGAAACTTCTTTAACTCGATATAGGGCAACTCTAAAGAATCTGTAAAAAAAATACCATGCTAACTGGGGAGGACATGAAAGCATTCTTTTAAAAAGTCAGGTAGAAGATGAAGATGTACAGAATTACCACTTATTCAATCTTGCATTGAGTTTGTAGGCAGCCCAATAAAAAACAAGCAGGGAAGGATTGGAAAAGATGAAATCAAACAAAAAGAGATTTTTAGAAAAATAGAAGAGTATAACTATATGGCTGGATATAAGATCAATGAACAGCAACTAAAAATAATTTAAAAAACTGTTTTAAATATCAAATAGTAAAGCATATTATGTGCTGTTAGCTGGCTGAACTATGTGTTTCCGCAAATTCTATCCCCATGAAGTTCTATACCCCTGTACCTCAGAATGTGACTGCATTTGGAGATGGAGTCTTTAAAGAGGTAACTAAGGTTAAATGAGGTCATATGGATGAGCCTTAATTCAATATGACTGGTGTTTTTATAAGAGAAGAAGATTAAGACACAGAGATGCAAAGAGGAAAGACTATGTGAAGACAAAGGGAGAAGATGACTGTCACAAGCCGAGGAGTGAGGCCTCAGAATGAAACTGGCTTGGCTGACACCTTGATCTTAGAGGAAATAAATTTTTGTTGTTTAAGCCACCTGTTCTCTGGTACTTTGCTATGGCAGACCTAGAAAACTAATACAGGTTCCTAGTAGTAAATCTAACAAACAATGCATTCATGCAATTTTTTTTTATACATTAAGTCCTAGGCTACATGTGCACAATATGCAGGTTTGTTACACAGGTATACATGTGCCATGTTGGTTTGCTGCACCCATCAACTCGTCATTTACATTAGATATTTCTCCTAATGCTATCCCTTCCCCAGCCCCTCCATCCCCTGACAGGCGCCAGCGTGTGATGTTCCCCGCCCTGTGTCTATGTGTTCCCATTGTTCAACTCCTACCTAAGAGTGAGAACATGTGGCGTTTGGTTTTCTGTCCCTGTGATAGTTTGCTTAGAATGATGGTTTCTAGCTTCATCCATGTCCCTGCAAAGGACATGAACTCGTCCTTTTTTATGGCTGCATAGTATTCCATGGTGTATATTTGTCACATTTCTTAATTCAGCCTATCATTGATGGACATTTGGGTTGGTTCCAAGTCTTTGCTATTGTGAATAGTGCCACAATAAACATATGTGTGCAACATACACACAAGTTTTTGAAAAACATTAAATCACTTCTAAGTAAGTTATGATTCCTTGTCATGGAATATGTAGGCTTAATGTCAATTATCAATATCCCCTAAATATCATTCTCTCTAAATAATTTAGAGATTTAGTATAACTCCAATAAGAATCCTAATAAAATTGATCAGGGAAGTGCAAATCAAAACCGCAATGTGATACCACCTTACCCCTGCAAGAATGGCCATAATCAAACAAACAATCAAAAAACTGTAGATGTTGGCCTGGATGCAGTGATAGGGAACACTTCTACACTGTTGGTAAATGCCAACTAGTACAGCCACTGTGGGAAACAGTGTGGAGATTCCTTAAAGAACTAAAAGTAGAACTACCATTTGATCCAGCAATCCCACTACTTGGTATCTACCCAGAGGAAAAGAAGTCATTAAATGAAAATGATACTTGCACACATGTGTTTATAGCAGCACAATTTGCCAAGATCACGGAACCAACCCAAATGCCCATCAGACAACGAGTGGATAAAGAAACTATATATGTATGTATGTGTATATATATATACACACACACACACACACACTGAAATACTATTCAGCCATAAAAATGAATGAATTAATGGCATTTGCAGCAATCTGGATGAGATTGGAGACTATTATTCTGAGTGAAGTAACTCAGGAAAGGAAAACTAAACATTGTATGTTCTCACTGATATGGGGGAGCTAAGCTATGAGGACACAAAGGCATAAGAATCATACCATGGACTTTGGAGACTTGGGAGGAAGGATGGGAGGGGGATGCGGGATAAAAGACTACAAATAGGGTGCAGTGTATATTGCTCAGGTGATGGGTGCACCAAAATCTCACAAATCATCTCTAAAGAACTTACTCATGTAGCCAAATACTACCTGTACCCCAATAACTTATGGAAAAATAAATAGAAAAGATCAGCCCCAGTCTTAACAAAATATCCCTTTTGAACGAGAAATCATTACTGTCTTATGCCCTTAGGTGGACCTAAATATTCTTTCTATTGCTCACCACTCCACAAGCCATGAATACTTAATAAACAGAAACTGTCAGCAAGCAATGTCACAAATGCTATAGAAAGAAAATGCATAAATAATGTTATCATTTCCAAAGTAGGTTACAACTTACAAAGAAACAACAACAAAAAGAAGCCTAATCAAATTGAGAAAGTTGAGAAGCTCAATTAATTGATTTAAAAATACAGTCTAAAGAGTAAAGGACCAAAAGTAGTCTGAATATTTGCTGAGAAGAAGAAGAAAGATTATAGACTTCTCCTGATGGATATGACGAGTTCTTATAACACTATAGTAGTTAAGATAGTATGGAATTAGTGAAATGGTTAAGAAACCAGCCAGTTTTTAAGAAACAGAACTACATATAAATGAAATTCCGATATATGACAGAAATAGCATAAAATTACTGGGGAAAGGAGGAGAAGTTCAATAAATGGAGCTGGAAAAATTGGTCATTCAAATGGAAAAAATGAATTTGGATCGTTGCCTCAGATCAATCAAAATCTAAACACAAGATACATTATAAATTTGAGTATCAATACAACACTTCAATGCTTTTAGAATAAAAACAATAAAATGTCCTCATAACCTATAGATAGGGGGTGCTTTCTTAAATAATGCATAAAAATCTCTAGCCAGAAAAGAAAAAAGATTGATAAATTTAACCATAATAAAATCAAGAAATGTATTTAAAGAGGCAACACTTTAAGTGAAGGGAAACGAGAAGCCACAACTTGGGAACAGACCTTTACAACATGTACAATCACCAAAGGATTGGCATCAATAATATGTATATATAAACCTCTAACAAATCGAAGGAAAAAGGTAAACAATAAAACAGAAAAATATGTAAAAGTTATGAAAAGGATTTTCACCAAAGAAGAAAAAATAACCAATAAATATACTAAAAGAGTGTCAGTCTCACTACTCATTAGTGAAGTAAAAATAAAAATCATAGTGAGATGGCATTTAACAACTCTTTCAATTACCAAAAATTAAGAAATTTTAAAATTAAGAAATTATCAAGTGTTGGAGAAGCTGAAGATCGATTAAGGCCTTTTTATTTTTTGCATTACTGGTAGGTATAAATTAGTATAGACCAGGTGCGGTGAATCACGCCTGTAATCCCAGCACTTTGGGAGGCCAAGGTGGGCGGATCAGTTGAGGTCAGGAGTTCAAGACCAGTCTGGCCATCAAGGTGAAACCCCATCTCTACTAAAAATACAAAAATTAGCCAGGTGTGGTGGCAAGTGCCTGTAGTCCCAGCTACTTGGGAGGCTGAGGCAGGAGAATCGCTTGAACCCATGAGGCAAAGGTTGCAGTGAGCCGAGATTGTACCACTGCACTCCAGAGGGAAACAGTCTCAAAAAAAAAAAGGTATAATAAATTTGGAAAACAATTCAAATTTAATTTTTAAAGTTGAACCTCTGCATTCACTACAATTTTAATACTTTACCTAGAGGTTTCAATCCTAGATACATTTCATGAGAAACCAAGGAGACAAAATGTTCTTGGCATCTATATTCATGATAACAAACACTAGAAACAACCCAAATACTTGTAAACAGAAGAATCATAATTATATTTTACTGCATTCATGCAATGAAATATTACACAGCAACATGATTAAACACAGTAGAAAATTACACAGTAGAAAATGATTGATCTATTTTTCTACATCCGGGAAATCCCGAATGAATTTCAGTAACTCGATGATAGAAAAAAATAGTGTCTCCAAAGACTTATACAGTAAGCTATGCTTTCAAAACAAAGAAAAACTAGGTTTTAAAGCTGTACCTTTAGCTAGCAATATAGTGCTCCTTAACTTTGCTTCATGCTCTGTGGATTTTTTCCCATTTCGGAACTTACATAATGAGGTAGGTAAAAGGAAAAATTTGAGATTTGGTAATCATGTCTTGCCAAAATAACGCTCAGTTTAGAAATATCTGTTGGCATCATGTTCTGATCTGATTTACAGGATTATCACCCAATTTCCAAAACACATAGTTAGCTGATTCTGTCTTCAGTCTATTCTTGGTAATATTTTACTCTCTTTCATTCATTACCTTACAGTTCAGTAATTTCTGTCTGTCTCTCCTTTCTTCTGACTCATTCTCCATCTTTGGATGGTGATGGAAGTGGGAAATACTCGTAGTAGTAGTAGTATTTTGTATCTTCAAACAATACCTAACAATTTTTTTTGTATCTTCAAGCAATATCTAATAAAATTATTTCCATGCAGCACTGCAAAACAAATAATTGTTATAAGAATCTATTCATCAATTATCTGAAATCTGAATTTTTCAACTTTAAATAGAACTATTTTGTAATAATAGCTACCATTTAGTGAAAAATTATGTATAGCTACCTTCACCTATTATTCTTATGTTAATGATGCAGAGTAGGTATTAATTTTACCGTCTTACAGAGGAAGAAATTGAGGTAAGACTTCCTTGCCAAAGGTCACATAGTAAGTAAATAAAACAGCTTTCCTTGACTCTATACACTGTTATGCTTTCTGTCTCGAAAAGCCTTTCAAAAACTCTATTTTGCTTTAATTTCCTTGTCCACCATATTTTTAATGGTAATTATAGCAAAGCCAATAACCAGAGCTGTTTACAAACTGCCATGTGGTAGTGTTATGGAATTGAGAAACGTTTAAAATTGTGGTGTTCAATTAGATTTAAAATTTTTTAGCAAACAATCCAAACATAAAAACGTTGTTCAGTTTTTATGGGAATATAAAGGGAGTCTTTGAAGCAGGGTTCAACAATGTAAGGACAAATCCCCTCACTTATCTCTATGACATAGCCTTATGTCATTCAGGAGTAAACTTTCTCTTGTCTGAATTACTAAAATTCTGATATATTTCACCATTTTTGTACATCTTATATATTTCTGATATTATAGTTATGTCTGAAAAAATTCATGAAGGACATGGGTATATCTTACATTCCTTCATATTCTCTGTATATTGTATAAAAGAGCACTATGTATAGTAAATACTCAAACATCGGCTGCATTAATGTATCCTCCACCATGGTGGACTAAGGAGACATCAATTTCCAATACATAAATTTAAATGAGCTTATGCTGCCTGGTATTGGGAAAGAGCATGATGATGTTGGCAGATGAGGCTTAAGTCTCTTTTTTGTTATTTACTATTTTTTTTTTAACTCATAGCACCAACCTCTTGGAGACTTCAGTAACTTAGTATTGTTCAGAAGAATCATATTTCTTCATCTGTAAAATGATGATAATATCAGCTCTACTTATTTCACAGGATAGCTCTATGGCTCAAATTATATATAATGCATGTGGAAGTGCTGCTATGCCATTTTAAGTGATTATGCTGGGGCAGGGATGTGGGAATGGCTAGAGAGTCAGTAAATTCATCTACACTGAACTTAATTAATTCCTTCTATAATCCTGATCACTGAGAGAATGACAAACCATCCTTGTGGTAATAGACATGAAAGGTCTTGGGCAATGCCATACGGGGTGCTTTTAACAAAACTAAGGAACACATCCATGATTTCTGGCTTTGAATCATCCACTAACTTCCATCAAAACAAAATAGAGTAAAAGGGCATCAAAATAGTGTTCACTTTATAATAATTGTGGGTGTCTATAAAGAAAGATTTTTACAGTACTTTGGTTTTTGCATATGAAATTATCTTTTAATGTTGCTAACCTCCACAGACACTCTTAATTACTGCTATTCACTTCATGCATTTCGAAGAAAAGCTTTCTTATTACTCACTTTACATACTTAAAAATCACAACAATGTTGGAAGACAATTTCTGCAAACCAAACTTAAAAGCTAAGATTTCAATCTTCTAGAAGAAAGCGAATAAGTAAATCTTTATGACCTTGGAATAGAAATAGATTTCTTAGCAGGACAGTAAAAAGTGACAAATTGTGCTTCATAAAGTTAAACATTTTGATCATCAAATGAAAAAGCAAGCCAAAGCATATGGAAATATTAACAATATGTGTATCTGAGAAAAATATGTACATTTAGAATATATGAAGAATACTTACAACTCAGTATTTAAAAGATAACATAAAAATGATTAAGAGGCATGGACAGACACTTTATAAAAGAAGATATATAAATGACTAATAGGCACATGAAAATTTATTATTATCAGTGAAATGCAAACTAAAAACAAAATGAGATACCTATTAGAATAGGTAAATTAAAAGGACCTAGAATACCAAATGTTGGTGGTGATATGAAGCAACTGGACTCTCATAAGTTGCTTTGGGAAACAGTTTGACAGTTTCTTGTAGTTACCCGATGTCCCAGTAATCCAAATTGATTACACTAGAAAAATAAATACATAGATCTACACAAAGATCTTCACAAGAATATTTGTAACATCTTCAATTTTATTAGCCAAAATCTGGAACCAACTCAAATATCCATGAACAGGTGAGTGGAAAAACACATTGTGATACAGTCATATGATGGAATACTTCTCAGCAATAAAAAGAATTAATGATTTATGGAAAAACTTGGATAGACATTTATGATTTATGTAAAATTATGATTTATGTAGACATAATGATTTATGTAAAAACTGCACAGACATTATGCTGAATGCAAATCTACCACTGTCGTGGTAAAAAAAAAAATCAGACCAGTGATTCTGCTGGAGAATCAGAAAAATGGGAAGAGGAAAGAGTCAAATTTCTGGAATGGCGGAAATATTATGCATTGTTCTATACCCATAGTATTATTAATCCCCTAAGGGCTGGATTTTAGAGTCAGTCCCAAACTTGTGATAATTGCAGTATATACAATGAAAACAACCTATGCACAATACTGATAAAATGCATCTACACTTTGATTAGGAAAATCTTTGTGGTCCTTGCTGAATTACAATGTTCAATAGAAGATCTTCATACCATTTGAAGACACAATTTTTCCAAGGTCAATTTTATGTAGCTGATATTATTTCAAAGCTATAGCCAAAGTCTTGTTTATTTGATGAAGTTACAAGACTCTTTACAATTTGAGCCATATAATCAAATTGTCTCTTGGTGTTCAAGAAGTACTCTTCTTCATCCTTGATCAGTTGTCACCTTAATTAGTTTAAAGGTTATACTAGTATATTAATGTGGATAAATTTGATCTTAGAAAAATATACAATTTCATGGATTAGAAAATAACTATTCAATGATATGGTAAAATATATATATTTTATAATTATTAAATATCAAAATATTTTTCTAAATTGATTATGTCATTGCTTCAAGAGGAACTCATGTTACGTTTTCTTGTAATGGAGTTGAAGTTCTTGACTATTTTTTTTCCCTTAAATATAATTCAATATTTTGGCTGGTCGCAGTGGCTCATGCTGTAATCCCAGCACTTTGAGAGGCCGAGGCAGATGGATTACTTGAGGCCAGGAGTTTGAGACCAGCCTGGCCAACATACTGAAACCCTGTCTCTACTAAAAATAAAAAAATTAGCCAGGCATGGTGGTGCATGCCTGTAATCCCAGCTACTAGGGAGGCTGAGGCACGAAGATTGCTTGAACCCTGGGAGCAGAGGTTTCAGTGGACCGAGATTACACAACTGCACTCCAGCCTGGGTGGCAGAGTGAGACTCTCTCTCTCTTTCTGTGTATGTATGTGTGTATGTGTGTGTGTGTGTATATATGTATATAAAATTAAATTTTCTGTTTTATCAAGGAAGTCCATCGATATAGAAACCCTACGATTTTGGAATCAGGGGAGGAATATATGGTTGCTTGTGAATATAACAGCTGATATACATGCATATTTACATCACCATCACTGCATATATACACGTATGTACACAAAAATACAAACATATACGTACACCACAGAAGTATACAAACAACAGAGGTTTTATGTTTTAGTTATTTAGATCAAGAAGAGGGTCCTATTGAATGCACTGTTCAGTTATTTTTATAAACATAAACTTATAGTCTAACATGTCGAAAATGCAGTTGTAAGCTACATTCCACCTCAGCATAACTCAACAAAATTTTTATGATGTAGAAGAAGCCTTAGAGAGAGATCTCTAGTTGCTGGTAAATTTCCCAATAGCTAGGGCAAGAGTTGGCAAAGAAAAAGAGCACTTGTTGTAATTAATGGGACAGAGCTGATGCTGTAGTTGGCTTGAAATGTAATACGGAGACAGTTAGGCTTAGCTTTGAAAAATTGTACAGAAGAGATGCTTTGATATTGGTGATAGTTCACTCAGATAATTCAACAAGATTTAATCAATTTAGTTCCCAAGTGACAAGAAACCGATGAGGTAGAGTGACATGTAAATCACATAGCAGAGGGGAAGAAATTGAGGTCCAGTTTTTATATTTCTAGAATTATGTTATTTGAATGGCTATTTCTCATGGATAACCCAAAAATCAGCAGCTTGGAAACATTTTGAGCCCCAAAGTTACAACCCGCTGTGGAAGAAATAGCTTGAATATGACTCACTTCAATCACTAGTCTAAGCATTCTCAATGATTAAGAGCTTTATCTCCCCTTCAAGCAAAAGAAAAAGAACATGACAAGTCAGAAGAATGTAGCAAGATGTCAGTTGCCATTCTGAATGCTCTGGTTTGGGTTATGACTGGTCATTAATTTTGTTGTTGCCTGAAGATATATCTGCTAGTTAAGGTGTTCTTTTCAGAAAATCACTGTTCTCATCTCCAATTCTTTAACTATTCCCCAAGGCAATTTGAGTATTTTTAAAGAATATATTTGTACCAAGAAGAGAAAAAAGCAACCATAGAATAGGGTCATTGTTTCAGTTTGGGGGACCAGAGCTTCCCTAAGTGGATGGAGGTATTTAAAGGACTCTGCACATTTCCATTTATCACACTGCTGATAAAGACATACCCAAGATTGGGCAATTTACAAAAGAAAGAGGTTTAATTGTACTCACAGTTCCACGTGGCTGGGGAGGCCTCACAATCATGGTGGAGGGCAAAGAGGAGCAAATCATATCTTACGTGGATGGTGGAAGGCAATGAAACAGGCTTGGGGCTGATGGCTGTCTGCTTTCTTAGTGCCGCTAGAGCTTTCCGCCCCTCCTCCCCAGATCCTAAAATGTCAATGAGAGCTGTTTGCTTTTTCAGGAGTAACTGAACTGTGCAATAGTTCAGACCTAAAAGGAATTATTAAGAAAGCTGAATGTCCTGGTCTCTGAGTTTTCCTCAGAAAGTTCTGTTGACTCCAAAGGCTCCTAGAGGCCACGACTTCTATTAAATTTCCTGCTCTACCTCATTGGAGCAGAAATTGCTAATAAAAACATGCTAGAATATTATTTTCAGCCCGTTTAAGGCCAGCATTTACCTTGGTCTAATAAACTGCATTTTAAAAAACCAACGGTCATTTCAGACAAAAATGAAGAAAGAAATGAAAGATAGTAATCGAACTCCATTTCTGAGCCTCTAGTTAAAATAATTTTATAATTTAGGATATTCATTCACATTTTAAGTTGTTTTGAGAGGAGAACCTATTGTATTATACCTAAACTTGTGTAATATTGGAAGGCCACTTGTTACCAGTATAGAATAAGCTCTTAATAACTTTAAAAAGTGAAACTTATGCTAAAGAAATTCTGAAATTAGAAGCTTTAACCTCCTGCTTGACAAGGCTTATTTCATGTCTGAATTGCTTATCTCACTTAGAATTCTGACTCCAGGCAGAGAGGAGTCTATCTCGGATTCTGCACCTTCTCCATCAGTGAGCCTTCTGTCAGCACTGTATAAATAATTAATTATTATTAATAACCACCATCACCATCTTCTCTGTTTCTTACCCCTGAATACAGCCAGCACTTTTCTGATAAACTTCAGAGAGCAGGTTTATTATTTGGTTTCTGTAATAAATAGGAAGTGGAAAGCATGCCCGGGGCACAGAAAATTTCCAATAATAGTGACTAGGTGGAGTGGTTTCTGAGTCACGTGAAATCAAGTCTATTTGAAACATTTTTCATTGATTTGAAAACTATAATTAGGCTATTTTGAGTTACAGGATTTATGAAGTGGAAAAAATTTAAGTTCTGATTTTTAAACAGTCAGCAAATATTTGTTGAGTTCTTCCTGCTTGTTAGGTACCTCAGGAAACCCACTTAAAAGGAATGTCCTCTTTTCCTTGCTATGCCTTCAACTAAGTTCACGCCAAGGAATGTGCTCTCTTCTCCCTTTTGTGAACTCTCCCAAAGTGTAGCTATGGTCATCATTCCATCTTTTTATTTGATAAAAACAAAGATTCTAAGCATTGCTAAATACAAAAAAATGCTAATTATATTGATGTATCTGTTTTTCCTTCTATTTTTTCCAGTTATATTTAGAATTTATGATTATTTGGAGAAAAGAGAATTAAATACCAAGAGTTAATAAAATATCCATTCTCTATTTGCCACCTGATATGGTCTGGCAGTGTCCCCACCCAAATCTTATCTTGAATTATGATTCCCATAATCCCCATGTGTCATGAGGGGGACCCAGTGGAAGGTAACTGAATCATGGGAGCAGTTTCCCTCATGCTGTTATCATGATAGTGAGTGAAATCTCACAAGATCTGATAGTTTTATAAGCATCTGGCATTTCCTCTGCTGGCACTCATTCTCTCTCCTGCCAGCCTGTGAAGAGGTGCCTTCCACCATGATTGTAAGTTTCCTGAGGCCTCCCCAGCCATGTGGAACTGTGAGTCAATTAAACCTCTTTTCTTTACAAATTACCCAGTCTCGGGTATTTCTTCATAGCAGTGTGAGATGGACTCAAATAGTAAACTGGTACCACAGAGAGTGGGGTACTGCTATAAAGATACTTGAAAATGTGGGAGTGACTTCAGACTGGGTAACAGGCAGAGATTGGAACCGTTTGGAGGGCTCAGAAGAAGACAGGAAAAATGTGGGAAAGTTTGGAACTTCCTGGAGACTTATTGAATGGCTTTGACCAAAATGCTGATAATGATGTGGACAATGAAGTGCACGCTGAGGTGGTCTCAGATGAAAATGAGGAACTTCTTGGGAACTGGAGTAAAGGTCACTCTTGCTATGCTTTAGCAAAGAGACTGGCAGCTTTTTGCCCCTCCCCTAGAGAGCTGTGGAACTTTGAACTTGAGAGAGCTGATTTAAGGTATCTGGTTGAATAAATTTCTAAGCAACAAAGCATTGAAGAGGTGACATAGTATAAAAGTTGGGAAAATTTGCAACCTGATGATGCAGTAGAAAAGAAAAACCCGTTTTCTGGGGAGAAATTCAACTCCTCTGCAGAAATTTTCATAAATAACGAGGAGATAAATGTTAATAACCAGGACAATAGGGAAAATGTCTTCAGGGTATGTCAGAGACCTTCCTGGCAGCCCTTCCCATAACAAGTGCAGAGACCTAGAAGGGAAAAATGGTTTTGTGGGCAGGGCCCAGGGTCCTCCTGCTCTGTGCAGCCTAGGAAGTTGGTGCCCTGTGTCCCAGCCATTCCAGCCATGTCTAAAATGGGCCAAAGTACAGCTCAGGCCATGGCTTCAGAGGGTGCAATCCCCAAGCCTTGGAAACTTCCACGTGGTGTTGAGACTGGGGATGCCCAGAAGTCAAGAAATGAGGTTTGGGAACCTCTGCCTAGATTTCAGAGGATGTATGCAAATGCCTGGCGGTCTAGGCAGAAGTTTGCTGCAAGGGAGGAGCCCTCATGGAGAACCTCTGCTAAAGCAGTACAGAAGGGAAATGTGGGGTCAGAGCCCCCACACAGAGTCACCACTGGGGCACTGCCTAGTGGATCTGTGAGAAGAGGGCCACCATCCTCCTGACTTCAGAATGGTAGACCCAGTAACAGCTTGCACTATGTGCCTGAAGAAGCTATAGACACTCAATGACAGCCTGTGAAAGCCCCTGGGATGGGGGTACTATATTCTGCAAAGTCACAGGGACAGAGCATCCTGAGACCATGGGAGCCCACCTCTTGCATCAGCATGACCTGGATGTGAGACATGGAGTCCAAGGAGATCATTTTGGTACTTTAAGGTTTAATGACTGCCCTGTTGGATATTGGACTTTCATGGGGCTTGTAGCCCCTGTGTTTTGGCCAATTTCTCCCATTTGGAATGGGTGTATTGACCCAATTTCTGTACCCATATTGTAGCTAGGAAGTAAGTAACTTGCTTTTGATTTTACAGGCTCATAGGCAGAAGGAACTGGCCTTGTCTCAGATGAGACTTTGGACTTGGACTATTGGGTTAATGCTAAAGTGAGTTAAGACTTTGGGGGACTATTGGGAAGGCATGATTGTGTTTTGAAATGTGAGGACATGATATTTGGGAGGGAACAGGCATAGAGTGATATGGCTTTGCTGTGTCCCCACGCAAATCTCATCTTGAATTGTAATTTCCATAATCCCCATGTGTGGTGGGAGAGACCCAGTGGGAGGTAATTCAATCATGGGGGTAGTATCCCTCATACTGTTCTCATGATAGTGAGTTCTCATGAGATCTGATGGTTTTATAAGCATCTGGCATTTCCCCTGCTGAAACTCATTCTCCCTCCTGTTGCCCTGTGAACAGGTACCTTCCACCACGATTGTATAAGTTTCCTGAAGCCTCCTCAGCCATTTGGAACTCTGAGTCAATTAAACCTCTTTTCTCTATAAATTACCCGGTCTCAGGTATTTTTCATAGCAGTGTGAGAAAGGATTAAAATACTGATATGATTTGGCTCTGTGTCTGCACCCAAATCTCATCTTGAATTATAACTCCCTGAATTCCCACATGTCATTACAGGAACTTGGTGGGAGGTGATTGAATTATGGGGGTGGGTCGTTCCTATGCTCTTCTCATGATAGTAAATGAGTCTCACAAGAACTGATGGTTTTAAAAATACAGGAGTTCTTTGCCTGCTGCCATCCATGTAAGATGTAACTTGCTCCTCTTTGCCTTCTGCCATGATTGTGAGGCCTCCCCAGTCACGTGGAACTGTGAGTCCAATTAAACCACTTTCTTTTGTAAATTGACCAATCTCGGGTATGTCTTTATCAGCAGTGTGAAAACAGACTAATACAAATACCAACTCATCTAAAGAAGCTGTGGAAATATTTCCATTGTGTGTATTTGCATGTGTGTGTGTCTGTATAGTCAGTATCTAATGAAATGTAAAACACCTGAAAATAATAAAAATGAATAGAAAAATTACTGACTATTAAACTATGACAAAGCAGAAGAAGGTTCTTATCCACACACCTTAAATATCAAGAGGTGGTAACAGGGACAGAGTCTGAGGATTCAGAAGAATCTCTTAGCCCCTCTTCTACCACCACCTTCTAGAAGCAGTACCAGTGAGTTGACAACATCCTGTAAATCCTTATGAATAGCTGACATTTTCAAAAAAATTATCTGAGGATATTTTCTGTTTCCCCATTTCAGATGAGGGAGAGCATAAACAGTTGGTGGGGAGGTGTAGATGAAGCATTCATGGCTGAAGAACCGAGGCTTAAGACTATATAAAGAATTGGAAAGATTTGAACTCCAAGGGTACCTTAGACATTTCAGCCATCTCAGAGAGGACAGGGCCAAGCTCCATCAGCAAAAGGTACATGTGCCTTCAGAAGAGCCTTTCCCCACCATCGCTTCCCAGAACTATAGAACACAAGACTCCAATTATAGCCAGTGAGGCTATGAAAGAGAATTTAAACATCCTATATCAGAAGAAATGAAAACTTTAATAAAGGATCTCATATTAAGTATGATCAAGATGAAAACAACTAGTATGATAACGTGGAAATAAAACAAACATAAAGTCATGCAGGAGAAGAGTGTAGAACTTTCAGAATAAAAGGCAACCTAAGAACATGTTTCTAAAAAGCCACATGAGACTACAAAATATTTTAATGAAAACATGAATTTAATAAAATACAAGATCAAATAAGAATATGAATATAATGCATCTTAAGATCAGAGACTAGATGATAAAACAACTACATGGGATAAAAAGGAAAATAGCAGAGTCAAAGAAACAAATTGAGACCCCCAAATAACACCAACACAGAACAATAAATTAGCAATAGCAAGGGACACAGGAGACATGAAAGAATAAAATTGCATACTGCGCTGGACATTTTCCATTTGGCTGTAATTGCACTGTATCCCCAGTGGCCAACCAGAATAAGATAATACATCAAAGGTTTCTCATTCTGGGGCTTCTGGCTGTGTTTAGCTAAAGGGACGTACCTGCCAAAGACTGGAGCGGGGTAAGAGAATGAGGTCTGGGTAGTTTTCTCTTTGGCCAGCTCCTCACAGGATCAGATGATGAGAGTGGGCTGGCTGCCTGCCTTCTCCAAACCATAGGTCCCCTCTACTCTGCGTATTTGCTGTCTTTGTCCTCCTCTCCCTCTACCCCCATCGCCTTCTCTTTCTCTGTATTTCTCTTTGAGTTTCTGTAACCACTTCCTTGCTTCACCACTTCAGATCTGGGGAGGTAAGAACTCTTCTTCCCACACTTCCTGTCACTGCACGTCCCTTGGGGTTTTCTTATGACCTTCCCACACTTTTATTTCTTGAACTCTCCCCAAATTACCAAATTTGATTGTGCTGTTTCCTGACTGATAACACTGACAGAGAAGAAAGACGAGAAAAATAAATAAAAGACAATGATATTGTAACAATAGATATGATAGCAGTTAAAAATAAGATAGTTAAGCAATTTGTGCCAGGTACTTTTTAAGGGCTTTACATATATCTTCATCTGACATGATCGACACAACAAAAGGAATTATCATTTTTATTTCTCTAATAAAAAGATATTTTTTAAATTAGCTTTAAGAAGTTAAATTGCTCAGCGGTCACACAAATAGGAAATGGAGAAGCTGGGGCTTGAAGCTGGCCAGCTTGGCTCCAGTGCCAGTACTTTTCATTGCTATATTCCATCACGTTCCTTTTTAGGTGTGGAGGGTGGAGACAATCCTATAAAGGCTAAGTGGTATTTCAGAATAACTCAATGAATGAAACAGAAAAAGCATCAGTCAAAAATGTAACAAAGGAGTGATCCCTAAAATTAACAGTTGACTCTACAGCTTAAAAAGGCACGTTTTGTTTCAGGAAATTGGATTCAGATCAATGGATGCCAAGTGTATTAGACCTTAAACGTAAGAATAATTTTTTTTGTTTTTTGTTTTTTGTTTTTTTGCAGATTTTTTCTTTCTGCTAGAGGGCCTTTTAGGAAATAGTATCTCCTGCAGTGAAGAAACTTTTATGTGCGTTTCAGATTCTTTCAGGTTGACTTCCAGTTTTTTCCCCTTCTGTTAAATTCAGAAAGTAAAATCGTTGCTTTTTATTACAAAGTAGCATTTATAATATGATCAAAGTATTCTAAAATTACTTATATCTATCTTTCTATGTATCTTCTACATATATATGAATAAGAGAATTTCTGAATTTATGACTGTCCAATGTTAATGAAAGTTAAATGCCAGTGGTGAATATGTATACCTTACTTTTTTCTTTACAATGAATGTGAATAATTTTGACAAGAATAACACTATTATTCCTAACATGAAAGAATATATAATACATACATTTAAGAAACGTTTTTAGCTGCAAATAGCAAAATTTTCTCTTTGTTACATACACATTTAAGTCTTTGTCTCTGGCAGGATTAAAGGGATGTTCAAGGAATGGGGTGATTTTATGTACACAGACTTGCTAACTCAGAGCTATTAAAGCAAGTATCTTTATACTTCTTGAAAATCAGGCTGCCTTTCAATCTTTGAAACTAATCTATTAAACTTAATTTTTCTTTTAAGTCTAAGAATCTTGTAGGAGTTAAGAGTTGTCATTATGGGCTCAAATTCTCAACTATGATATACTCCATGTAGAATTATGAAGTATTGATCTACTTTTGTCCTGATTCCAGGTCATTCTTTAGTTTTAACAAAAGACAAAAGTCCTTGCTTTCTTTTTCTATATATCAATGTTTTCTTTTTAATTTTTAGCTGAATTCTGAAAAAGGAAAAACCCAAGATATGAACAAGATAGATTTTATTTCATTATTTTCCAATAGTGCATTTATTTATTGGCCTTGTTAGGAATTATGCATTATGCAACTGATTTTCTACCTGTTACACAGAGAAGGATAATGGAAAAAATATTTTGCTTCAATTGCTTAATATCAAAGCTGATCCCTGTGCTCACTGAAGAAAAAGTGCAGAATGGAAGTTATCATTTTGTCCATTGACTCAATATTCTTATTTTTATACTTATTCACAAACTATATATACATATATATGATAAAGCGATTTATTAAAACAATATTTATAAAGTTGAATGAGTCATGTCAATTCAGTATTTTTGTATCTTATTCGAAACTATTCAGATTGCAGTTCAGCCAGAATATTCATTCAATTAATAGATGCTGATTGAGACTTCATCCTAAGCAGGCATACTGGGGAGACAGCGTTGAACAAGAGAACACCCTTGCTACATGGCACTTACTTTGCAGCAGGATAGAAAGCCAAACTAACTACTTGTGCTGCTTGAGAAAACTGGAAACACAAATGATATTGAAATTATTGATCTTGTATAAATGTAACCAAATATTACATGAAAGGGGAAATATGGGCAAGGCAGATTTAAAACCAAACCTAAATTATATTATGACGCAGAATAAATATAGAATATAAAGTAAAAGAAATAAACAACAGCAGCAGTAAAACCTTTATTTCGGATGATGCCCTGTGTTAGAATTTATTTTGTGAGCTATTTCTTTGAAAGGCTCAGTTACAGTTATCTTAAACATCGTCATTGTAGGGACTTTTACAATAATTAGTTCCTAAATCATTTTCGATCTTAGAAATTTGGGGTCTATCTTGCAACAACTGAAGATTTTTAACTTGATGAATATTTAGATTTAAGCTTATGACTATCTAAAACTAAAAATGTATTACAGAAGGGAGGATCTCTACTAGCCAAATTTTTCTGTCTTTCATTCTACAGATAATGTCAAAGAAAATTTGTCAAACATGGAAATGGGCAAAAGAGATTCCTAGGTCCTTTCCGTGGACTGTAAGACATTATCAAGTAGATCTTTGGGGAAATTATCTGATTTTCTAGGGGTATGCACCTCTGTCTTTCTATTGCCTGGAGTGATTTATAGCTCTAAAGGAGTAAAATATTAAGTTGTAGGAAGCTGAGAATAATGCAAATTATTCTTGTTTAGGATTATTTATTCTCTGTAGAAAAGATAATCCAAGCTTTACATTTTATTATTCTATAAGATATTAATTTTTTTTACTTTTATTAGCAAATGTATTTCAGCATTTCTAATTGCCTGTATACCTATATGTCTATTCTTCCAATTATCTTTAAACCCATTCCAACATTGGACTGATTTCCACACTAATTAATAAATTATATAAAATATTTGTCACATACACATTTTATATTTGTATGAGTCTCATGGCTTAAATTTGAAATACTGTGCTTAAGCAGTGTAAATATTAACTTAAGTAATATCTGCATTTTTGAAGATGAAGGTTATTTCTTAAATTTCATTTTGTTTTGTTTGGTGTCTTGTTTTTAAGAACAAACAGAAAACAAAATATTTCAGAAAAGTTTGCTTGCATGCACTGAATGTAAAATTAGCCTCCTAGTTTAAAAGATTGATTTTTTAAGTATATATGTTTAAATTTGTTTGAATCACTTTGTAACTCCTTAGAATTGTCATACAATTTTATAAGTACCTCCAGTCTATTATTTTATTTGTAGTCTCAACACCATCAGAGGCAAAAAGGGAGAATATATTACATTCTATATTTTTAAAAAAGCACCAAGTTGTTAACTGGCTTGGATTCTCATAATTAAACAGGGAGAAGTTTGTAATACTCTGAACAGATCTTTGGCCTTCTGTTATATGATCAGATTGTGCAGGTCTTTTTTTTGCTATAATGAATATTAAAATTATGGATGAAATATCATTCCCTGCCTTTTCTGGTTTTGCTGAATGAGTGCAAGTTACTTTGCTCAAGTTGGTGAGCAGATTCTTTTTCACTAAATAATGCAAGAGTTACTAATGTCACAGAAATGAACAAGGAGCTTTTGTTTTACCATCATAGCTTATGCAGAATTTGGTTATTTTGTAATTTAAACCAATTTCAAAACAGCAGCTTAGTTTTAATGTATTTCTCATTTTGTGAACTTGCAATCATTCTAGATGAAATTTAATTTTTAATATTTTTAAATTAAAGAGTGAAATAAATACCAAGGTATTTCCAACAGTTTTGTGAAGAGGAGATTTCATTCCACAAAGGCTTGAAACCTTGGGGGAAAGGGGAAAGGCAAAGGTTAAGAAATAGCTAACTCTAATAATTTCTTCCTTCTGTCAAGATGAGCAAACCTCAGAAAAAAGAAAATTTATCATTTTGTTAATGCAATAAATATATTGCATTATTTTTTGAATGCCTTCTGTGTGTCAGTCACTGTGCTAGAGAGGCTGGCGGGGGGTGGTGGTGGGGGCAGTACAATATGGAATACGATTGTCTCGTGAATGTATGGAAATTCTAGTAAAGGAAACAGAGAACAAATAGCAAATAAGAAAGAGGAGACAGTAGCTGAGAAGTGCCACAACTGGAACAGGTACCAGATTATATGAAAGCACAAGAGCAGAGAACTAACCCAAGTTCTAAGGGGCAAGAAAGATGGTGGCAATGAAACCAAAGATTTGTATAGTAAATAACTTACTCACATTATTTAACCTTAGTTTCCTCATCTTTAAAGTATCCATTTATGTACCTCCTCATGAATTTGGTGTGCAAAGAAAAAAATTTTGTGTATAGTGCTAAGCACATAAAAGAAATAATCCATATAACAAACCCCATGACAGAAGCTCACCTATGTAACAAACCTGAACTTGTACCCCAAACTTAAAAGTTTTAAAAAGGAACAAAAATAGTCTATGGGTATAGACGTAACTGAAAAAAGTATTAAATGTTAACCATCATCATTACTCTTATTACAACTAATAATAAAATGGAATTTGAAGAATAAGTAGCATTGTCCTTTAGAAGAGGAAAGAGGGACAAGAAGAAATTTCATATCCAAAGGCTTAGAATGAGAGCAAGCTTAATGAAATTCTACCACATGACTGGATCTAGAGTGACTGAAAGAGGGAACAGAGGTAAGCTGGAAGATCAGGAGGAATACAAATCATATAGGACCTTACAAAAGACATTAGGAATTTGCAATTTATCCTAAAATCCATGAGAGGTATTAAAATATTTTTTTTCAAGTGGGCTGTGATATTTTCAGGTTTTCATCTTGCAAAAATCTATTTGAGTAGAGTTTGGAGAATGTGTTGAAATGGGGCAAATTTGAAGGATATGGGGAGACAATTACAGAAACATATATGGAAAATGACCCTATCTTGAACTGATCTAGAGACACTGGAAATGGAAAGAAGTGGATGGATTTGCAAGTTATTTAACAGATGGAATCAACTTTTTGAGATTAGAAGCAAAAGATGAGATAGGAAGGATTGAAAGAAGAGCCCAGTGTCTACCTTAGGTAAATGAAATGTATGGCTAGTGGTAAATCTTCACTGACCTGGGGATGCAGGAGGAGGAAGACAAAGAAGGAATGAAGGAGGAGGGAGAGGTTTTATGGGATTTAATACATTCAGATTTGGCCATGTTGGGTTCTGAGACAACCGATGAAGTGAAAGGTATTGACAGATTGCTGGATCCATGATCTGGAGCTTAGAAAAGATATCAAAGATGGAAACAGAGATTTGATAGTTGTTGCAGCATAGATATATTCCTGGAAGTATATATATACATGCCCTTGGAAAGACATCTTATTTGCAGAATCAAACTCAAACAAAAATTCCAATTTGTATTTGTATCGATCTCAAAAACAATAGTCCCAAAGCAAGTCCTTAGCAACTCCTATTAAGATCTTTTGACTTTCACTGCTGTCTAGAAAATGTTGAGTCACCTATTCTCCTATTTTTCAACGCCTGCCCTTTCATGGCGTTACCCACACTGTCTCATTCCCTCTGTCCTTACTGCATGCCATGCTTTGAACTTGTCACATCCCCCCAACTTCATGGAAAGCAGTTCTTCCTTTTTGACTGCTTTTTCATGAACATTATGGACATGTACTAGGAAGAGTTTTGAAATCTACTCACATAAACCAATCTACTGGCAAAAGGCCTATTTACTACAATGAATGTACTTAAGCAGTAAGCTTTTTATTCTGTTTCTTGATGTGTAAAGCCAGGCTAAAAATGAAACCCCAAAAGACAAATACAATTAGTCCTTACATGTGATTATTTGGGTTTGGGTTTGTTTGTTTGTTTTTTGATGCAGTCTCACTCTGTCACCCAGGCTGGAGTGCAGTGGCATGATCTCTGCTCTCTGCAACCTTCACCTCCCAGGTTGAAGTGATTCTCCTGCCTCGGTGTCCTGATCAGCTGGGACTACAGGCACATGCCACTATGCCCAGCTAATTCTTGTATTTTTAGTAGAGACAGGGTTTTGCCATGACTACAGGCACATGCCACCATGCCTGACTAATTTTTGTACTTTTAGTAGAGATGGAGTTTTGCCATGTTGGCCGGGCTGGTCTTGTACTCCTGACCTTTGTGATCCGCCTGCTTCGGCCTCTCAAAGTGCTGGGATAACAGGCAGGAACCACTGCAACTGGCCTTGGGGGATGTATTATGGAGAGGAATAACATGTTTTCTTTTGAGCCTCAGAAGGAGATTCAAAAGGCAATAACAGTAATACCATCTTGCTGAATTCCAAGTATTAGGGAGTTGTACTAAACAGAAAGCTGTTTCAGGTTCTGGGCCACAGAACACTATTTCATGCTTGTGAGTAACAAGCATGTTTCTATAGCCATACTCCAAGTACTGGATCTGGGTTTATTATGTAATTATGCAAAAATAAACCAAAAATTGAAGTACATAAATACATCTATCTCCATCTATTTTTAATTTGTGGAGAAAACATTCTGATTTTTTCCACCTGTTTTATTTTCCCCCTGAAACGTTATAAGAAAGGCAAGTGGCAGCTGCAGGTATTGAGGACCTGCCTCAGCCCCCCAAGTAGCTGGGACTACAGGCATGTGCCACCATGCCTGGCTAATTTTTGTATTTTTAGTAGAGATGGGAGTTTTACCATGTAGGCCAGGCTGGTCTCGAACTCCTGGCCCCAGGTAATCTGCCCACCTCAGCCTCCCAAAGTGCTGAGATTACAGGCGTGAGCCACTGTGCCTGGCCTAAATACTGAAATTTGTTTGTAGCTTATACCATCCATTGGATCATTTAAATCCTCTTTCAACACCAACGAGACTGTGTCAGGACCTTTCATGTGTGTGTATATTTTGGATTTTAGATTAAAGAAACTTCAAATGCACCTTCCACCTACTATTTAGGAATTAATTTCTATGGCAGTCAGTTTGCCACTTGGATTGAGGGATTTGAGAGACCTCACTTGTGGTTGCTTTTATCTGTGTCATGTAGGGAGAATGAGCAACAATGAAGAATGTTGCTTATGTCTCATGCTATTGTCATTTGTCCAAGGGCCTATTTTATGTAAATCTCCCTTTATGACATGTTATAAATATGGTCTGCAATAATGGAATTTCCACTGTGAAGTTAATGTGTGCAGATAAATTTTGGCATGACCACAACCTGGTCTTTACATACCTGGAGTCACTCATTGTTAGAGACCATAACAGCCCCAACATCAAAGATGCTGAAGGACAAGCACGGATGAAGTTCAAAACTCTGGGTACAAAGTTCTGAATGTATTTATAATTTTTGTCTTTTTATGTTGTGGTCATTCAGCAGCATTTAAGTATCTGAGTATATTTGAGTCAGTGTGTGGAGTTTCATTCATTCATTCTCATTACTATATTACTATATTCACTTGTTGAATACGGTTACTCTTGTGTAAGGTGTTTAGTTGCTGTAAGTAAAACACGTGTTCCATTGCCCTTCCAAAGGGAAATCTATAATTTCTTTATTCTCTCTTATACTTAACCAACAAAATGCATTTGTTTTAAGCAGTGATAATTTTTGACCTTGAACAATTCACAAACCACTCCAAAATAAGTGGTTTGTAAGCAAAAGAAGGGATTAACCTTTTCATGAAATAATCCCATTAACAAATAAGAAACTTCAGTTTCAATTTTTTTAATTTTTAGAAATTTTACCAACTCAAATAGTGTCTCAAAATCTCTCATACTGATGTTTATTAGTGATATAAGTTGACTGTCAATATAGACACAATTACCAGGAAATAGACACCCAAATATCCATCTTCACTGCTTCATACCCCTTACTTCCATTCACTAAATGGTGTATACCAGTCAATTCATTAGGCCAATTTGAATAGGTATGAAAAATCTTCAAGGAAGAAAAATCATCACCAAGAAGGGAGCCCTGTATTGGGGGTCTTCATTTCTCCTAAACACTTTGTTGAGAGAAAGGAGAAGGCATTGTGCAAAACGGGGGAGAATAATTAAATCATTCCCTGCTTCTTTCCTTAGCATATATGGATATGCTAGTAAATGAAGTAGTGGATATCACTGGTGTTCCTTTCTTGTGGTTAAGACCAGCTTACATACTGAGAATCCTGAAAAGCATAGAATAAGTTCCTGGAAATATCAAGCTCTTCTTGAGTCGAGGCACACATTAGATTCTCAGTTTTCTAACACCCATAAAGCAGAAGAAAAGACAAAAATCCCATAATGCGCAATGACTCCGACATACATAACCCAGTTATTCAAGAACAGCACAATGTATTAAGAAGATACACTTCTTCCCATGGGACAAAGAATATAACTTCATACTAAATGACAACTTTAGGAGTATCTTAAACAAAATAAGGACCTACATAGGGCATTTCTTATCAGGTCCTATGATATGACATTATTCAAAGCAGAGTTTTGTAAAAGCATTCTGGGAGGAGGGGGCAGAAGATGGGAGGGATGGCATCTCTGACACTCAGATTTCTGAAGGATGCTTGTTGCTTTATGGGTCACTCGGGTCCATGGATCTTCTCTTAACTGAGTTTCTGGAAAGAACTAGGCTGGAGTAGCTTTGATATCATATCCTTTAATTAACAAATGTATTGAGTATAGCTCCTTGGTGTTGCTGGCCAAGGAAAAAACACAAACTTACATAATCGGCATAAACCTTACCAGAAAGCTGCATCACTTCTGCTGGGCATAAACTGAGAGTTATTTTTTCCACAGCACGACAGTATTCCTCAAGAGATCATTGTGGATGTTTTCTAATAATACATTTTTAAAGCTGTGGTCAGAGTCTCGAGTTTTTAATGCTAGAGATTGGCCATATTTTATTATATATTTAATCTGATGGACATCTAAACTATGACTTTCTGTTTTGGTAAAACATTCATAGCTTATCTAGTGCTGAACCATGTAATTTACCCTCTAGTCTCCAAGATAAACAGGTTATAATGGATAGATTTTAGCTTCAGTTACTAAATGTGATTTATTTTAATACTTGGTAGTCGTAGAGCAAACAGTTAAAGACAAAAGTCTCTACAGTGCCTGAAAAAAATTTTCTGAAAATGTATCTGTAACTCTTTATTAATTTTTTTTTATTATTTTATTACAGAAATTATGTATGTTTCTGGTAGGTAGAGAGTATGAGTAAAATTTAAAGACACATATTCTTATCAACCAGAGAAAACCAAATAATATTTCTCTCTGTTTTTTCTAGGCATTTTATAAATACATACAATTTATACTTCACAGCCCATTTTTGTTCACAGAGTCAAAAGCTGATGAAAAGAGAACAAGATGTGCCAACTAGCTTTTTTTGTTTGTTACAGATAGAACATTTTCATAGAAGAAATTCTGTATTTTTAACTAGTCAGATCCCAATGTAGAACACTATTTGGAGGAGCCTAATTTTTCAATTTTTCAAGGAGGAAACAGCATACATTTTATATGTCCAGTAATCTAATGAGCCTATAGCTATGAGACAGGAAAGGATTCCATTTTAAAAAGTTAAATAGACTATAGACTTCAATGTTGGGGACATCCATACAGAGTGGTCCTTGGATAATTTTGAGGTAGAAAATACCTTTCATATATAGATAAACTGCTATATTTTGTCTAATTGTCTCTGAATAATGATTTAATGTTATCATGCAGGGAATTTAAAATTCTGGCTAAAATAAGGCATTCAGTATTTAAATAAATTGTTAAAATGTACATAAAAAGTAAACTAAAGACAGTCACAAATTGTCTTGTTATTTCACCCATGTTATTTCAAGGTTGAATGTGAGCTGAGTATATTGTTTGCCAATAGGATAGAATGTGAGAGAAAATGTAAGATAAGTAGCATTCTGAGACATCTAAGAGTGTAAAATGCCTTGCAGCTTTTACTTTGGTCTTTTGGAACACTTACTTTAGGGGAAGCAAACTCCATGTAAGTAGTGCAAGTCTAAGACTCCATGTTCTGAGGAAGCCCAAGGTAGCTACAGGAAGAGAGGCAGATGCCTGAAGCTTCTGGCTGTTCATCTATTCAAGCCCAGGTACCAGATTTGAATGAAAAAGCTGTTAGAGGACTTCATCCATAGCTGCTCTGTGGCTGAAACTCTGTGAGGGACACCAAGCTGGTTATACAATCTGCAGAACCATGGGTGATGAAAAAGTAAGCTACTGAGTTTTGGAGTAGTTTATGATACAACAGTAAGTAGGTAACCAGAACACCCGGGTTGTAACTAAAAAGAGCCAGCCCATAGTCAACTTACCAGTTTTATAGCAGGAACATTAAAGAGACTTGAAATATACACTTTTGGTGAAATAGAACATTTCTTGAGAGGGATCAGGAGACCCAGGATTTAGTCCTAGTTCTGCAACTGCGAAGTATGTACAGTTGGGCAATCAGTTAACCTCTTTCAGTTTTGGTTTCATCATCTATAAAATGAATGATTGGAACAAATGATTTTTAAAGTATTGTGGAGTTCTAAAATGCTTGAGTTAATAACTTGGAATCAATAACAGGTAGTCCCTGGTTGCCTGTAGTTTTTAATTTCCTTAGGCTCTTCAGTGCCATCATAACCAAGCAGGGAGGAAATAAAAAATTATGAGCCCCATTGATGGTAACTTGACTATTTCACATATTCCCTCTGAGAAATTTTTGGCTATGCCAGGAATATAGCAGTCATGTAGTGGGAGGGTTTTGCTGAATCATAATACTTTAGAATTAGAAAACTGGATTCATGCAGGATGAGCAAGCCTGTGTTTCAAATTTATTTCCAGAAGAAAGCTGTGATTAATCTTTGCTATAAAGGAATCAGATACCAAATGCCTTTTTGTCTTAGAATTCATGGTACTTAGATGACTTTCTTTCTTTCTTTTGCTTTTTTTTTTTTTTTTTTTTTTTTTTTTTTTTTTGAGATGGAGTCTCACTCTCTCACCCAGGCTGGAGTGCGGTGATGTGATCTCGGCTCACTGTAAACTCAACCTCCCGGTTCAGGCAATTCTCCTGCCTCAGCCTCCCAAGTAGCTGGGACTACAGGTGTGTGCCACCATAGCTGGCCAATTTTTTATTTTTAGTAAAGATGTGGTTTCACCATGTTGGCCAGGCTGGTCTCGAACTCCTGACCTCAGGTGATCCACCTGCCTTGGCCTCCCAAAATGCTGTGATTACAGGCATGAACCACCGTGCCCGGCCTTGGGGAATGTTTTATGGAGAGGAATAACATATTTTCTTTTGAGCCTCAGATGGAGAATCAAATGGCAATAACCGTAATACCATCTTCCTGAATTCCAAGTATGAGGGAGTTGTACTGAACAGAAAGCTGTTTCAGGTTCTGGGCCACAGAACACTATTTCATGCTTGTGAGTAACAGCCATGTCTCTATAGCCGTAATCCAAGTTCTGCATCTGGGTTTATTATGTAATTATGCAAAAATAAACCAAAAATTGAAGTACATAAATACATATATCTCCATCTATTGTTAATTTGTGGAGAAAACATTCTGATTTTTCCACCTGTTTTTTTCCCCCTGAAGCAATACAAGAAAGGCAAGTGGCAGCTGCAGGTATTGAGGACCTGCTTCAGCTTCCCGAGTAGCTGGGACTACAGGCACGTGCCACCATGCCTGGCTAATTTTTGTATTTTTAGTAGAGACAGGAGTTTTACCATGTAGGCCAGGCTGGTCTCGAACTCCTGACCCCAGGTGATCTGCCCACCTGAGCCTCCCAAAGTGCTGGGATTGCAGGCTTGAGCCACTCTGCCCAGCCTAAATACTGAAATTTATTTGTAGCTTATACCATCCATTGGATCATTTAAGTCCTCTTTCAACACCAACAAGACTGTGTCAGGACCTTTTGTGTGTGTGTATATTTTGGATTTTAGATTAAAGAAACTTCAAATGCACCTTCCACCTACTATTTAGGAATTAATTTCTATGGCAGTCAGTTTGCCACTTGGATTGAGGGATTTGAGAGTCTTCACTAGTGGTTGCTTTTATCTGTGTCATGTGGGGAGGAGCAACAATGAAGAATGTTGCTTATGTCTCATGCTATTGTCATCTGTCCAACCTATTTTATGTAAATTTCCCTTAATGACATGTTATAGATATGGCCTGCAATATTAGAATTTGCACTGTGAAGTTAATGTGTGCAGATAAATTTTGGCATGACCACAACCTGGTCTTTACATACTTGGAATCCACTCATTGTTACAGACCATAACAACCCCAACATCAAAGATGCTGAAGGACAAGCACAGATGAAGTTCAAAACTCTGGGTAGAAAGTTCTGGATGTATTTATAATTTTTGTCTTTTTATGTTGTGGTCATTCAGCAGCATTTAAATATCTGAGTATATTTGAGTCAGTGTGTGGAGTTTCATTCGTTCATTCTCATTACTATATTCACTTTTGTTGAATACAGTTATTCTTGTGTAAGGTGTTTAGCTGCTGTAAGTAAAACACGTCTTCCATTGCCCTTCCAAAGGGAAATCTATAATGTCTTTTATTCTCTCTTATACTTAACAAAATGCATTTGTTTTAAGCCATGATAATTTTTGACCTTGTACAATTCATAAACCACTCCAAAATAAGTGGTTTGTCAGCAAAAGAAGAAATTAACCTTTTCATGAAATAATCCCATTATCAAATAAGAAACTTCAGTTTTAATTTTTTTAAGTTTTAGATATTTTACCAACTCAAATAGTTTCTGAAAATCTCTCATACTGATGTTTATTAGTGATAAAAGTTGATTTTTGATATAGACACAATTACCAGGAAACAGACACCCAAATATCCATCTTTAGTGCTTCATACACCTAACTTCCATTCACTAAGTGGTGCATACCAGTCAATTCATTAGGCCAATTTCAATAGGAATGAAAAATCTCCAAGGAAGAAAAAAATCACCAAGAAGGGAGCCCTGTATTGGGGGGTCTTCATTTCTCCTAAACACTTTGTTGAGAGAAAGGAGAAGGCATTGTGCAAAACAGGGGAGAATAATTAAATCATTGCCTGCTTCTTTCCTTAGCACATATGGTAATTAATGAAGTAGTGGATATCACTGGTGTTCCTTTCTCGTGCTTGAGACCAGCTTACGTACTGAGGATCCTGAAAGGCATAGAACAAAATCCTGGAAATGTCAAGCTCTTCTTGAGTTGAGGCACACATTAGATTCTCGGTTTTCTAACACCCATAAAGCAGAAGAAAAGACAAAAATCCCATAATGCACGATGACTTTGACATTAATAACCCAGTTATTCAAGAACAGCACAATGTGTTAAGAAGAAAGATACAGTTCTTCCCATGGGACAAAGAGTATAACTTCATACTAAATGACAACTTTAGTAGTATCTTAAACAAAATAAGGACCTGCATAGAGCATTTCTTATCAGGTTCTATAATATGACATCATTCAAAACAGAGTTTTGTAAAAACATTTTGCTCTCTGGGACGAGGGGGCAGAAGATGGGAGGAGTGGCGTCTCTGACACTCAGATTTCTCGAGGATGCTTATTGGTTTATGGGTCACTCAGGTCCATGGATCTTACTTCTCTTAACTGAGTTTCCGAAAAGAACTAGGCTGGAGTAGCTTTGATATCATATCCTTTAATTAACAAATGTATTGAGTATAGCTCCTTGGTGTTGCCGGCCAAGGAAAAACCATAAACTTACATAATCGGGATTGTCCTCCTATGGCATAAACTTTACCAGAAAGCTGCATGACTTCTGCTTGGGCATAAACTGAGAGTTAATTTTTCCACAGCATGACAGTATTCCTCAAGAGATCATTGTGGATGTTTTCTAATAAGACATTTTTAAAGGCGTGGTGAGAGTCTTGAGTTTTTAATGCTAGAGATTGGCCATATTTTATTATATACATAATTCGATGGACATCTAAACTATGACTTTCTGTTTTGGAAAACATTCATAGAATATCTAGTGCTGAACCATGTAGTTTACCCTCTTGTCTCCAAGTTAAACAGTTTACAGTGTATAGATTTTAGCTTCAGCTACTAAATGTGATTTAATACTTGGTAATCATACAGCAAATAGTTAAAGATAAAAGTCTCTGCAGTGCCTGAAAAAAATTTTCTGAAAATGTATCTATAACTCTTCTTTAACATTTTATTATTATTTTATTATTATATATATATAATACATATGTATTATGTATATATTATTATTACAGAGATCATTTATGTTTCTGGTAGTGAGTATGAGTAATAATTAAAGACACATATTCTTATCAACCAGAGAAAACCAAATAATATTTCTCTCTGTTTTTTCTAGGCATTTTATAAATACATACAAGTTATAGTTCACAGCCCATTTTTTGTTCACAGAGTCAAAAGATTATGAAAAGAGAACAAAACGTGCCAACAAGCTTTTTTTGTTTGTTACAGATAGGACATTTTAATAGAAGAAATTGTGTAGTTTTAACTTGTCAGATCCCAATGTAGAACACTAATTGGAGAAGCCTAATTATTCAATTTTTCAAGGAGGAAACAGCATACATTTTACATTAAATGTCTGGTAATGGGCCTATAGCTATGAGACATGAAAGTATTCCATTTTAAAAGGTTAAATAGACTGTAGACTTCAATGTTGGGGACATCCATACAGAGTGGTCCTTGAATAATTTTGAGGTGGAAAATATCTTTCATATATAGACAAACTGCTATATTTTGTCTAATTGTCTCTGAATAATGATTGAATGTTATTATTCGGGGATTTAAAATTCTGGCTAAAATAAGACATTCAGTATTTAAATAAATTGTTAAAATATACATAAAAAGTAAATTAAAGATGGTCACAAATTCTCTTGTTATTTCGCCCATGTTATTTCAAGATTGAATGTGAGCTGAGTATATTGCTTGCCAATGGGATAGAATGTGAGAGAAAATGTAAGATAAGTAGCATTCTGAGACATCTAAGACTATAAAATGCCTTGCAGCTTTTACTTTGGTCTTTTGGAACACTTATTTTAGGGGAAGCAAACTCCATGTAAGTAGTGCAAGCCCAAGATTCCATGCTGTGAGGAAGCCCAAGGTAGCTACAGGAAGAGAAGCCGATGCCTGAAGCTTCTGGCTGTTCATCTATTCAAGCCCAGGTACCAGATTTGAATGAAGAAGCTGTTAGAGGACTTCATCCATAGCTGCTCTGTGGCTGAAACTCTGTGAGGGACACCAAGCTGGTTATACAATCTGCAGCACCATGGGTGATGAAAAAGTAAGCTACTGAGTTTTGGAGTAGTTTATGATACAACAGTAAGTAGGTAACCGGAACACCCGGGTTGTAACTAAAAAGAGCCAGCCCATAGTCAACTTACCAGTTTTATAGCAGGAACATTAAAAAGCCTTGAAATATACACTTTTGGTGAAATAGAACATTTCTTGAGAGGGATCAGGAGACCCAGGATTTAGTCCTAGTTCTGCAACTGCAAAGTATGTACAGTTGGGCAATCAGTTAACCTCTTTCAGTTTTGGTTTCATCATCGATAAAATGAATGATTGGGACAAATGATTTTTAAAGTATTGTGGAGTTCTAAAATGCTTGAGTTAATAACTTGGAATCAATAACAGGTAGTCCCTGGTTGCCTGTAGTTTTTAATTTCCTTAGGCTCTTCAGTGCCATCATAACCAAGTAGGGAGGAAATAAGAAAATTATGGGCCCCACTGATGGCAACTTGACTGTTTCACATATTCCCTCTGAGAAATTTTTGGCTATGCCAGGAATATAGCAGTCATGTAGTGGGAAGCTTTTACTGAATCATAATACCTTAGAATTAGAAAACTGGATTCATGCAGGATGAGCAAGCCTATGTTTCAAATTTATTTCCAGAAGGAAGCTGTGATTAGAGTCTTTGCTATAAAGGAATCAGATACCAAATGCCTTTTTGTCTTAGAATTCATGCTACTTAGATGACTTTCTTTTTGTCTTTTTCTTTCTTTTTTTTTTTTTTTTTTGACGGAGTCTCAGTCTCTCGCCCAGGCTGGAGCGCAGTGGTGTGATCTCGGCTTACTGCCACCTCTGCCTCCCGGTTCAGGCAATTCTACTGCCTCAGCCTCCTGAGTAGCTGGGACTACAGGCACGTGCCACCACACCTGGCTAATTTTTTATTTTTAGTAGAGATGGGGTTTCACCGTGTTGACCAGACTGGTCTTGAACTCCTGACCTCAGGTGATCCGCCCTCCTTGGCCTCCCAAAGTGCTGAGATTACAGGCATAAGTCACCGTGCCTGGCCACTACTTAGATGACTTTTTAAAGGAGAAAACACAAAACTCATGATTAACTCAAGTTTTAAATTGCTGTAGGGAACTTGAAATCCCCTTTTGCTTTTAATGTTGCACCAAAATCCATCTAAATTTCAACCTCTGAGGACTTTGGATTTGTTATATGAAAAGATATTTAATGAAGAATAACTAAATGTATCATAATCACTGAATGTGGCAGGGTAAAAGTCTAGGACCCATGTTTTCCCTTCAAATGATTCATAACACCTTTAGGAAAAAACACATGTTTAAAAAATAGAAATAATAATGAAATAGAGTTATATAGGAGATATTGATAATGGTTATATAAATAACCACTTTTAGGGTTTTTAGACTGAGACTCTGGTGTATTCTACTAGGGGCCACATTTAAATCCTTTTGACAGCAGCATATTTGATGGTCATTAGGAAACCTGGGTTTAGGGACAGGAGACAAGGTGGAAGAAAGGAAAGAAAAAGAAAGATGATATATGAAATGCATTCCTAAGAGGGTTGTACCTTTGTAGACATGGCGGGAGCATGATCATACACACACGCACATGCACACACACAATCTGAACTGTCTTCCTCTTTTATTTAAAACATTGAATTGGTTATAGCTACTTGCAGTGTTCTGTCCATAGCATTACTATTTCTCTGGCAAAGATGGAGTAAGAGTTGGGGAGTTTTTTCAATTCAAATCACCCAAGTGATTTGAATTGCATTCAGTCTTCATATCATCATAGAACAACAAACAAGACCAGACTAAGGGTTCATATAATGGGTCAGGGTTTTCAGCTTTCTCAGCTTGAATATAATTCAGAATGAGCTGTCCCTGAACATGTCTGGAGAGCTTGGGAAGCTGAGCTACAGGAAGCCTAATTTGCATCAAGATCAAGGGTCTCAGTGATAATTACATTAGATTATTCCTGGAATTCCTTTTTATTCTGGGATGAGTCACTCTTTAAGCAAAATACATGTACTGCATACCTTTGTGGTGCTGCTGACTGATATGTGTAGCTTGAGTATCTCATATTTAAGCACTGCCTAATGTGTGTCTGAGCTCTAGCCACACATTCATTTACTTAAACACTTTGCCTATACATAATTATTTACATGTACTCTTTACCTATACTTTTACCTACAACATTCCAACTTTCCCACCTCATTCACTTTCCTTCAATGTCTCCACTGATCCACTTCAAGGAATAGGTCAAGCACCACCTCCTTAAGAAACCGCAATAGCCTTGACAAGGCACTTCACAGCACTCTGCAAATATTTCGTGTCCTTTGCTATACTGTTTTACACAGTTTTTATACCCCCACTTAACTATAAACTCCTTTAGGGCAAGGACAATGGTTTGCTTCTTAATTTTTACTTTAGATTCAGGGGAACATTTGTAGGTTTGTTATATATATATATATGTTGTGTGTCACAGCAGTTTGCTGTACAGATTATTTCACCACCCAGACAATAAGCATAGTACCTGATAGGTAGTTTTTTGATTCTCACCCTCCTCCTTCCCTCTACCCTTAAGTAGGCCCCGGTGTCTGTCATTTCCTTCTTTGTGTCCATATGTACTCAATGTTTAGCTCCCACATATATGTGAGAACATGCAATATTTGGTTTTCTGTTCCTGTGTTAGTTCGCTTAGGATAATGGCCTCCAGGTCCATTCATGTTGCTGCAAAGGACATGATCTTGTTCTTTTTATGGCTGTGTAGTATTCTACAGTGTGTATGTGCCACATTTTCTTTATGCGGTCTACTGTTGTTGGACATTTAGGTTGATGCCATGTCTTTGCTGTTGTGTATAGTGCTGCCATGAACATATGCATGCATATGTCTTTATGGCAGAACAATTTATAGTTCTTTGGGCAGATATCCAATAATGGAATCGCTAGGTCAAATGATAATTCTGCTTTGAGTTCTTTGTGAAATCGCCCAACTGTTTTTCACAATGGCTGAACTAATGTACGTTGCCACCAGCAGTGTGTAAGCATTTTCCTTTCTCCAAAACTTTGCCAGCATGTTATTTTTTGGTTTTTTAGTAATAGCCATTCTGACTGGTGTGAGATGGTATCTCACGGTGTTTTTGATTTGCATTTCTCTAATGATTAGTGATGCCGAGCATTTTTTCATATGCTTGTTGGCTGTGTGTATGTCTTCTTTGAAAAGTGTCTGTTTATGTCCTTTGCCCACTTTTAAATGAGTGGCTTTTGCTTGTTGATTTATTTAAGCTCCTTATAGATTCTGGATATTAGCCCTTTGAATGCCCCTGCTTTTATATCAGTGTTCTCAATGTCTAGTTCAGTTTTTTGAATCAATTAATAAATGAGTGCTAGAACAAGAGAAAAGTGGAGGGTATTTTCAATTTGGGTAATGCTTGAGGTAATTCAATGTGTCTGTGTTAGTTTTCTATTGCTGCTATAACAAATTACCGCAAACTTAGTGGCTGAAAACAACACAATATATTACTTTTCAGTTTTGGAGGGGTTAGAAATTCTATGATCAAGTGTCCGTAAGGCTGCATTTTTTTAAATAGAATCTCAAGGAAACAATCCATTTTCTTGCCATGTCTAGCTTCTAGAGGCTGCCTGAGTTCTTTGGCTCATGGCCCTTCCTCCATCTTCAAAGCCAGCAGTGTAGCATCTTCAAATCTCTTTGATTCTGACTTTCTTCTTCCATTGATAAGAACCCTTGTGATTACATTGAGGCCACCTAGATAATCCAAGGTAAACTTCCCCTCTTGAGATCCTTAATAGTATCAGCAAACTCCCTTTTGCTATGTAGATAACACACCCACAAGTCTTGGGTATTAGTACTTGGACATCTTTGTGGAGCCATTATTCTGTCTACTACAATATCTTTTTAGGATGTCTATTAGCAAATGTGGTTAAGTGAATGGTATTCTGGCTAAGACTGGAAGGAGGAAGCTCACAATCTGACAAGATAAACTGCATCTTACACATCTATCTTTAAAAGTTTGTCTTCTTGGATTTAACTAGGAAATAAACACAGTGCTTCATAGATAATATTGGAAAATTCCATGATATAATGTTCTCTGTTCTCATATTGAAGAAGCTTTCTTCCAATAACTAAATATGACTCGCTAGACAAATGACAATCACAATAACAGTAACAACATCAACATGTGTTATTTCCCTCCTTGAAAGTAAGAATTATTGCTACATCAAATAACAACAGTTGCACATTTATATCACCAGGGAAGCTTTCTAAAGGTATTAATACCTGGGACTCTTTCCCATTAAAGATTCTTATTTAATTGGTCTGGGGTGGGTTCCCAATATTACTATTTTAAAAGCTACCCAGGTGGTTTTAATATTTCAGAGGTTTCCTTTGGCCTATATATACATACATACATATATATATATATATATCAGAAATGACTCATTATAAGTTATTAAGCTATTAGTTGCTCTGGTGTCAAGTTGAAAAGACTAAGAGCGGTGTAAACTGTGCAAGTTCAGCATGATTAAACCATATTAAATTCTTCTAGACAATTTTCTCATATTTCAAAAAGAAACTGTAGTTAGAAATTTGAGATGATGTGCGTTTACCTGTAAGTTAACTTCATGAATCTCACTTTACTTTTGATATAGACACCAGAGATATATTTCAGGAGAAATGATTTAATGTTTTCACGGTGTGATGGAGCTTGAGAACATGTAAAGCAAGAAGAAATTGAGCACTAAGAAACTGATCTTAGTTTTCTCTGAAAGTAGATAAAAAGAAAAAATCCTCATTAATTGTTTCATAATAGTTTTATTCAAAAAGCAATGTAATGCAATCCACAAAGACTGGTGGATTTGGGAATGCATCTGAGCAAACCAAGGTGATTATAAATAAGGAAAAGGGCTCAGACTATTTCCCCATAGAGGAAAGGACAAGGCTTCCCAGTGCACCAATGCTTTGGTAATGTGAACATAATTATATTGTTCTTTAAAAATGCACTGCAAGATGGATTACCTGTCAGAATGGCAGCCACTTTATACTTCTTAAATCACAATGGCCAGCAATTGTATTATGCAGGAAAATACTATCTTCTGAGCTAGTAAGTTATAAGATGCATTTTATCTGCACCTTACTCATCCAAATCACTATATTATAAATATAATGCCTACAGATTTCATTATGTATCAGAATGACTTTTTTATTTTGGTGATGATGCTCTAAATATTAATCCCTGGTTGAAGACAATAGAGGAAATTCAAGAAATGTTCTAGCTGTTCATACCGACATTTCTGCTGAATGTGACTGCTTTATGAGCTTGGATTTCTTTTTTGTCAAAGTACTCTCAGTTCAAGGAGTAACTTGGCATACTTTAAAAAAATTAGTAGAGAGCTCCCCAGAAACTCATAGTACTGTTACATTGTCATCTTTTGCAGGTCATAACTTTTGAATACACTTCAACATAACCCCCTGAACTCTTCGTGTAACTGCCTGCTATACTGCTCATTGCCCCACAACAGAAGAAAAGTCACGGCAGTAATTTGAACCTTAACAAATATAACATCCTCGATTCACTAGGAATGGAATGCATTCTGTGTGCTAGAGGATCCATCTTTTCAAAATTTAGAAACTTCGTTTAAACATTTATTATACCCTTGTCTATTTGGATGTCATTTAGTTTAAGGGCTATACAAAGCATCTTTGCTAATAAAATTTTGACTTTAACATCAATAGTACTGCTGTGTGTTTTCTCGTAAACAAATAAACAGCAGATGTATTTAGCTCTGCATTGACCTTTAAGATATATATATATATATATTTTTTTTTTTCCGCTTAAGAATCTCATATATTTAAAAAGCTGCCCTTTCACTTCCTCTCCATCTAAAAACATTGCTGAGGTATTTTTTCTCCTATTGTTCCCCACACTTACTGCAGAAATACTACCTTATATGTAGTTATATGGAAAATAGGAAGTGTCAGACATGAATGGTCCACCCAACAGATAAGATCTTCTATGTGTGTTCTCTTTATATTTCCAGTTCACCAACTTCAGCCTATATTAAAGTGGAAGAAATATTATTTTTCCACAATATGGAGTTAATAAAGGGATAAAGAGGAAAATGAATTCATCTTGAAGCTACTTTTATCCTTGTGCTTAATTGTAAGCTGTAGCAAAGTTGATAGCACACATCGGGGCAAGGGACACCTTCCATTTCTCTAACGTCTCACAATTGAGAGACACTAATGCTTGCCACTGTGGTCTCAGTGGCTTTATTGGGAAGAAAGAAAAAATGCTCTAATGGTGTCTGCTGGGCTTCAGAGTATAGCTGGACAAAAAGACAACGCCCTGCGTTCCAAATACAGAATGCGTCTTTTTTTTTCTTTCTGTTTTTGAAGGATATGTATGCTTCTTTATGAATACATCGTGTTTGTTATGCATGCCTTTTCAGTGTACAGGTTTAAAGCTTTTCCACAAATAGCAAGCAAAACTGAAGGTAAGAGACTATCCCTTTTAACAAAGTCAGGCACAACAGGAGAATGGGACTTTCCTAGGTTGAAGGGAAAATAAAATGGGAGGAGGGAAATTTCTGGAGCTCTCTACCCACAACACCATGGTAGGATCTACATGGTCTTCGATCTCCAAAATTTCTTATGGTTTTAAATTTTCTGCCTCAATTTATTTTTCACTGGGATGCTAGTCACATATTCTGGTATTGGAAAAATTAATGAATGGAAGTATTCTTAAACTTGGCTGCATTACTGCTGTGCATACTGAGACAAATCCAATGGTGATCATAAACATCGTCAAGTTCTGGTGCTTGTGTGTTTGCAGAATCATAATATTTTTGAATTGCACCAGGCCTTGGAGATCATCCAGTTATAGTACATCATTTTCCCCCTGAAAAATAAAAAGATTGAGGCCCTCTAGTGAGAATGTTTTAGTCATGCTTGTAACTCCTGAGTGAAAACATAAACCAGTGTAGTTGCTGGCCTTAAGTGGCTCCCAGGGGCAATTTTGGCAGGACTTACCTTCTTTATAGGCAGAAATTTACATGTGCACTAAAAGGTCCATAGTTTAAAGCATAATGACTGGAATATACATTTGTTGATTGAATTAATAAAACAAAATGTGATCCTCTGATGGATTGTCTGAAATGGCTACCCTTGCAGGGATTTTCTTATGAGTTAAGACATTATACTTCCAAGCACTCCTCTGGGAGAAGTAAAACATAAAATTAACAGATAATGTTGGGGAGTATTATTCTGGGCCTGCTGCTGTCTGAATTCATGTAGTTTAGGGTGATGCTTCCCTAATACTGTGTAAAAAGTGATATTAATTCACAGCAGAGTTTTTTTTTTATCAGTTCAAGGCTAAATGAAAATTTAAATAAATAGAAAAAATAAAATAATTTAGAAATATTTTAAATTCTCTCAGTTTAAAAGATGGCCCTTTTCTATGATATGAATTCCTTTTCATTTTTCTGATATTTAAATGTCTATTGTCGTATGAAATAATTGTGCTACTACATAAGATTTTTTTCTTATGTCATCTTGAAAAAAATTGCCAACACTGTATTTCATTGGTCCATGAAGTGAAATGTTTGGTACTTCTTGATTTCCATACCTTGGGTGGCTTCTACCATGTCAAGGATAGGGGTTGTTGGGGACGGGTAGGAGGTCTTGTAGCCTGGCTGCTGGGTTAATAATGAGGCACTTGCATAGAGAAAAGTAGTGGACCATTATAAGCTGCCACCGTAGCCACAAAACAGTGACCCTTGTCTGTCCGTAGAACACACAAAGCCCAGACTGTTTTTCTTCTGCCATATGTTCCACCATATCCTTTATCTTCCATACTTTTTTGTTCTTTTCTGGGTGGTGTAGGTAAATGTCCCAGAGGCTGACCAATGGATGGCTTTAAGCTGCCTGCTTGACCAAGGCATCCTATGTCAAATAATAAAAATAATAAAAATGAATAGAAATTTTTGTCAGTGGTAGAAGGAATAATGAAAACTGCACTGGTTTTGAAAGACAGGTGAGCACTATGAATGCCCCAGACTCTACCAGTCTGGGAGTACACGTAAGGTTGCCTTAGCAGTTGAACTTCCAGTCCGCTGATTGTGTGGCTCTTATGTGCCTGATGGGAAACATTTGGCATCTTCTCCAAGGTCCTTCTCCCCTGTGCTTCTCCCCTGCGCTTGCAGACTTTAGAGGAGACTACCAGAAGGAATCCACATCAGTCCGAGCTGCAGATTGTGCATTGCCTGGCTCCACATTGCTAACCTCAGCTCCACCACAGCCTTCTGTCCTGTTGCTGCACATTTCCAAATTGTCACTTCCCATTCCCTCCCTAAAACACTGCCACATCGCTTCCTGTAGTTCTGGGTTTCTGGACCTCCCTCAGACTGCTGCTGTTCAAAACTGACCTCAGGGTTACTGCTCTTCCATATACCATCTTGGCTTAAGCACGGATACACTTCCTGCATTACAGCTGAGGCTAAACCTCTCATCTCAGCCCCATGTCTGCCTCCTACGTGGAATGTCTCTCTCTGTATATTTACTGGACTGTTTTCTTGTGACAGAGGCCTGTACACCTCAATCCTTAGGAACATGATTAAACACATAGACACTTTGAAATTCAGGCTAAATACTTGGGACCCTTTTTCATCTTTAAGATCCACCCTCCCCAAATTCCTAATTTGAAATCGTAAGATCTCTGTCTTTTTAGGATGGCTGAGAATTTGAATGCCCAAATCTTTCAAGAGAAGTGCTACTTTAATATAGGTGGGTGTAGCCTTGCCCACCAGCCAAACCAAAGCTATCACCTGAGCATACAGTAGTCTCACAGGAGAGCATTCTGGGTTACTCTGTGACACCACATGCATGGCATAAAGAATATGGTCTAGTTAGAGCCTGACTTCCTGAGAGTGGCTTAAATTAGATATTTTAGGTGCTTCCAAAATTTCAAATTTCTCAGGAAGCTTGTGAAGTTCTAAATTTACCTGGATATCTAGAATGAGTTTGCGATTTGGTAGCAAGATTATTGGAGAGGATGCATGCTGGTTTGGAAATGGGTTAAGAGGAAGAACTGTGTGAATTACTTCACTCTGATAGTGGGATTTAAGGAGAATAGAAATGATGGTCACTGTTTGTTCCACAATACATGATGCTCATTGAATATACCCAAAATGAGCCTTTTGGAAAAAGCCCTCAGAAGGAGAATGAGAAACACTAAAAAAAAGGATTGTTTCAAAGGAATGGATTTTTTCATGGTAGCAAATGTTCAGTGTTTTAAGTTAGGTTTTCTGGGAAATAGACTCTGAGATGAAGATTTGTATGCAGAATGTTCATTGGTGAATGACTTTGTGGGGACAGCATCTGTAATTGGGCAGAAGACGTGATACAGTTAAAATAATCATTGGCCATTCTCATGGGAGTGCTGAAACCTAGGTGACTCTTGAAAGGTGACCTGAATTAAGGCAAGAAGTACAGGCTTTTGTATCCCATCTCAACCAGTCATTGCACGGGAACTGCCAGCAAGGAAGCAAAACCTGGACAAAAAAATTCCCTTTGGCCAAGAGCAATGCCTGAGAAGGGATTCAGCTGTCAGCCATCAGCAAACACTCTCTGCTTCTAAGGAAATAGGTGACTCCATTTTGACGAGGGATCTAGGCAGTGAATTCAGGATCCATAGCACTCAGGAAGCCCTGAGTGTAAACTAAAGGAAACCAGGAAATGTGTAAATGCTCTGACTCTGCTGTTAAAAAGAGGTCATAAAAGTATAATTAAAGGAATAGGTTTTTACCATGTATACATTATTTGAGAATATTTGTATCTTCTTGGATTGAAAATGGTGCCTGTTGGACCCATAATAAATTTCACCTCAGAGGCTGTGAGGATGTAGTGAGAAAACATATATAAAAATTTTTTTTATATATACATGAATGAAAAGAATTAGGATGCACAGAGCATAGGAACAAAGGCCAGTAGCTATAGGAAGAAGCTGGTCTAGAAACAAAGGTGTCGGGGAAGAGAAAATAAAAGAGGTTAGACTAGCTTGAGCAAAAGTTAAACTTTGTACTATTTTGAATGAAAAACACTGCTCCTCTATAAGTCTTATTATCACTGTCTTTAAGGATTTAAAATGATGTTAATGGTTTTTTTTCTGGTTTTAGATGAGGCTTAAAGGTCATTTGTTTCCTCCTGCTATTATAATTTGTCTTCCCAGGGCATTGTGAATGGCCCAACATTCCCTGTACTAAACTAAGGGTAAGTCTTTCATCCTTTGTAAAAATGCTGTCTATTTAGGCTCTTTCTAATACCCACTTGTTCCACCTCACAGGATACTCTGGTTTGTGCTTGCAAAAATTATTTTCTACATATCAAAAAATTTAAATAGAATAAAGAGCAATTCTAGTCACCTTGCCAACCAACTGATAATTTGATTACATGCATTCAAGTGACAGACTCCAGCTGCCTGTTGCAGTGATAATCTTTGCAAATACTATTTTGAGGCCCAGTTTGACATAGAGGCTGACAAGCTGGAATGCAAAAGGCTATATTAAAATTAACATGCTATCACCTAGGAAATTTAATTTGCTTGTATCTAAGCAAACACAAGGATATCTTCTGAGATTTTATACTTTTTTAAACATCTGTAGATAAAAGTTCAATAAGTCTGTTGCACAAAATTATTCATTCTTTTTTTCAAATTATACTTATTGGGTACTGATATAACTGCTTGTTTTAGAAATACGGAAGGTGTTAGTGTCCTCAAGGACTCTATAGTGACTACAAGTTCAGGGTTTAGATTCAGATAGTCTGAATTTCCAATTCCAACTTCACTACTCAGTACTAGTTGTGAAATTACATGAAACTTGCTTAGCTTCTTTAAATTTCAGTTGTCTCTAATGTAAATGGAAATAATATTAACCATCCACTTATAGGGTTATTGAAAAGACTGAAAAACTATGTATTTGTTAGTGCTTGCACATAGTAACCCCTCAATAAGTGGTAACTCTCTCTATATGTATGTCTATATGAGAATTTTATACATAACATAGACATTGATATGTACATATATAATCTATATATACACTATGTAATGTGTATGTACATGTATATGCAAACATATACATGTATATATGTATAATGTATACATACAATATATATTAAATGATAATACAATACAATTAAATGGTAAGAATTGTTTACAGATTCAAAGTGTGATAGATAATGGGATGCAAGCATATCAATATTTAGATAAAGCTTCATGGATTAGTTGGGGTTCTCACTAAGGCTTGGAGGATGGTAATCAGGGAAAAAAATGAAGCCGCCCTTCAGAGGCAGATGGGGAATTGCAGAATAACCCTGGGAATTGAAATTGGATGCTTATGCAAAATGCCAACAATAGTTGGCATTATTCTTATTTTAAAAGTTGGTACAACATGTTTGCTAACCACCTTTTCAAAACTAAACCTTTCTCAGTTATATTAGTTAAGAGTTGAGGAGGCCGGGTGCGGTGGCTCATGCCTGTAATCCCAGCACTTTGTGAGGCCGAGATGGGCGGATCACGAGGTCAGGAGATGGAGAACATCCTGGCTAACAAGGCGAAACCCCGTCTCTACCAAAAATACAGAAAAATTAGCCGGGTGTGGTGGCAGGCGCCTGTAGTCTCAGTTGCTCGGGAGGCTGAGGCAGGAGAATGGCATGAACCCGGGAGGCGGAGCTTGCAGTGAGCCACCAAGCTTGCAGTGAGCCGCCGAGCTTGCAGTGAGCCGCCGAGATCGCGTCACTGCACTCCAGTCTGGGCGACAGAGCGAGACTCTATCTAAAAAGAAAAAAAAAAAAAAAGACTTGAGGAAGACACATGACTTTTATGCCATGGAAATTTTTTTCCACCCTAAACATGGAAGTCCATAGATATTAGAGTGAATCCAAAAGCTGTGCTTCAAGTTTGTTTTTTAAAGAATAAACGCCATAATCATTGCAGATTTGTGGAAGTTAGTAATATACAAATGCATCTGTTTTGCATTTGATTGATGACATCAAAGGTCCTTTTGTAGGGTTTTCTGATTTTTGCTTTTAGCCTTTGAAATATTAAAAGGGATTTTGAAATGAGCCTTTATTTTTAGAATGTTTTTGGCTAAAGTGGGAGGATATATTAAAGGTATTTCTTCAGATAATTATTGGACTCTTGCTTGGATGATGCTAATTCAAGCCCGAGAGACATGATATTATTAAACTTGATTTTGACTTCGTAATGTGGTGAGATCTTCTTGAATGTTTTCTTAACAGTTGTATTTCAGTGGGCTGTGAGGATCTATCTCTTTCATAATAAATATTAGGCTCACTCAACTTTAGGTACTCAAGTATCTGCTTTCAATATTTATGATCACTTTTAGAGTATATTCCTTTGCATAGGACTATCTACTGATAGGAGTTGGAGGACAGGAACCAAACACAGGGTCAGTTTACAGAAATTGATGTCGTGAATGTTCTGTTTCAAAATGAACAGCATTTTTCTTATTTCTCATTCACTTTTATGGAGTCAGTGATAGCTTCTCATTCATCCACTCATAATTCTCCAATCTGAATCACCAGATATGACATATTATTTCTATCCTTAGCTGTATTTCTCACTGTCTTCTGGGCTTTTCTAGCCATCATTCCACAATCATATCAAAGCTAATTTTTCAATGATTGAATTTGTATTTTCATCTTTCCAAAACAACTATAACAAAAACAAAACAAAAAAGCAATCCTAACTCTCCATTTTCTTCACTTTGTCAGCAAAAATATCTTTGTCAAAGGCTGCAAAATTTAAGTTCCTCTTTGCTATTTCTCTTTCTTGTATAGTCCTTTGAAGTACCTTTCAGATCGAGCCTATCCTTTCAACAGTGAGAAGTCTCCCCTATTTTTAGTCCATTAGACGGTGAGGTGACTCATTTAAAAATACACTCTTTAGCCTGCTTTGCTAAAGTATTATTGGCCCTGTTACTTAATCCATAGAACACATCCCACTTTTCAAGTTCATCTGTTCCTTGTTCCCACCTACCTATCAACTCAACTTACTCCCAGCCCCAAGATAGCAGTCTCACACACGTGAATGCCCACCTATCCAAGTCAAACCATCTTTCTGTGCATACCACACTCAAGATTCCTTTCCCTTCACTGATTTACACTCTTGAAAGTCTGAAAATATCCTCCTTCTACCTTTTTCTGCATAAACATCATGACTCAGTTTGGGGCCTGTTCAGATTTTGAGCCAGTTTGTCTTCTTTGATGCAGCATCCTCGACTATTCAAATTCATCTTTTTTCTTCCTCTTTGAAATTGTTTTGCAAGTAGACAGAATCTCACGAACTATTACTTAGTTGTATTACTTAAACTATTATTGTTACTGATGACTTCATATGAATGATTGAATTCTGGAGCCTGTTGTCTAACATGACACTGTGCACATAATAAGTACTTATTTTTTGAGTATTGATTGATTATGTCTCTCTTTTAGGGTTAAATATCACATTCAGATTCTTAGTAACCATAATCCCACTCTAAAATAATTTGCATAAAATCCAGGTTTTTTTTTAAAAAAACTGTAAGACTAAATCAATCCTTTGAGAAACAGAAGTGGCTTTAGGGTTGGGTCTAAAAATCATCACTTTCTTCAGAAAGTTATACATAAGAAATTCTGAAGCAAATACCTTAAAGACTATATAATAAAAATATACATGTATGCTTCCACTCTTATCCACATATATCAGTGCCAAAGAGACAATACCATAAATAGAAAAAAGCCCTCAGGGCAGCAGCTGCAGATGCTAAACAACGAATGAACAATGAAAAACAGCAAGAAAGAGTCTGTGGGACCATATGCTATTATTTGAGGAATATTTTTAGTTACAATAGAATAATTCATGTCACAAATACTTATTGAACACTTCTATGAAGGGAACTTGCTGTCTAGGAGCCATGGGGTACAGAAAATAAAACAAGATAAAATACAATAATAGAGTCATATCTATATGTAATAAATCTATTAATATAATAACTACTATTTCTTAGGAACCCACCATTTGGCATGCACTGTGCTAAGTGCTTCACATATATGAATATAATCTCATTTAATAGTCACAGCCATCCTAAAACGTAGATGTTTTTCTCCTATTTAAGAAACTTAAATTTAATGATCTTACCCAAAGTTATACAATATCTGGTGGAAATCTGATTCAGGTCCACTTGTGGCTGACTTCAAATCCCATCACACTCTGCCTTCTGACATAGCTCTGAAGGAGTTTCTAATTCTTTCTGAAAAATAAAGACTTCTTGGGGAAGGAAGCCCTTGGCATGTGTTTAGAAGGGTGAGTTGTATGTTGGCGGATGGAGGCAGGGAGAGAGGAAGTGCTGAGCAGTTCTAGGCTGGGGCATCAGCTTCGGGGATAAAGCATGAAAGTAGAAATTAATAGAGTATATCAGTGTAGCAACTGTAAATAGCTCAGTATTGTTCAGGTTAGGGGGTAGATGACAAAAGAAACAAAACTTAAGTTGGTAGAAGCCACGCCACAAAACAACACTGTTCAGAGTTTATACTTTATCCTATAGAGAATAGTGACCCACTGAGGATGCTAAGCAGGAAAACATAATCAGATGGCCGTGTTAGGAAGGCCGTTGCATTTGCAGTATGGAAGATGGATAGGAGGAGACCAATGATAAGGATATGGAAATAATTAGAATGAGAGATGGTGGGATCCTGAATGAAAGTTGTGCAAGGGCATATGAAGAGGAGTCAACAGACCTAAGAAGTATTTTTGGAGGTGAATTAATAGGGCTTAGTAATCAATTTGCTATGGTGAGAGATAGAAAAGGTAGAGATGAAGATGGGCTAACGTGGTACCATCCTTAGATACAGGCAAGAGTGTTCCTTGCCCTAACCTCAAGCTTTAGGAAGTCCTACTCTGGCCTCTTTCCACAGGGTGTGAAATTTGCAGAACAAAAGACATATCCAAGCTGAGGTCACACTTCCCCTTCCAAATTATGCTCTGAGTACCTGGGACAGAGTATCCCCTATCTAAACTACTCTCACGCTACTGCCAGGGCCTAAGTGGGCATCTTGCCAGCCTCTTTCTCATGAGGATAAATCAGACCACTACGTATATATCCTTTGGTCTGAGAGATAGACAAAGGCCAGATGTTTGGGAGTAGGTGAGCAGAAACCGAACATGAGGGATAGGGCCCCACAAATATTAGGGATAGGCCTTCTCTCAGGTTACTTGTTTAGGTGATTGGAGGGGGGCAATAAACAAACAACATTGTAAATAGAGAAGGAGAAGTGGGTTTGAGGGAAAAGCAAATAACTTGGCTTGAGATATTTGTGAGATATCTAATCATGCCCTCTAGACAGTTGGAAACAGGATATAAACTTCAGGTGAGAGATGTGGGTAAGACATTGATATGGTTTGGCTGTGTCCCCACCCATATCTCACCTTAAATTGTAGTTTCCATAATCCCCACGTGTCCTGTGAGGTAACTGAATCATGAGGGCCATTTTCCCCATGCTCTTCTTGTGATAGTGAGTGAATTCTCATGAGATCTGATGTTTTGTAAGTGTCTGGCATTTCCCCCGCTGGCACTCATTCTCTCTCCTGCCGTCCTGTAAAGAGGTGCCTTCCACCATGACTGTGAGTTTCCTGAGGCCTCCCCAGCCATGCAAAACTGTGAGTCAATTAAACCTCTTTTCTTTATAAATTACCCAGTCATAATGAGAACGGACTAACCACAGACATAGAACAAGAAATCAACAGCACACAGCAGGAAGTCAAAGGCGTGAATGGAAAACTAAAGTAGATGGCCCAGCTCATCTCTCCAGGGGAAAAGATGGTCAGTGATGAAATAGAATCTTGGAGAGCAGCTATACTTTGCAGGTGATCAAAAGATAAGGAAAATCAGGGAAGTGTAAAAAATTGGAATAAAGAATCCCTGGGTAACCATGCCATAGCATTGCTTCCTTCTTAAGAGCATGAAATAGCAAGTGGTAAACAAGTCCATGAGAAAATTTATATACATTCTAACAAAAAAGGGAGAAGTATTCTTCATTTTTTTGAATTCTGAAATATGTAAACAGAATTTTTACTCATAAAAATTATTTTACATGTATCTGCTAGAAAGTAGAGGAAGCTCAAACTATAGTATTAATAAAATGCAAAAAGAAAAAGTTGTAATTACTTGGTTATCCCAAATATAAAAGAGATAAATGGTATTCCTGAAAGGGTGAGAATGACCAAGATTTTGTTGATGGAGTGTGACAGAAAATTAATTTCATTATAGCAACTCCTTTACAAAACAGGACAGGTAGTTGGGAGTCTCTGATTCTGTTTGAACTTTTGATGTTGAGAAACTTCAATTGCTAAATGGTGAGAACCCATTATGGTAATAGCTGATCATTATTTATTGTTACTTTCAGTAGAAAATAAACAGGCTGTCTGTTTAGAGCAATTAATAACATCACAACTATTTGAGTGATGGTTTTCTCTAAGAGTTCTGAATTGCTTTATAAATATAGCCTACTAATTAACTTAGGACTTACTAAGAAGAATGAAATAGCTACTGAATTTTGGCCGAAATGTTCCTTGAAGTAGATCCCAATAAGATTCTGTTCTTTTTGAATTATTAGCGCCTAATATACGGTTGACACATACAAGAGTTGCTCATGAAAAAGAAAAAATGAAAATTTCAGATTTAGATGGGATCTAAAAATAATTATTTGCTTTAGCACCCACCAAGGGAAACTAGATGGTTTCCACAGCTTGAATTAACTTTAAACAGGCTTCTAGGCACTGACCTCTCTTAAAGAATTTCCTTAAAAAAAAAAAAAAAAAGGTATAATTTTTAAAGCATTTGTCTGCCTCCTTGAGATGTAAATCTTGTAAAAATCCTCTTGCCAGCTTTACAACTCAAGACTGTCTTTCCCAAGGACCTAGGGTTGTTCCAATTGAAATTGTAATTTTCTAGAAAAAGAAAGCTCCTACCTTCTAGTCTTTGCAGAAAGGTAGGAGCGTAACTTCAGTGGGCACCATCCTGTAGGCTGTAAAACTACCCCCTGTCATGAAGACAGGGGAAAGTTCACTGTTCATTTGGATAAAGCCAATTACCCAAATACAGATAGATGCCATACAGTCTTTCAACACGAGCTTGTCAAAGCAAAGCAAAACTCTCTGCCCTTTACTTTAGCTGAGCTAAGTATCCAGATGTGGTTTTTGCTCCCTCCCCTATGGCTGGCAATAGTATTAGAATAAAATCAATATCTATTTACTTAGGAGTGATTTTTTCTTTAACAGTGCATGTGAGAATACTGGCAACCTTAGTGAGAGAGCACTTTCAGTGGAACAGAATGGATGCAGATAAATATATTGGATTGAATAGTAATTATGAAGTAAAAAACTTAGGAGAGTAGGATAAGCTATCAGTACTTCCTCTTTAGCCCTTCCTCTCTTAATCCTTTCTAAAATTTTTAAATTCTAGAACTTTAAAAAATTGTATCTGGATTTGTCCAACTAAATAAAATCTTCCTTCATTGTGGAGACCATTTCTTAGGACCTTTGCACATCTCCAGCTCCCAGATAAAATACGTAGCAAGCATTAAGTTCTCAGTAATGTTTGTGTAATTAAATGCTTTTGTAAAAGTAATTATAATACAAGATAGAGTAGTCATTGTCCTACAAGAGTCAAAAGGTGCTGTGACATCATAAACCTTGCAATAAGAAGGATAGTATTGAAATTTTAAAGTTTTTATTCTTTTATTTCATTAATCCTCTGTAATACAATATTATTCAAATTTTTACTTGGAAAAAAACAAGGAATCTGAAAGTTAATTGTCCACAGGATGGGTTTTCAGATGAAATGAGTTTTTCAGTTAATGCACTAACCTCAATTATGAACGTTTATTATTATTATTATTGCTGCTAAAGTTAGAATAAAAGAAAAGCTAAATTTTTGACACAGAGGAGGGGAAAAAAGGTGTTTCAAAAAGTTTCATTAAAAATGATAGTAATGTTTTTTTAAAATTATTTTTAAAACAAAAGCAGCACGGCATTTGGAAACAAAGGCAATATTGGTGATATTACAATCTGCCTTAGGTATTTGGCAGACAGTAATGACCACCTCCATGTAAATTTTGTGGACCATATACAGGAAACTAATCTGCTGTAAATCTTTGTCGCGTTCACAGCTCTCAGATGGTCGTCAAGTTTGGGGGCTCTCAGGTGGTCCTGGTTGACCTACTTCCTTCCGGTTAGATTCACATCACAAATACGTCTTGGGCATTGTGTGATGTTCAAGAAGCTTATTCTGGCAGCGCTCCTACAGGATGAACAGCAGGAGGAGGCTGGCGGCCCTGGCCAGATGCAGTCAGGGGAAGGATGACCGCCTGAGTGAGAGGGCTTTCATCACAAGATCATTTTCAGAGTTTGAGAGATTCTTCCTCTTTTGTGTACTTCTATTCATTCTGGGTTAGTTGCCATGTGTTTTTTTGTTTTGTTTTGTTTTGTTTTTATTTTTATTTTTTCATAAAGAAAGTTTAAGCCATCTTGTAAAGGAAAGCTTTGTTTTAAGGTTCATGAAGTTGCATCTGTGCTAAGGTGGCCTTGTGTCTAGAGTAGCCAGGGTTTTTGGTCCCATTGTCATAGAGACCTGGCAATCTCCTGGCCAGGGTTGGAAATCCCCAGGCCATATTGCATCATCTTGCTAGGCAACACATAGTGTAGGACTTGCAAGATGTTTGAGTGAGCCTGTGGCTATTCTTAATCTTCTAGCCACTTATTAGCCACTTGAGCCAATCTTAATCTTATATAGAGACATAGAGATATGTCTTTTATAGTTATACCACAACATTTAAATGTCATCTATTTGTTTCCCTAAAATTTTCAGTGTTTAAAGAATGGTGTTTTGGTTACTCAGAGGCAATGTTTTAAATTTAGAACTCTTAATGTTGAGGTACTACCGTATTCCTTTTGTTTTAAAGACAGTGTATACTCTCTCTAAGTATGCTGTTTCACTCTGGCAACTTCCCTAATGAAGTAAATTTAAAGAAATAGTTCTCAGTTAAAAAGTTTAATGACTTAGATTTGTAAGCAAATGATATATGCTAATTTTTAAAATCAAGAAGCAGAGAAAACTAAAAGGAAGCAAGCACAGCAAAGATACCTATGGGGAGGAGGTTGAATAGGTGAAGCACAGGGATTTTTTTTTTAGGGTAGTAAAGCCATTCAGCCTGATAATTTAATGATGGTACGAATAGCACAGAGGATACATGACACTATATTTGTCAAAACCCATTGAATTTTGTAGCACAAAGAGTGAGCCTTAATGGATGCAAATAAAAAGTCATGTAGGAGGCTAAGAGATCACAGGATGGAATGCCAACTGTGACAAAATAACCCAACTGCATTACAAATATATAAAATTGTCACTAAAGAGAATAGGGGAACAGAGCCTCATCTAAGTAACTTTGTAAATGAATAGCATCTGAAAGAATAATGGCAAAAATAAATGTGGATAAGAACTTTACTATAGTTGATACATTTTTTTTCCTTGCGGGGGGCAGGGTATGAGTTAATAAGTATGAAACCACTGTATATGTATGTATATTGGAACTGAGCAGTTAGGCAAATGGATGTCAAATGATGGAAACCAAGTTTTTTACTGTTGGAATGGGAAGTTATAGGTAAGCAAAAGTAGAAGGCTGGAATGATCTATAGAGTTCGAGACTTCATTATGAGCTCATGTTTGTTTTAATATAGATTCAGATGGTTACATACAGAAATATTTATAGAGATGAGTATATACATGGTTAGTATATACACATGTTTTCTTGCTTTTTCAGCTGAGAGGAACTAGAAGCACTGCCCTACCAATAACAGTAAACACACCTTGTATCCAGACGTTGGTTTCTAATGCAGTTCTCCAATAAAAGGAACCAAGACTCCTTTGAGAACTGTATGATTCTAGGACTGGGGCAGGACTTATACAAGATGAGCCTAGAACATCTTGCAGTGCCAGAATGTAATGCAGCACCCCTCCAAAAAAACACCCTCAAACCCACAATGATGGGAGTAGGTCAAAGGAACTCAGGATCCCAGTGAAAGAGCTCCTAAAAACCAAAGCTGGAACAATTTGAGCAATAAAATAAAGTAGTATTCAGTTATAATACAAAACATAAAGTCAGCCCATATTGTTAGAAATAAATGTAAATAAATGATAATTATGTTGGGGGAGGGAAATGGAGAAATCCTTCATGCAGAAAAATTACAAATATTGGGTCGGTGCAAAAGTAATTGAAGTTTCTGCTATTCCTTTAATGACAAACACTGCAATTTTGTTTGCATCAACCTAATAATTTATGTAGATATTCTGCTCTCAAGGAAGTGGAGCCTACCTCTTTACTCCTTAGTCTGTGCATGGTGTTTTTTTTTTATTTTTCAGAGAGTACAGTTTGGAAAGGAGGAAAAAAGAGTAACCTTTACAGTGAAGAAAACTGACAACTATCTCAGTGAAGTGACCAAAATTCACATTAACAGTGATGTCCTGTTAACACTACGTACTCTTGATATGATGTGATGAGAATTACATTTTACCACTCTGGCCTTCCAAAAACCAATAATCCCAGTTTAATTGTTAGAAAAACACCATACAAATCTTAACTGAAGAACTTTCTACAAAATACGATGTGCACGCTGTCATAGACAAGAGGAGGCCAGAGACATGATGACTAAATGTAACGCAGCATCCCAAATGAAATCTTTGAAAAAGTGATATTTATCAATACTAAGAAAATATGAATAGAACATGATTTTAGTCAATAATAGTGTATTGATATTGACTCATTATTTGTGACAAATTATTATAATCACATTATACTAATATATATTTCCTGTACTAATGTAAGATGTTCATAGTGGGGGAATTGGTTGTGAGGTATGTTAGAACTCTCTGTAATATCTTCACAATTTCTCTGTGAATGTAAAGCTATTCTAAAATAAAACAGTTATTTAAAATATCCCTAATCTTGCTACTCAGGGATACTTTTCATTAAATATTTGGTGGACATTTTTATGGATATTTCTCTAAATGTTTAGTTATAAAACCAAGTGGATAAATAGCTATAGAATAAGGATTTTAGAAAATGATTATACTTGATATACCCTTTTATATTAAAACTCTAATATTATTTTTACCTGAATTTAACCAAAAAGAAAAACAGCAAAGTGAAACTTGAAGTAAAAAAGATGAATCTCAAATAAACATATTTTACCATCAAATGTATTAGTTCCTAAAAGAGTCTTCTAAAGCCAGAAAAAAATGATTTTGAGAAAGAGCCTACATTAATTAAATATCGGATGTAACTTTAGACTGTATATATTGATTCTTTACTATGAAAGGTAACGAAAGTGGCACCCTTATATTCACATTTCCCTCTCTTGTCTTGGTCCTTTAATTATAACTTTTATCTTCTCAAGATTTATAATGTATATATTATCTTCCGTAACTATAGAATAAAAATCTGAAAATTTTATTCTATGCTTAAACTGTGTCAGTTCTCCTCACCTTGTTCTGCAGTTTCTTCATCCTTAAATTCCTTATTTTTTCACTCCATTGGCTAAATTTTATAGTTCAGTAGTCTTTTAAAGAAAGACTTAAGCATGCATAGTTCCTAATTTTGTTATGCTTGAAAAAATTCATTTTCGCCTTTATATACAAACGGCAACTTGGCTGGACATAAATTCCTTTGGCATACTATTTTGTCTTATAACTCACTGGATGTTGCTTCCTATCTTCTGGCATTATATTTGTTACAGAGAAGTGTGAGGTCAACTTCATTTTTCCCCCCTATTGAATGTACTGTGCTTTTTCTTCCTGGGTGCTTCTTTCCTTATCCTTGAAATGCAGTAACTTTATCAGAATATAACTAGGCATGGGTTGAGCTCTATTACCTTTCCTGGATATAAGCTACAAATTATTTCAGTGTTCACATTCAAATTTTGCTTAATGTATGCACACATTCTTCATCTTCTGTATTATCTTTCTAAAAATCATTATCAGGCTGCTGTTTTTGCCTCTTTTGTTTGTATGTCTAAGAAAGAATCTGACTCTATTTTTGATGTGTGACTGCTGACTGCTTTCAAGACCCCATATCCCTACTCCCTTTCTTCCTCTATATCTAGGAAAGCTGATAAGAGAGCCCAGTGTTCCTTCATTTGTCACTGGCAGGAAATTCAAATCTCTGAACACCCTAGTTCATTCAAGGGAAGCATCATCCCAGTCACCCTTCCAACTATGATAAAAACCCAAGCTAGATAGTTTCCCATCCCTGCTGTCTCTCAAGACATTTTGGGACCTGTTTGGGATTTTCATCTGCTCTCCTGACTAAAGGAAGCCTTATTCACACCCTCATGGTGCACATGTGGTATCATCAGTCTTGACACTCAAAACAAATTTTAGATGGAGAGTACATGTCACCTCAGCAAGACGGCTGAAACAGTGCGACTTCTTTGAAAGTATTTTACCATTTCTCTGATTGAGGTTCTACTGATCTATTTTTTTTTCTTTTTTACTTTCCTGGAGTATATTAGTGTTTTTTGCATTGTCATCTCTTCAGTATATTTCCTGTTGTCAGAGAAGACCATCTTAGAAAGACTGGAACCATAGGTTAAACCATGGGCTTTTGATATTCCGTCCATCTGTTTCCTGGAATATCCTGAACTATTAAGATTTGAAGACTGAGTTAGAATCTCGAAAAACAGTTTCAAAATAATGTGGTAATAAAACAAATTGGTATAACCACAATTAGTTTTCTAAATCCACAATGGTCAAAAAGCACACCTTGGTATTAGATATTCAATAAAGTATTCCGCATCTCCTATAAAATGCTTGGTTATGGTCATCTTAAATTATCCCTGAACTTATTCTTCTGATGAGCATTCTTTCATAAATATTCTTGTCCATGTTTTTCTTCGTTTGTTTTCTTTTCTTAGTTGGGAACAATATCTTGTGTTAAACGTCTTTAAAATTGTTTGTATATCTCATGTTAATCTCTTAGGGTAAGCTTTGCCAATAAACAAATATTGGAATTTAATTGGAGCTTGTAAGACCCAGTAAACTAGGTAAGAACTCTCATGGGGTGCTTTTAATTTTTTCCATCTAAATGTTCCATTTAGTGAATTAAGAAGGCTTTCATCTCCAGCCCAGCAATTTTTTGTACTATTAATTTACTTTTGTAGTTTCTGAGATTCTTTCTGTTCTATAATGCTTTTATTATTATTTTAAATTTGTTTCCTTAGCTCTGCCTGCTTAATTCACATTGAGTTGTCAATAATTTCCATAGTCTATAAGTAAATATTTAAATGAATTATCTTTAAAACAGCTTCATTACAGTATAATTGACATAATAAAACATACATATTTAAAAAGTAAAATTTGATAAGGTTTGACATATACACATACTCATGAAACCACCATTACAATCAAGATAATGAAAATATCTATTATTTCCCCAATTTTTTCCTATTCCTTTTCCATTCCCCACTTCTACACTTCCTGTTCCATTGGCCCTTTTCCTAGGAAACCATGATCCTGTCTATCGTTATACACTAGTTTGCATTTCGTTGAGTTTTATATAAATGTAATAATACAATATGTGCTGGTTTCTGTTTGGCTTCTTTCACTCTGCATAATAATTTTGAGATTCATCGGTAATGTAACCATGTATCACTAGTTAATTCCTTCAGAAAAACGTTTTTGTTTTAGAATAATTTTAGATTTATAGCAAAGTTGCAAATATAGTAAATTAGACTCCTGTAATACGTTGCTTCCCTGAATGTTAGCATCATACAGAACTACAGCACATTAGTCAACACTAAGAAATTAACCTTCTTACAACACTAATGGCTAAATTATAGACTTTATGTGAAATTCATCATTTTTTAACTCATTTTGTTTTAATGTGCCAGAATCCAATCTAGGTAACCTCGTTGCATGTAGTCTTCATGTTTTGTTAGCTGTTTCTCATCTCTGACAATTCTGGTTTTTTCTCGATTTTTTTTTACCTTTACAGGTTTGAAGAACATGGGTCAGGTTCTTTGTAGAAAGTTAATTTCTTTTTATTTCTGACTTATGTTCCAATATAGGGACACATTACACTTTGCCTATCCATTCACCTGTTAATGGAATTTTGTGCTGTTTCCAGTTTTGGGCTATTATAAATTAAGCTGTGATGAGCAGTCATACACAAGTTCTTGTATGGACATATGCTTTCATTTGTCATGGATAAAAACCTAGGAGTTGAATGGATAAATCATATATGAGGTATGCATTTAACTTTTAAAAAATTGCCAAATTGTTTTTGAAAGTGGCTGTATCATTTAACATTTCTACCAGCAGTGTATGAACCTCTCGTTTTTTTACATCATTGCTAACACTTGGTATCAGGCTTTAATTAGGGCCATTCGTGTATGGATGCAGCAGTATTTCCTTGTCATATTAATTTGCAGTTCCTTAAGGACTAATAATAATGTGCATTTTTTATGTGCTTATTTGCCATCCACTTATCTTTTTAGTTGTAGGTCTGTACAAATCTTTTGCCCATTTTGAAATTTGACTGTTTCTTGTTGAGTTTTGAGATTTCCTTATATATACTGTATACAAGTCTTTTGTCTGATAAGTGCTTTGCAAATACTTTCTCCTGGTCTGTAGATCCCCTGTTATTCTCATCGCTATCCTTTCTGCTTCATTCTTCTGTCTGTCTATTTACGTGCCAATACCACACTGTTTTGATTAGCTTTACCGTGTTTTAATATCTGATGAGGCTGGTCCCCTCCATCCTACTATGTAGTTTGAGTTTTCTGGGTAGTCTTTACATTTTTATTTTTTATGTTAATATTAGAGTGAACTCATATAGCTCAAAATTCTTATATTTTTAGTGGGATTAAATTACACTTTCAATTTACTTTGGGGAAACTGGTATCTTTGTGATCTTGAGTGTTCTTTTCCAATATCATGATATGTTTCTCATTTGTTCAAGTCTTCTGTTCATATTCTTGTGTAGCATTTTAAAGTTTTATTCATATTGATCTTATTGTTATGTTTATTCCTAGATTTATCTTTTTCTTGATGGTATTGTAATGGCATCTTTTTCCAATATATTTTTAAAATTTCTTGTTTGCACATCTGACAAATATTGTTTTCTGCATGTTAATTTTTAACCTATCCACCCTATTGAACTTTCTTACCATTTCTAATTGTTTCAGCTTATTCTTTTAAGATTTCCAGATACATAATTTTTATTTTTTTCAATTTCTAAATCTCTTAATACTTTATCTTTTCTAATTGTGCTATTATTTCCAAGAAAAATGTTAAATAAGAGTGGAGATAATGGCTATGGGTTCTTTTTTCTGTTTTTAATAGGTATGTTTCAAGTGTTTTACCATTTAACATGATAGCAGCTTTGAAGAAGAGGTGGACTTATTTTTATCATAATAAAATTTTTCTCATTCTAGTGCCTGCTGGCTGTTGAAGTGCCTGGTTTTGCAGTGGGAGAGAGAAGGGTAATTTGGGTCGTTGCACAGCATTTTATCAGAACACACACATGTGAACTCTTGTCATTTTATTTGTTTGTTATATATCTATTTCTTCAGTTTTTGGCATTCATAAGTTGTTGTATCTCAACCAAAGTTCTTTAAGTCACAAAACCTCCCTTCACCTTTTCTTCTTTGAGCTTTTTATTCAGAAGTTTCCCCTCATCAAAAGGCTGGGTTATATACAAGAGGAATGACATGTGGTTGTGGGTTTTGCTTCTTTCTCAGCTTCCCTGCTGTTCTGTGCTATCACACTGGAATCTTCAGTGACATTTCCTGCCACACTCATGGCAGTTCATGACCCTACATCTTAGCATTCTCTTCAGTGGGTAGCTAGGGGCTCTTATTTTATAAAAATTCATAGTCTTTTTTAATTTTAAAAAGAGTAGAGTTTGTCTATATTTACACTCTTTGATTCAGGAATCATCTGGAGTAATTTTGAAATGAGCAAAAGGTACATGTGACCCTTCAAAATAGTTGCTTTATGTTACCTGCCTCCTTAGTGCAGTAGAGAGTGGTCAGTCTCACAATCTGAAGGAAGAATATGCTGACACTAATGATAATGATATTTTGCAAAGGCTTTAAAAATTTCTCTTTTGGAAACAAGCTCAGGATTGGCTTTTGTGCCATATAAAATCTAACTAATTGCTTAATAGTCACATTGCCTTTTTTACATGAAATGATTCTGCTTAAATGCCCACCTCACTTTTCAGTTACTGAATAATTTTGGCCCATATCTGAAAATTAAATTAATCAGCAAACACTGAAAATTTAACATTACTAGAGAATTTCAAATAAATATCCCTAACAGGTTTGTTCTTTGCCTTTCTCTTAGGCAGTTCAAAAGGTGTATTGCCTTTTAATTTTTTTCCAAAGGTAGAATTATTTCCCTCACAAATTAACAATAAGCAAATTTATCCATTTCATTTTTAGTGAAGTATGAATATTTTATGAATTAGAAACTTGGGACTCACCTTTTAAAAATCAACTCTTGTTGAGTAGGCTGAGGAGGAGGAAGAAGAGGAGGGGTTGGTCTTACTGTCTCAGGTATGGCAGAAATGAAAGAAGTGGAGGTTGAAGGGGAGGCAGGAGAGGCAGACACTAGGTGTAACTTTATAGAAATACATTGCCCCTGTTAGCATAGTTGCAGTGATGATTTCATAATTTTTTTTTTACAATGGTTCTTTAAATGGATTCATTTATTTTGAAATGGAAGGCAACTGCAGCTACAGACCTCAATCTAAAGTACATATCAAGCAGTTCAACTTTTTATTTTAATGTCATGAGTTTTCTTTGTTTCTTGGGAGCACTTTTGGCAACACTAGTGGCATTTTCTATGGGTCCCATGGTTTTACTTAAGGTTTATGATATTGCACTAAACATGATGAAAAATGCACAAAAACCACGAGAGATCACTTTTTACTGCAAGAGACAATTTACTGGAGAGACAAACTGCTCACTAGATGACTAGCATTGCATGGTGTTTTGAGTGGATACTTGTAACGCTGGAGCTCAGGGAAATACCAACAGGGAATGGCTACAAAATTATCACAGAAGTACAGTGTGTACTACAGTTAATTTTATGCAGTTATGATTTAATACTGTATCTTTATGTTTGCTTACATTTCTCTCAGCTGCAAATGGTGCATTGTTTGGACTACAAGTGTTTGTGTTCATAGTGCTGATAAATTGTAAGTTTTTATGACAGATTTTTGTAGATCTTATATTAGTCAATGATAAGATAGACTAGTCTTTACATACATTTATGCATTCAAGTCACACCTAATTTTTTCTTAAGTTTTCAAATATTTCTAGGCTACAAGATTTATCTGCAAGTTTTCTCAGATTGTCTCATATCTCCAAAAAATTTTCCAATATATTTACTGAAAAAAAAATTGTGTATTAGTGGACCCATGCAGTTCAAACTCCTGTTGTTCAAAGGTCAAGTATATAATGCACCTGATGAAGCAATGCGTATTCTCATCTTTCAGTTTTCTTTGGTGATTTTAGAACATTGAAGAAGATCTAACTGATAGCACACAACACTTAGCATCACTTCCATTGTTCCAACTCTTAGTCAAGTCTTTCAAATACCATAACTATGCTCAGATCTTTCTCTTGTCACTCTTTACTTTTAACTTTCAAGTAAAACTTCCCCCTTTTCCTTCCTCTCTCACTCTTTTCTTATGGTTCTACTAGTTTTCCTCTCTGCTTAGCAACATTCTCTCTTTTTTTGTTCTCTGCCTACAAAGTATTTCAATTACCACAACAAAATATAACAGATAGCAGCAAGGAGAGGTGAAAATCTAAATGTTCTAGAAATGTCCCTGGGAAAAAGGGAGAAGAGATAGTAATCAGGTTATTAACGTTACGCATTTGGGAATTATCTTTGGCCTTTATTTCCTCTTACCTTCAGTATCTAATAAAGTACAGCATCTTGAAAATGTGGCCTTCTAAGTGTTAAACATTTAACATGTGATTTAACATATGTTTTAACATATGATAGTTTCAGGAATAAGTATTATAGTATAAAACCATGGTTGACCTTAGCAAGGAGAGTTTCAGTGGAGTGGTGTAAGTGGAAGACATAGTGAAGAGCGTAAAGCAGCGCAGGAAAGGGTAAGGAAGTAGAGAAGAATAAGTGAATTCAACATTTGTGAAAATTTGAGCAATGGAGAAGAATAAATAAAAGTATAAATGAATGAGCGAATATACTGTGTTGCACTCTATTATCGTTATAAAGTCTTTTACCTCCAGAGGCAGCAGCTTTACCAGTTACTTTACGCTTACTGAGTTTTTATTGAGGTTGTAGGTGCCAAAATTACAGATTTCCAGTGAGAAGCCCAAGTAGTACCACAGGAATTATTCGAGAATAGACTAGCAACCTGATAAAGGGCGTATAAGGAGGTTAAATTATCAGGTGTGTATATTTAGTAGTGATAAACTTTATGATCTCTTTCAATTCTGAGATTCTATTATTTTATGGCTTAAGCAGTCATTCAGGCATAGAATCAATTTTGTTCCCTAAATTTATTGTTATTCTAATCACATTCTCAAGTTGTAAAGTGATAATACTATTGTGTGATTTACAGACTATTTGGTTTTATTTTACTTGGCTGAGCATATTTTATAAAGTGAGATTTAAGAGTTCTAGATTTGGATACCTGAAGCAGAAATTCAGACTGTCCAGAAGTATTTAGTAGCTCCTTGTCCTTAAAATGCTTAAGTTTAATGGTGGATAAGACATAAAGCCCTGAAACATTTAAGTCAGTAAGTTAAAAATGTTTTTACAATAGCACCTTTTCTCCTCAGTGAAGCACTATGCCATATTCTAGTGGTGCAGAAGTAATTGCGGTTTTGGACTGTGAATTTTAAATCATTATATCCAGGCTCAAACGCATCTTTATTAATTAAAATAGGAGCCATTACAGTCAACGCATTTTTGCCAATGAGAAATAAATTTGTTTATCCCTGTAGTGTAAAAATCCACGCTTTGGGATTCAACAAACTCTTGGAGAGCACTTTCTGCATCCTGCTGGTTGTGGAAGCATTTTCCCTACAAAAAGTTGTTGAGATGCTTGAAGAAGTGGTAGTTGGTTGGTGAAAGATCAGGTGAATATAGCAGATGAGGCAAAACTTCACATCTCAGTTCATTCAAATTTTGAGGCATTGCTTGTGTGATGTGCAGTTGGGTGTTGTCATGGACAAGAATTCGGCTCTTTCTGTTGACCAATGCCGGGTGCAGACATTGCAGTGTTTAGCACATCTCATCAATTTGCTGAGCATACTTCTCAGATGTAATGGTTTTACCAGGATTCACAAAGCTGTAGTGGATCAGACTGGCATCTGACCACCAAGCAGTGACCATGGCTTTTTTTTTTTGGTGCAATTTTGGCTTTGGGAAGTGCTTTGGAGCTTCTTGGTCCAACCACTGTGCTGGTCATCACTGGTTGTCATATAGAATCTATTTTTTGTTGCATGTCACAATCTGATTGAGAAATGGTTTGTTGTTGCACAGAATAAGAGAAGACAACGCTTAAAATGATAATTTTAAAAAAATTTTTGGTCAGCTCATGTGGCACCCACTTATTGAGCTTTTTCACCTTTCCAATTTGCTTCAAATGCCAAACAACCATAGAATGGTCGACGTTGAATTCTTTGCAACTTTTCGTGTAGTTGTAAGAGGATCAGCTTCAATGATTGCTCTCAACTGACCATTGTCAACTTCTGAACTACCACTGCATTGTATGTTCATTGCAGTTCCTGGGCCAAATGCATTATTGATGTTGTGAGTTGTCTCTGTTGCTTTGTGATCCATTTTGAACTTGAATAAGAAAATCACTTGATTTTGCTTTTTGTCTAACATCATTTCCATAGTCTAAAATAAATGTAAAATAAACAGCAAGTAACAGGTCATTAGCCAAAAAACATAAAGCAAGAACTGCACATTAAAATGATGTATAGCATCATTTTATGTATTTAAGAACATATTCTGATATCAATCTGCAAATTTCAACAATGCATAAACCACGATTACTGTTGCACCAACCTAATACCTTTAGCAGATAAAAGAGAAACTGTTCTTGCTAAGGTAGAAAAAAATGCACTCAGAGCCCTGTCCACCTAACTTCTTTATTTAAACTTTCACCCAAATCACACACTCACACTGCATACAAAAAGCAAACATATTCCTACACATATATTCCTTGGGGCCCTGTAGAACATCATTTGAACATGACCAATCAACACTAAGTAAACAATGTGAGGCAATTAATGATTAACTTACAAAACGAGTGGTATCATTCAGAGATGGAAGATATTAATATCCACTAGGTACATTTTATGGTGTGTGTACAGTTTATCTATTGCTGTGTAACAAATGCCCCAAAACTTAGAAGCTTAAAAGAATAACATTTATTATCTTACAGTTACAGTGGGTTAGGAAACTGAGCATAGCTTAGTAGGGTCTTCCAGTTCAGGGACTGTTGCAAGTCTTCAAGGTGCGGAGAAGGGCTGCAGTCATCTCAAGTTCTACTGTACAGTACGTGCTCGTAAGTTCTTTGTTTTTGATAGGATTCTTTCAATTCTGAGATTGCAGGATCATTCAAGTTCATTGCAGGACCTTGGATGGGATACATCCATTCTTCTCTGACTATTGCTTGTCTCAGTTGCTTGCCAGTTGGGCCCCTCCATGAGGCAGCTCAGAGAATGGCAACTGGCTTCATCACAGTGAGAGATAGCACAAAGGAGTATGAACAAGATGGAAGTCACCATTTCACAAATATAAAAAAACTATACATTTATAATCAATATTATTTAAGCTCTTAAACATGAGAAATGTTTTACCAGTTATACTGATTCAGGTGATTTTTGTGTTTAAAAACTTTTTAGACTTTTTTGTATTTTTAGACTTTTTTCTCTCCAGAAATTTAATGACTATTTGTCTTTAAAATATTGTACATTTCACGTATCTAAGTTCTATGGAATATTTCATAAATTCAAGTGTGTTTTGCGGAGGAGAAACAGGAAGTTGATGGGAGATGTGATGATGCCATTAGGCAAAGCTTAATGTCTTTTTATGTTAACGGTAATCACATTTCCCTCTTTGAGGTGTGTGCACTGCCTCTATTCCTGCCATAATACTGAGTCCCACAACCATACACTGATGAAGAGTCAGAACCACTGTCAGAGGTACTTACTTGTCACTTCAGAACAAATTATCCTAAAAAGAACGAGACCAGAAAGCAGGTTGCTGTGAATTGGATGTTGACATGACAATGAGATAACGTGAAGTGAGCAGCTGTGGGTAATAGGATAACTGATAACTAAGAGATCTACATGAATGTCATGCAAACAAGGCACACTTTGAAAAGTGAGTTTTCTCTTGCCTAACTCTTACTGAATTCCACACACAGGATTTCTAAATGCAAGACAATGGAATTCTTTCAGAAGCACTTCAGTAATCATGCCTCATTTTCTCAAGGAGAAACAGAGAGCAGCAAATAAAAAAGCTGCATTTTTCTAAAAGAAAAGAAAGTACTGGATTAATTAAGGGTTTGATGCTTTTCTTCTAATTCTTTTCCTGAAACATCTGGAATCACAGAGCTGAAGGTAGTGTTAGGCCTTAAAATATTTTTGCCTTCCCAGAGGAGTCTTTTTAAGAACAGAAAAGCCTGGGGACTGGGGTGAAATCTATTGCACAGGAATCCTTGGGCTGCCTCACCTCTCCAAGAGCTCTTTGCATGTTGCTTGGGACCAGCCTATAAATTTTATCAACATTCTCTCTCTCCTACTTTTGTCTGAATTTACATCATATTTTCCCCAATTTGGATCCTTACAATTCCATCATTCACCATACTAGTGCATCCTACTGGCCACTACTGATTCTTCATACAACTGCTACTTTAATATATGTGGCTCAGTGCTGCCCCTAGTGGGAGATCTTGCCATTGCCTCCTTCCCACCTCCACCCTGTGTCCTCCCACTCCACCACTCACATCCTGTTCCTCGTTGGCTCCCCGTTGGCTTTCTGCTGGACCCTCAAGAGACCACTGGAGCTCCTATCTGTACTGCACTGAAAATTGCCCAGCCTTGAAAAATATTGCCCTGCCAGTCTGCTCTTCCAAGGACTTAATGAGTCCCTTAAAAGTATTCTCTGTTTTTACTCTCCTTTGGGAAACTGACTTCAAACAGTCATACAAATTTTGATAGTGATATATCTTCCCAGCTCCCCGAGATTTCCTTGCTTCAAAAGGCAAGGTCCTTGAATGTTACAGCTTTCTTATCCCTCCCTCTGTGTACAAGATTTAAGACATTGCTTGGGGAAGGCCCGTGTGGAGTATTTCAACCCTGATTATCATCACGTTCTAAGACATGGTGCTGTCAGTTGCTGTAATAAGGGACATACCATTACCCCCATAAATCTTTGGATTTCTCATGTCTTGCACTACAATTACATTCTCTAGGAAAAGAGCCCAGATTTGTTATTTCTGTAATCATGTTTCTGAGGTCCTCAGAGTCCTACAGTGTCCATTCATTGTACAGTTAATTCCTGGAGGACAAAGTCACTCAGATACTCACTTGATATGGGTTGTCTGTGTCCCCATCCAAATCTCATTTTGAATTCCCACGTGTTATGGGAGGAACCCAGTGGGAGGTAATTGAATCATGGGGGCAGGTCTTTCCCCTGCTGTTCTCTTGATAGTGAATAAGTCTCACGAGATCTGATGGTGTTAAAAAAAAAAGGAGAGTTTCCCTGTACAACTCTCTTCTCTTGTCTTTCACCATGTGAGACATGCCTTTCACCTTCTGCTGTGATTGTGAGGCCTCCCCAGCCATGTGGAATCGTAAGTCCAATAAACCTCTTTCATTTGTAAATTGCCCAGTTTCGGGTATGTCTTTATCAGCAGAGTGAAAATGGACTAATACAGTGTTCTAAGGCTTTCTGACTCTCTTTATCTTAAAGAGTAAAACCTACAGGGTTAAACACTATATTAAGTGGCTTAGAAAGTTAGAAAGCAATGGGAAATAAAGTACTAAAGTAAAAAGGATTTTGAAGAGACATCTCAACATGAACTATAGTCAATAGGAAAATGGCATGGATAAGGTGAAGCTTGAGATATGCTTCAAAAGAAGAGCAGTTGACTAAGAATAGGAACAGGCAGGAGAGATGAATAACCATATATATCTATGTGATTTGAGCACTCAGTATAGGCTAAAGACACCAACTCTTGTTCATTGTAATAAAAAGATAATATTTTTGGGTGTTCTTAGAAAATTAATGGCTTTACAATTATGCAGTCTGTTTTTGGAATGTCAATTGAATGCTTCACAGTAAGAGAAGAGAAACAAGTTAGTTCATAACTCAAGAGAGTGATGTTATGGGAAATTTCATCCTTTGTATAATGCATATTATTGTGGTTTTTGAAAGGCCTATCCAAAATATTGAAATATATCTCTCTATATCTATATGTACCTTTCTATTCAGGAGGAGACTACACCAGGATATGAATACAATTAATTCATTACAAAGAACAAAAAAAGTTTTAAAGGAAGACATTTGATGTTTTACGCATTCTTTTCATTTGTAAGTACATGTAATTTATGACACTGTCAGGGATCTCCGGAGAAACACAAACAATAGAATGTGTAGATAGATAGATAGGTAGATAGATAGATATGGATACAGACAGATATATAGAGAGAGATGTAGATATAAATAGATTTATTTTAAGGAATTGGCTCACATAATTATGCAAATCAGGAAGTCCAATTCTTCAAAATTGAGAGGCAGTCTGAGGGCTGTCAGGCTGGAGACTCAAGAAAAGATGATATTGCAATTCAAATCCAAAGGGCCTCTGCTGCAGCGTCCACTCTTGTTGAGGGTAGGACAGTTCTTTTTTTTTTTTTAATCTGGACATTCAATTGATTGAATGAAGCCCCCCACATTATGAAGAGTAATCTGCTTTACTCAAAGTCCACCAGTTTAAATGTCAGTCTCATCCAAAATGTCCTCACAAAAACATACAAAATAATGTTTGGCAACATAATCTGGATACCATGCCTAGCCTAGCTGACACATAAAATTAACTATTAGAGACACTTGGTTTCTTTTATATATATATATATATATATATATATATATATATATATCCTGTAATCCTAATGGTAGTGGATAAGTCAGTCACTCATTTTTCCAGTCCACAGTCTTGTGTATAATGAGAAGACAAGATTTTTAGGTTTCATCCTATTCTAACCTTACCATGTCCTTTTCCCTAATACAGTGTCTTTCTCATTTTTCTACCCCTCTTCCCCACAAAGATAATTTTTTTTTTTGAGACGGAGTCTGTCTGTGTCACTCAGGCTGGAGTGCAGTGGCGTGATCTTGGCTCACTGCAACCTCTGCCTCCTGGGTTCAAACAATTCTCCTCTTGAGTAGCTGGGAGTACAGGCACATGCCACCATGCCCAGCTAATTTTTTGTACTTTTAGTAGAGATGGGGTTTAACCATATTGGCCAGGCTGGTTTTGAACACCTGACCTCAAGTGATCCACCCACCTCGGCCTCCCAGATTGCTGGGATTGCAGGTGTGAGCCACCATGCCTGGCCTCCCACAAATATAATTTTATAGATATATAACTATTCCAGCAGAAGCAGGTGATAATTAATGGGTCTAATCGTAAGAGTCAATGACACCACTGATTGCTCGTTTTTATCTATGTGAAGATAATATTCTCATCCGTTGTTGGAAGAATGTTTGAGCTGAGTTGCCTTTTAATACATGCCGGTAGGCTTGAGCTCTCTTATCCTCATTTTATCAACTGGTTTACCTTGAAGCGAGAAGTACACATAACGAGAACACTTGCTATTATTTTAGTATAAACTGTGCCTTTAGAATGAGATAACTGGCATCTGGGAAATTTAAAGACCTTATTCACATTAGAGCTGTGTTCTCTAATCAACTGAGTGTGCTAGGCTAATGATCTAAGGTTTGTCTGCATAGCTATCTCACTAGGATTCATGGAAAAAATAGCTTACTAGTTAAAATACCAATCTCAAAAGGCAAAATGATGTTAAACAGATCCTATCAAAATTTGTAACTTCAGACATGAACACTACATGCAAAGTGGTAAGAGCACTTGGCTTTTCTGAATTAAGGAACAGAAAAGTAGGGCATTAGGAAGTATAAGTATAAACTTATTTAAATTTCACAATTATTAATACATAGTCCTATGTTTCTTATGTTTGCAAATAAGTTTCTGCAGTCACTAATCAGAAATGGTAATGATCAGTACGTTTTAAAAAAAACAAAGTGAACTTTTCTTCCTAGAGTGCAAGGGCACCACTGAAGGTTGAGCCAGTGCCACACAGATGCTTGGGTCTGGGGATTTCCCTAAGACTCTGCCCTGTGCATACATCCTTGGACTCACTGTTTTCATAAATAGCTTAATTGTCTTAGTTGGAAAGCATGTGAAGCAGCTGGAAAGATTTCTTAAAAAGAATAATCGGCCGGGTTCAGTGGCTCACACCTGTAATCCCAGCACTTTGGGAGGCTAAGGCGGGTGGATCACGAGGTCAGGAGATCGAGACCATCCTGGCTAAAACGGTGAAACCCCATCTCTACTAAAAATACAAAAAAAAAAAAAAATAGCCGGATGTGGTGGTACATGCCTGTAGTCCCAGCTACTTTGGAGGCTGAGGCAGGAGAATCGCTTGAACCCAGGAGGTGGTGGTTGCAATGAACTGAGACTGTGCCAATGAACTGAGACTGTGCCATTGCACTCCAGCCTGGGTGACAGAGTGACACTCCATCTAAAGAAAAAAAATCAACAAAAGTAGATAAGATAGATATTATACATAAGATTGATATAATTACACATAATTACACTCACATTTCTTTAAGAAAATTATTTATAATATGGGCATTGTCTAGTATGAAATAATTTTAAAATAAATAGATACATTTTAATTTTGTAAGTAAGGAATCTAAACTTCAGTCATTGCATTGTAGGATTAATTTAGCTAACTTTACCGAAAGATCTATGTGATGTTTGTGTAAGATTTGTGGAGACAGTCTTCCTTAAAAATTATTATGTTGAGATCATTTACCACAGAATATTAGAACATTCCAAAAGTGTAACTAAAATTGACTTATCAAAACTCATAAAGTTTAACTAAAATTAATTCTCAAATAATAAATAGGTACGTTATGAACATTGCATGTGTTTTATGTCCTTAGAGAATAAATCTTCACATGCAACAATGGTCTTTGAAATGTACTCATTTCTTGTAAAAGAAAAATTGTACACTGCAAATATAATGAATAGCAACGCCAAATATACTTGAAGCAAGACTTATGGTGCTTGAGCCATCAACATTCTGCTGTTTAACCTAACATTGTTGCTTTTGAAATCTGAAATTTTTAAAATATGTCATATTGATAATGGATCCAGAATCCTAAAGTCATTTTACAGTCTACAGAAAAAGTAAATATTCTGTTAACTGCCATGTAACAGTCAGTTAACTGTTAAACTGCTATGTGTCAGTTGTGTAACTGGTCCAGTTAAATAAATATCCAAATATGTGTGTGTCTAAATTTTGATTTCTTTTATTGTAAAGTTATGCCGATAAGATCACCCCAAATTATCTTTAAATTCAATTCAGTAAGTATTTTTCAGTTGTTTTCCTCCGCTAACAAGTGGACAAAAAAAATGCATGAATTGAGTATAACACTTCTGACCATTTTCTCTGTGATACGTCTGTTGCTTTTCAGTTTAGCTTTCACATAGGCCTCTGGCGATATCCTTATTTCTGTGATTGTGTTTGTACCTTTCTCTTTTCTGGCTTCATTTTGCAAGGGAAAGCAATAGATTCTTTCTCCCCTAGGTTAGGTGCATTCTCTCTCGGGACTCTCATCTTCTATATGGATTCAGTTGTATAGAAATGACTCTTCTCTCTAGCTCAGTCATCCTGATAAGCCACACTCTGTTAAGTGCCATATATTCTGCTTGCCATATGATTTTGTGCTTATGACACAAATCACTTTGCACTGTTATTAACAAGCAAAGGTTTATTGATGATAGGTGATGAGATGTCCAATAAAAAATGTTTAAACTCACAAGAAATAATCAGATAGTATTTCTTACATTCCAAAGATCTGCCATGGGATCCTTTATCTATGGAATTTCCATGACAATTATTAATTTCTATCATTTAGTCATAAACATGTTACCTGATTCTTTCATTAGGAAATTACTTATTATCAACTTTATAGGTAGAATTATAAATAAGATTCTAGGAAACTGTAAAAATTTAAGATAAATAATAATTTAATTTGCCAATTTAGAAGTACCCTCCCACCTCTCAATATTAACAACCCCATTTTCTTCTATGCAGTGCATAGAATGAATATAGTATACAATTTGAAGTTGCCTTTTAAATGTAGGAAATTAACTTATTTCTTACAGTTATTACAGAGAATTGAGAGAAAGAGTTCATGATGAAGGCTAATGCATCATAGTGAAGACTGATACATCATAGGCTGATTCCTGTGGATGTAACTGCTAAGGTCTGAGTATGTCCCCCAGAGTTTATATGTTAAACCCTAATTGCCAGTGTAATAGTATTGAAAAGTAGGGCCTTTAGAAGGTTATTAAGTCATGAGGGCAGATCCCTCATGGAATTAGGAGCCCTTATAAAAAGGCCCCTGGGAGTGGGTTCATTCTCCTTTGCACTTCTGCCATGTGAGGTGACAGCATTTATCCTCTTTGGCCTTTCTGCTCCTTCTGCCTTGTGAGGACCTAGCCTTCATCCTCTCCAGAGGAAGTAACAGTCAAGACACCATCTTGGAAGCACAAAGCAACCCTCGCCAGACACCGGACCTGTTGGCGCCTTGATCTTGTACTTCTTAGCCTCTAGAGCTGTGAGAAATACATTTCTATTGTTTATAAATTACCCAGTCTGTGGTATTGTTATAGTAGCACAAACAAACTAAGACAGTAACAAAAGCTGATTTGACAAGAAGAGAAGGCTCTATTTTCTCTCCCCTGCTTCATCTTGTGACACACTTGCTCTTACTCTTACTCTCTGCTCCAGCAACCCCTTCCTACAGTTCCTCAAATGGGTCAAGCTTTTTCTTACCTCAGGGTGTTTGTACATGCTGTTCTCTCTGATTGAAATGCTCTCCCTCCTTACTCTTCTGCTAGGTAATTCTCACTCATACTTCAGAAAGGACTTTAGTCAGCCTCCCAATCTAAGTAAAGTCTCCTTATTATTATTCACTTTCATTGCATCTGTTTTTTCCACTTTAGTTTTCTTCAGACTTGGTTATCATTTATTTCTTTATATGTTTATCTTACTCTAAACTGCAAATTCCATGAAGCCAGGGAAAATGTTTCATCGTTATGACTGCAGTACCTAACACATTTTAAGTACTCAGTAAGCATAAGCATTTATTGAATGAATGAAAAATTTAATAATTATGGGAATTTCAGCTCTCTGAATAGTTCCTGTAAGATGCTTAAAGAGGAACATAGGATAAAATCTTGACCTACTTTTCTGACAACCTCATTTCTTAAAGAGTAGGTGAAGTAATATGAGTATTTGCCTTCCTTGATATAGATATGATAAATAAGTAGTCTTTAGTAATAAAAACCTTAGAGGAATATAGAAATAGAAAGGGAAGACATTAGTAAACATTGCTATAAAGGTGTATTCACAGACTCATCTGTAAAATGGGAAAAAGACCTGTCCTGCATATATCATACAGTTTTTGTGGAGGTCAAATAAGCTAAGGTAGATAAGTAAACTTTGGAAACTGAAAAGCCTTATATCACTATAACATGATAGTAGCAGTTAAAGCCAGATTTAAAGAAAGAACATTTCAAATATTTAAATACATAATAGATATCAAATGAAGAAAAAGGCTTTTAAAAATAGAAATCAGAGTTTATATTGAGTCATTTTATTTTAACTTGAAAATAATGTATTAATTATAAAAGTTATACAATTATATAAATTTGAAATTGTCTTAATTTTATTGGTCATAATCATTTTTAACATTTTATAGATATTTTGACATTTAATTTTTGTTTTTATTAAGAAAATTGGTGCTCTGTAATTTTATTTTTACTTAATGATATCATTCTTAATGGATAAATAGTATTTCCTATGTTAAGCTATTCATTCATTCTTGCATCTGTTCACTGATCCAGTAATTGTCCATTGAGCACCTACTCTATGTAAAGTACTATGCTTGGTCCTGGAAAGATGACAGTCAATATAGAAAATAACAAAAAAATTACTCCCTTAAACATTTAGTTCTAGTGCTGACAAATGCTAGAAAGAAAGGTACATGCTGCAAGTGCATTTAATCTGATGACCTAGTTGGAGACTGTGAAGTTAGGGAAGACATATTTTGGGAAGAGGTTTGAAAGAGGAGGAGAGGTTAACTAAGCAAATAATCAGAAGACTGGCATATGCAAAGGCCTAAATGAAGAAAGGTACAGGTAAATGGAGTGATTTTCAGAATGGAAACATCTGAAAATTGAACCAAAATTTAAAAAAAAAATGAAATTCTGAACAACATCTTGAAAATAATTCCAGTTAGGAAAAACTAGAGAGTAGCATTAAATAAATGAAAAAAAAGAAGATCTTTTAAACTCAAATTTTAGAAAAATACCTAAAAATTATGAAAGAAGAGACATATAATTAAATCTTAGTCAAAGGTCAATTCAAATGGTCTACAATTTGGGGCACCTTCTGTCATCTCCTATGCATAATTCAATTGGGATATCAAATTGAGCTGAGACAGTATAGTTATTTTCTACCTTTTGGAAATAGGTCATACTAGGTATTGCATAGACTCTCCAAATTATTGCATGAATCCCAAAACATGGACTACACACTGTCTTCATAGATGTGTTTCTCTGAATTATTTTTCACATGTATGTAGATGAGTTGTCAGGTATAATAAAATACAAATAAATTTAAAGGCATTACTTCTCCCTAAGAACTAAGCCATCCACTTCTCCTCCTAGCTGTGTCACTGAAGCTTAGGCCACCTGACTTGTACTATCAAGATATTAGTTCCAGGCTCATTGGTACTCTCTTCAATTTTATTTGTCATAATCCTTAATGAAATTTAATATTCACATAGAGAATCCTTATAACATCTTGATCTCTTGGTTACTTGACATACTTTCCCCTTCCTTCATCCTAACACTGCCATTTGTTACTTATCTTCACTGATCCTTATCTTCACTCAATTTCAAATTCTCACATTCTTCTATAATAGGGAGATATTCATGGACAGATAATTCTCTTTGGGAATATTTTTAAGAATTAAGGAATATATTATGTTTAAATTTGCAAAGTGATTTAGGACTAACAAAACATCTTCTCCTGCATTATGCCTTAGATCTTTCATTGGACAGCTCTTGTCCAGTTCCTCTTGCAACTCTGATAATAAAATTCAAGTTTGATATGGTTTGGCTCTGTGTCTCCACCCACATCTCATCTCTAATTGTAATCCCTATGTGTCAGAGGAGGGGCCTGTTGGGAGGTGACTGGATCATGGAGGTGGTTTCCCCCATGCTGTTCTTGTGATAGTGAGAGAGTTCTCATGAGATCTGATGGTTTAAAAGTGGCATTTTCCCCTGCACACTCTTCTGCCACCGTGTGAGACGTGCCTTGCTCCCTTTCACCTTCACCGTGATTGTAATTTTCCTGAGGCCTCTCCAGCCATGTTGAACTGTGAGTCTGTTAAACCTTTTTTGTTTGTAAATTACACAGTCTCAGGTAGTATCTTTATAGAGTGTGAAAATAGACAAATGCAAAGTTTTAGCTCATATTCTTGAATTAGAATAGTATCAGATGTCCTATAAAATTACTTGAATCTTGTTCATGTACTTCCTTGATATTCTATGTGAGTCATAAAACCAACTTTTCAGAAAAAAAAATCATCCAAAAACTAGACTTCTGCCTATTTAAGCAATGAGGTAAGCCAAAGAAAGTAGAGGAAGGAGGAAGATCTCAAAAGGTAAGAAATCTTGTAATTGGAACAGAAAACACACATGTTGCTAGAATTGGAGAAGAATGATGTTGTGATAAACAGTTAATGTTTTGCTACTAAGCTTGTTACACTATTTTGTAAACCTTAAGATATTGCAATATTGCTCCAAGTTCTGCACTCTAAATGGCTTAGAGCCAGCAAATGGCTTCTGTTCTGCACTCTAAATGGCTTAGAGCCAGAAAAACTTATTTAATTCACAGATTTAAGCATTTAATAGGTCTTCTATAAATTGTGATTAGATGGCTATTTTTTTCATGATTCAACTATTTCAATAATAAATGTCAGCACAGGACACTACATAAATTAATACCTACATAAGGAAAAAAGTTTGATTTCTCATGGCAGAGAGCTGTCCTGAAACTCAATAAAATACTGAAGAGTATTTGTGTTTTCTAAAGCATAGATAGGTGTTTTTTCATTGCCATTCTCCTATCAATTCATTCATTCATTAAACACATGTTTATTGAAATCCTACTTTATGCTAGGTGCTGGACTAAGTTCTTGGGGTATAAAGATGAATAGAGACATTCTTCTTCTTCTTTTTTTTTTTTTTTTTTTTTTTTGAGATGGAGTCTCGCTCTGTCCCCCAGGCTGGAGTGAAGTGGTGCGATCTCGGCTCACAGCAAGCTCTGCCTTCTAGATTCAGGCCATTCTCCTGTTAGCCAGGACATGTTAGCCTCACCATGTTAGCCAGGACGGTCTCAATCTCCTGACCTCTTGATCCGCCCGCCTCGGCCTCCCAAAGTCCTGGGATTACAGGCGTGAGCCACTGTGCCCGGCTGAAAAGAGACATTCTTAACTTCCAGTCTAGGCTGTGTGGGAGGCAGACAAGTCAAGCAGCAATGGTAGTACAGAGGTATTGCCATTATGTTGGAATTGTTGTAAGAGAAAAAGCAGGAACAATAGGTATTCTGGTCTAAAGGAATTCAAGGAGAAGCATCATGGAGAAAAGATACATAACTTGAAACCTGGAGGATGAGTAACAGATAGCAAATGAGCTTAGGAGTGAGGTGAGGAGGGTGAGTAAAGTGGGTATCTTAAAATAGAGCCAGGCTGTGAGAATAAGGAACATTTGAAGAACCAGAGAGGTTAATCTGACTATAGCACAATGTGGAATGGCAATAGGTGAGATAGGGGAAGCAGAAGTATATTGGAGAGCCTTATAAGACATATTAAGAAGCGATCCTGAAAATCAGCATGGGCCTTTTGATTTATACTTAAGGAAAGAAAAACATATACATACCATGATATCTACCCTCTTAACAAATTTTTAAATGTACAGTACATTATTGTTAACTATTAGCACAATAGAAATTTGGCGAGATCATTATTAGATGTGTTAAGATGGCTTAATCATTTTTCTTTTGTGTGTGTCACTCTATTGATAACCGGGCCTGATTCAGCTAATCTTGCTGACTCCAGATGCCTCTCTCCTCATATGGTGTTGTATACTGCATTTATCATAGGTTTTAAAAAACACTTTGTAGACATGTCTTAGTGAATTCATCTAGGAATTTCATATTTATTATTTAAATATTAATGCTGAAGCAAACACAATAAACTTCAAAGTAAAATGACTCTAGAGGAAGAGGCCAAGAAACAAAGGTACCAACTAATTTTCCTAATTATATTGGCCCAGGGAGGCTGATTAGTGTAATATGTGAAACTATCTAGGCAGGAAACCATGTTTCTCAAAGGTCTCAGAAATTGCAAATCAAGCATATTTTAGAATTTAGAAAATGTAAAACCTCAGTAAAATCTGTTAACTGATTTTTAAAATGGAAACACAAACTCAGGAGGTTTACTTTGCTGTTCTGCTGAGGAGCTCGAGATTTATCGTCCAAGGAGACTGTTGATTTGGCAGTTTGCCCTCTGGCAGGTCTGATATTGGAATAATGCAGAACACTTGATTCAGGTCACAGAAGAAGCAATACTTTGGGCATAGCACAACACAACCAAGTGAGCACTGGAAACCTGGTGAGTTCCCTGTTTTCCACTTCAAAAATGCTTCTCAGCCAGTTGAGTCACGGGCAGAATGAGTTTTATAGAATGTTCTCTCCCTTCTTCTGAGATAGAGAATGTTCCATTATACTAACTTGCTTCCAACCCCCTATCTCTATCATAATGGTTTATTCTCTTTTTCTCACTCAGGATTGGAGACTTTTGTGCTTTGGGGTATCTTTAACTCTCTTTACCCCAACATCCAGGAAGAGAACAAAAAGTCGTTCCTTCTTCATGATGGCACATTTTCATTCTTCTGGGAATCACTTTACTCCCATAAAATACTCCCCTAAGCAGCTTCCAGACGGAGGGAGAACATAGCCCCTTTCTTTGAATATCCGAGGAGCTGTGGTACAGAAGCAGCAGGCTGACCTGTGTTGCCTCACGGGGCAGCGAGAAGACTGGGCATCTGAGCTGTGCTGCAGACCACTGTGTTCAACATCCAGCAGCCTCACAAAAGAGTGAATCTCTTATTTCTTTGTTCTAAGCAGAGTTCAGATGATCCTGTCAGGGAGGTGGTAGAAGAGATTTCTACATGGGAAACGTAGTTGAATTTGAATCTGATATTCTACGATTCTTTGATTAAATCATTAATGACATATATGTTGCAACAATTTATCAACTTTCTCAGCAGAGTATAGGAAATTCAGAGTAGAATTAAGTGTTATATATTAAGGAAAAACACATAAGCATGTTCAATGGTATTTTAAAATAAGTTTTGCCTTACAGCATCTTATTTAGGTACTATCTTTAGAACAATTAAAATTAATCACATATGCTCATTCATCTGCTTTATAATATCCTGGTAATAATACTCAGCATTTTAATCAATTTTAATTTAGTTAATACCCTCGTTTCCGTTTTGCAGAGGAATGCAGCACAACGGTATATAAATGAGGACACTTTCTGGTATTTGGCAAACATGTATTTATTGAAACCTCATGAAAATGAGCAGAAGCTTTGAAGTTTAAGGTTGTCTAAAAATTTTGGCAGCATGCTGAACATGATAGGCAATTCTAAATGCCAGGTGAGATGTTAGTCAGGGAATCCAAAGTAGACAAACAAGAGGTTGGTGGACAATAATTGAGTATTCCTTCTGCATTGAGGTTGTATAAAAGAAGAAAAATAAACAGAACATAGTTTCTGTCTACCTTTATATAAAAGAATAACCATTTCCACCGTTTAAGATTATAAGTTGTTTGTTTGAATTCTATAAATGCAGTGCATGGATCTTTGTTGTGGAGGAACTTCATGTTCTAGTTTACTTATTTGGTTAAAATATTTATTAAATGCCTACCACATATCAGGATATACCAAGTGGATACGGAATGGATTACTTTTTGTATGAATTCCTGCAAAACCTTTCTGGACTCTTTCCTTACCTTCAGCAAATACTCCTTCCAGTCAGCCCTCCACACTACTGCCAGAGTCATTCTTTTAGAACACAGATTGCCTCACTGTCATAGTTAAACTTCATAACGGTTCCCACTGGCAACCAAATGAAACCCAAACACCTGTTCTATCATCTGTTTGTATTTCCAGCCTAGTGTTCTAACGCTCCCTTTTGTGTTCTGTTTCACCCATCATAAATGACCTACTACAGATTTAAGAACAATTATACTTCCATGCTTTGATATATACTGTTTCCTAGACCTTGAATGCACTTTTACTCATTTTCTGCTTTTGCCCTAGTCAATGGGATATATACTGAAGACACTTCCCATTGACTTAATTTTTATTTCTTCTAAGAGTATCTCTTTAACGAGTAAGTTTCTCCTTAGTGTCTTGGTTTTAGTAATCTAGTTCCTCTGGTGAATGCAGGATGGTTAGAAGAGATGATCACTGGGTATGAGAAGACGAATGACATGGGAGGAAGTATTGATGAAGAGGACTCAGTTGAGGAGGCTGACAAAATGTCAGTAGAAGCCAAGTAGGCATCTAGCTTTCACTGTCAGTACCAACTCATTCCACCACCCAAGAGGTTAAAGTCACTCCTCCTTAGGTTGAGAACTTACACATATTTCTGCCTCTTCAAGTATTTTTCAGCACCTTTCTCCCATGAATATTTGTCATCTAGTATCATAATTAGCTTCTTATATTTCTGCCTCCCCGACTAGCCTGGTGTTTCTTAAAGGTAACTAGCCTCTACAAGGTTCTCGATGTGATTTGATGAATGAATAGCAGGCCTTGCTTCCACAGAAAGTGGTGAAAGAAAAGGATGACTTCCTCAGCATCAGTCATTATGGCAGACACTGGCTAGGAAGGAAAAAAAAGACGATTAGGATTCCTTTTCTCATGGAGCTTAGTGTTTGCATGTTGAGTGGTGAGTGACAATTTTTATTATTTTTACTCCCTTTCCAGCTTTAAGGTATAATTGACAAACAAAACTTCTATATATTTATTGTGTACAATGTGATGTTGTATACATTGTATACAGTGTATATAATAATATATGTATACATTATCAATTGATTACCATAATCAAGGTAATTAACTTATCTGTCACCTCACTCAGAATATTTTTGTGTGTGCTGAGTACATTTAAGAACTACTCTTTTAGCAATTTTCAAGTATACAATACATTATTATTAGCTATAGTCACCATGCTATAGAATAGATCTCCAGGATTTATTCATCCTGTCTAATTAAAACTTTGTACCTTTTGAGTAGCATCTTCCCATTTCCCCCCCTTTCCTACGCATCCCCATCCCCTGGCAACTGTCATTATACCCACTTCTCTTGTGAATTTGAATCTTTATATTCCACATATAAGTGAGTCCATGTAGTATTCATCCTTCTGTGCCTAGTTTATTTCACTTAACATAATGTCCTCCAGGATCTTCTATGTTGTCACAGATGACAGAATTTCCTTCTTTTTTTAAGGCTGAATAGTATTCCATTGTGTTCTTCATCCATTAATTAATTGATGGACATGGATTATTCCACATCTTGGTATTGTGAATAATGCTGCAATAAACGTGGGAGTCCAGATCGTCTTTGACATCCTGATTTCATTTCCTTTAGATATGTACCTAGAAATGGAATTACTGGATCATATGGTAGTCCTCTTTTTAATTTTGGGGGCAACTTCCATACTGTTTTCATAATAGCTGTGCTCATGTATACTCTCACTACAAGTGTGCAAGAGTTTTCTCCACATCCTTGCTAACACTTGTCTTTCATCTTATTGGCAGTAGCCGTTCAGCAGGTGTGAGGTGATATTTTGTTTTTGGTTTTTTTTTTGAGACAGAGTCTTGTTCTGTCACCCAGGCTGGAATGCAGTGGCGCAATTTTGGCTCACTGCAACCTCGAGCTTCCGGGTTCCAGCAACTCTCATGCCTCAGCCTCCCGAGTAGCTGGGATTACAGGCCTGCACCACCATGCCTGGCTAATTTTTGCAAGTTTAGTAGAGATACGTTTTTGCTACATCGCCCAGGCTGGTCTTGAACTCCTGGCCTCAAGTGATCTGCCCACATTGGCTTCCCAAAGTGCTGGGATTACAAGCATGATCCACCGCTTCCAGCCTGTGAGGTGAAATTTGATTGTAGTTTCTTTTTTGTTTCTTTTTAGGCTGAGTCTCATTTTGTTGCCCAGGCTGGAGTGCAGTGGTGCAACCTTGGCTCACTGCAACCTCGGCTCACTGCAACCTCTGCCTCCCATGTTCAAGGGATTCTCATGCCTCGGCCTCCTGAGTAACTGGGACTACAGACACGTGCCACCATTCCTGGCTAATTTTTTTGTAATTTTAATAGAGACGGGGTTTGACCATGTTGGCCAGGTGAACTCCTGACCTCGGGTGATGTGCCTGCCTTGGCCTCCCAAAGTGCTGTGGTTACAAACCTGAGCCACTGCACCCAGCCTGATTGTAGTTTTGATTTTCATTTCCATCATAATTAATGATGGTAAGCATTTCTTCATATATTAATATTTGTTGGCTATTTGTATGTCTTCTTTTGAGAAATGTCTATTCAGGTCCTTTGGCCATTTTCTAATTGAGTTATTTTCTTGCTATTGAGTTGTTTGAGTTATTTCTCTATTTTGAATATTAACTTCATAGCACATATGTGATTTGTAAACCTTTTCCTCCATTCTATAGGTTGCCTCTTCATTCTGTTCATTCTTTCCTTTGCAATGCAAATGCTTTTAATTTGATGCAGTCCTCTTTGTCTATTTTTGGTTTTGTTGCCTGTGCTTTTGGGGTTGTATTAAGAAAAATCATTACTCAGACCAATGCCAAGAAACTTTTCCTTATGTTTATTTCCAGGAGTTTTAGGTCCTACACTTAAGTCTTTAATCCATTTGAATTTATTTTTGTATATACTAATGACATGAGATAAGGGTCCAACTTTATCCTTCTGCATTGTGGATAGCCAGTTTTCCCAACACGATTTGTTGAGGAGACTGCCTTTTTCCCACATTGTGCATTATTGGCACCTTTATGGAACATCAATTGACCATAAATGTGTAGATTTATTTCTGGGCTATCTATTCTATTAGTCTACATGTCTGTTTTCATGGGCAGACAATTTTTGAAGGAGACGATCACAGAGAAGTGTTACTTATAATTAGAATATAACATGATGATTGCAATTACGAGGTTCTTTACAATGCTGAACATATGATTAGCTTTGCCTTAAAGGATAATTAGGTGGGTAAGATGAGATAAAAGCAATATGTTATATAAAATCATGTTTTAAAGCATGGAGATGTAAATGTATATATGTCTTCAGAGGCATGATTCATAATTCACCATAACTACAATGAGACTAGCATGTGAGGCATGATATTTATTTAATGATATTTCTGACCCAGGATCATGATTCTAGGTACAAATATCTCCAAATGCCCTAGACTTTCCAAACCTAGTGCAATACTGCAAGACTGTAAGATCCATGAGAGCAGAGAATGTGTCATTGACTTGCGTATCCTAATGTCTCATAACATGCTTAGTCTCCGTAGTTCTAGAGTTATATTTCTGGTTCTCTCTTACCTGATCTGTGAGAGCCTTTCTGTGATTAGCAACGACACTTTAAAGGCACTGTTCTATTATCAGCTGTGTCCTATGTGTATGAGAGTGCTCTTGACGTGTACTTACAATCTGGGAATTTTGAGAAAAAGTGGGATTTTTTTTTTGTCTTTTTCCTTCATCTGGCATTTATTACTTCAGATATTCTGATTAGGATAGGTCAGGGACTGTTCTCAAATATTAAGAATCTTTATCTTCAGGGAAATTGAATGTTGGTTAGTACTACAGGTTCAAGGCTAGGGAAAGGATCTTTCTTGTAAAATAGATACATTTCAAATAACAGGCTCTTTTTCCTGTGGGCAGAGAAAACCACCTTGTTTAAGTAAAGCAACTTGATCTCTTCAAGAAATTAAAAGATGTTTCTTTTTAAAATTATCTTTGATTTAGCAATGTAATACTTTAAAACTACTTCTGAATATGGATTACGATCAAGTCAGTTGGAGTATCTATATTCAGTCATAACGCTGGTTTAAACATAGAGTCACAAATGTACTTTGTAGAATTCTGGCATGATGCACACTAGCATTATCATTTATATTTTTCTCTAGGATATTCACATTAGTTAAGGGGAAATATTTCTATAAAAAATGTAATACAGCAGACAGCAGACAGCAGACATACAAACAAGTTATATAAAAACAATAAAAATAAATAAAAACTTATAGTACTTGGGGAAAACTATCGTTTTGAGACCAAACATCCCATTCTCCTCTATTCTTTTATTGGCCTTGTTACCAGCATGTGTACTTAGGTCCTCAAGACTGAGGTAACCTTTGTTTTTCTCATAAAATATAAGAGACAATTTATATTTCAAGTTGACATTATTTCCCTGTAGAAAACCACATTTTTACTCAATCTCTAAATTTTGAATCTGGATTGCTATAATCGCCATATTTAGTATTTTAGAATCAAGACACATACAGAGTAACCCTAGGGAAGCTGTATGAAGCCTTTTAGATTTCAAGGCAAACAGCATTTCAAAGACAAGTCTACCTTTCTGGGGTTAAAACAACTTTTTAATATAAATGGGCATGATCTGGAAAAGGGAACAGTGTATTGTCAACATCTAAAGAATGTGGCATTGCCTTTCCAGGATGATGCCCATTTAAAGTCATTTCTTAAAGCAGGTCCCATTTATAATGAGGTTAAAAGTAGTTAGTATGTTGTTATGTGGGTTTTACTGCATAGATTGGGCATAATCAGAAATTCTAATCATAAGAGGCCAAGAGAACATTATAATTGCGGAAGAGGGAGGTCCACCATGTGTCAAAGTCTCAGAAGGGAAGTGGAGATTTATCACATCAGTGGTGAGACAGGTGATAGATGAATGGGGTGGTTTAGTGTCACTGCAGTGAATTTAGTGAGAAAATGAAAGACAGCCTTTGGGGGGTGGTCTAAGAAAGAGTTGGGAATTTATGAACTAAAATCTGTGTTATAATGGGATTGATCTCAGGAATCTTACTCTTCTGTTATAGCCACAGCCTCATAGATGAGTCCAGTTAGTATTTTAATAAAAACCTTTCAAGCCAATTGGATGTGCATTACCTCCACGAACTTCTGAACAGCTGCAAGCATTCCAAATTTCAGGTTTATGCCTGTGTGTTCCGTGAAGGTAAAGATCTCATTACACATTAAGTTTTTCTTTCTGTTAATAGAAATATTTGTGAAATAACACGTGAACAAAATTAGATTTGTTTTCTTTATTCTTGAACCTACATACCTCCATCTGTACTTAATTATGTATTGTAAATGTTCAGAGTCAGTCATGGTGAAGAGCAAAAGCCCCAAGGGGAAGACTAAGGAGCCTCTTTTTGCTGCTACCTTTTCTTGTCTCAGGTATTTAAAAAACACAGATTTGTAAGGTGAGCATACTGGATTAGAAAGAGATAAATTTGAAGGTCCATCTTGTTCTAGCATTCCATGAAATAAGAAAGGGACTATGACTCTATTTTACACCTTTAATGAAAAATAAGATCAAATATATAAAATACCAATAGCAACCAAACACCAAATCATAAATGTGTCAAAACATTAGCATGTAATATAAAGTAGTAAGTAGATTTACTGATTTTTGTTATATTTATGTCATCATGCATGTATATCCTATATCTACATATCTGATGTAAAAATTACACTGTGTCTCTGTCTGCACTGAAAATATTTTATTAGATACACGTTTGGATGGTTATTGTAAAAAAAGAAGAAAAAACAAGTGTTGGTGAGGATGGGGAGAAATTGGAACCCTTGCGCATTGCTGGAGGTAACATAAAATGATACAGCCACTGTGGAAAATGGTTTGGCGATTCCTAAAAACGTGGTATATAGAATTACCACATGGTCTAGCTATTCTATGTCTTTGTATGTACTCAAAATAAATACAAGCAGAGATTCATACAGATATAAAGGTTCATAGCAGCATTATTCACAATAACCAAAATGTGGAAGCAACCCAAGTGTTCATTGACAAATGAATGAAAAAACAAAATGTAATGTATATGCAGTGGAACAAAATGTGATGTATATACAATATTCAATCTTTAAAAGTAAGTAAATTATGACAGATGCTACAACATGGGTGAACCCTGAAGACATTCTAAGTAAAATAAGCCAGTCACAAAAGGACATTTACTATAATACTTCAGTTATATCAGGTACCTACAGTAATCAAATTCATAGAGACAGAATGCAGAATGTAGAATGCTTGAGGGAGGGGAAGGAAGGGGAAACTAGTGTTTAATGGGTACAGAGTTTTCACTGCGGAAGATAAAAAAGTTACTAAGTCGTAATGTTGCACAACAATGTAAACATACTTCTTGCCACAGAACTGTGCACTTAAATTATTAAAATAGTGTATATTATGTTATGTATACGTTACCACAATAAAATATTCTATTAACATAAAAATAATTAATATAGAAGTTCCATTTATACTTTGGAAATGGAGTCACTTTAGTTGGCTTCCTTTTCTGACTAGATTTTTAGGCAATTTACATTTCTACTTTTTCATTATAATGGAAGCCATTGCCAGAAAGTAAGAGAAATAGATGCTGAGTGAGCAAAAGTAGCAAATGCTGTCTATACCATAGCTCCAAAGCAGGATGTAGGCTTGAGGTAGCTGCAAAAGCTAAAAAAACAAGTCAGGAGGAGAGTTCTGGCAATCAGAAGCGAGGGACCATGGATTTTACAGAAGAGTCATGAGGGCTTTTGTGAATAATGTGTTTTACTTTTAGATTCTCTTTCTCCAGCCGTAACATGGGAGACTCATCAGATAACTATTTACAGTTTTTGAATCAGTTTGAATCATCATACAACCCCCATTAATTCAGTTCAGCATTTTGATTCTCCCTCTAGATTGCAAGATCCTTTGAATATAATTGATGCTATTTTTATTCCTAAATTCCTTGTCATTTATGGTAATAATTTATTAATAATGAATAAATGAAGGCAAACTCCGTAACATGGTACTCATCTTATCAGAATGTGCAGTTCAGGGAAATATTGATTTGCTTATCAGCCAAACAACTGATATATCTTAATTGATAAGTTGAACTATCCAATTCAGGAAAAATATTCGAAGATTTTGTTAATCTACAAGTGCAGAATAAAATACCAATTTTGGTGAGTTGAACCTGCCACAAAATAACAATCCATAGAGAAAGATAAGATAATAAAAACATAATAACGGTCAACATTTTATTTAGCATCTACTAAGTGCCAGACTCCGGATTAAGCACTTTTTATGAATTCTCTTATTTAAATTTCACAATGAATTTTGAGATATGTATTTTTACTTTAAAGGTGAAAGAATCCAAAGATATAAAGTTAAATAATTTTCCCAAGACCAAAGCAACTATTAGATTAATAGTTTAAACCCAGATAATTGAATCCATGATCTATGGGGTTTTAAAACCAATGTACATTTCTTAACTGGGGTGGCATGAGAAGAAGAAGACCAGGGAGTTCTGACTTTGTTTAAGCATTGGGCCACTCTGCACATGTAACTTCTTAACTCAAAGATTTGTGCTAACTCTGCAATGACTGTTGATGAGATCCTTATTAGTGGTCACAGATTTCACAGCCTTTTTTTTTTCTGTTTTCTGTTTTAAGGAGTGAACATTTTAATGGTTTTCAGTAGTGAAATAGCCATTTAAGGTTTATTAAGAGCATCTGTAAGCCGGAGGCTTTTTGTGGAATTCTATGGGAACAGATACATATTTAAAATAAAAGTGACATGCCTATTTCTGTAAAAGAGGAGCTAAAATATTTCTGTAGGAAAAGATCTGGTTTTTAAAACAGATAGTTAAAAGTAACTTTTTCAATAAAATAAAACAGTTTAATTTCTTAAGTACGTGATTTAGTTATTCATGCCAAAAAAGTAAGTACACATGAGTTCTCATTTTAAGTGCTCATGTGAAAATATTTCTCCTTGCAAAGCATGCTTTACAGGTGTTCTTGTAACATGGGGCCAGCCTTATATGTAGCTTTTCAATATGCTAGACATATACGATATGTATAATACCACTGACCAGGTGTACACTCATTGGTAATTACTCTCTAGCCTATTTAGCTCTTTTGGTTTTAGTGTACTACTAATGAGATCTAGCTCACCACTTCATTCCTCCAAATCACGTAGCTCTAAACAAACAAAGCATAGCTGCATAGAGCATCCTCCACATCTTTAACCCAATTTAACTCTCGTCCATATGTGTTATATTGATTTGGGCAAGAGAGTCTCCGTTATGGAAACAAAAGAAACTAAATAAAACAAGAATCATCACCCCCACTCCCACCAGGCAACTCAAAATATAGGCCCTGATTTACCAGTACTATTTTTACCTTATTTCTGCATTATTTGATAAAGCCATCAGTTTAATCATTATGTTCTATTTCTGAAGTTGTTTCACTGAAGAATAACAGACATGTAGAAAAAGAAAACACCATGAATATACATCTCAATAATTCATCGTGAAGAAAGTATTCTCATTTAACCATTTCCAAGGTACTCACGATAGTAATTTCTAATATTACAGTCTGGTTTTCCCTAGTGTTTGGCTCTGTGAATAAGTGTCTACTCACATTTTTGTTGGTATATACTAGGAAATGGGATTTGCTGCATCACAGTGCAGGTTTAGATTCAGTTTTAAGACATAATACCAAACCATATTGCAACATTGGTTTTTAAATTTTACATTCCTACTACAGGGTAGGAGAGTTTCCATCACTCATATCCTTGCCAATCTTCTTATAAGTAACACAGGGCTGAGTTATATTATTGTATCAATATGACAAATACTTTCTTTTAATTTGAGACATTTCATACTTTTACATTCAATATAGTTACTGATAATGATGTAAATCTGTAATCTCACTCCTTGCTTCATATATGATTCATCTAGCTTTTCTTCCGGTTAATGAGGATCAAACCCTATGTTTTGCTTCCTTGCCTTTCCTTTCCATCTCCTATTCTAGCTTCATCAAGGGCCCTAGGGAAAAAGCACCCTCACACATAATTTTTTTTAATTCGGCAACTCACACTTTATTCCAGATCTTCTGCAAAAAAACAAAAACAAAAAAACTCCTACACAACAAGATCTCTAGTTTATTGTACACATTTAAATTTGAGAACATATAATTTTTATAAGCATTTGGTGTTTGGTGCCTTTTGTGTGCTAGGCATTTCATAAACCTTGTCTCATTTTCTCTTCAAAGAATTTTACATGAGAGAGAGGATAAGAGAAGAAAAAAAGAGAGGGAGAGAGAAATAAGTCAAGCTACATGATCAAGGTCAGGTTCACTTATGTAGGAAGCTAAAGAAGGCAGTATGACCCAGTTTATTTAATTCTAAAGTCTGTACAATTTTCAGAGGATCCCATGAGCTTTCTTGTTACATCCACTTTTTAACATAAAAAAGATACAAAATAATCACAAAGCTAATACATTTTATACTTTTAGTTAACAAATGACTGTTTCTTTCTCTAAGAATATTTAACTATAGTTTTACAAATTCATCCCATCAGAAAACCTATGTATCTGTATACGTATACACATGCAGAGATAAGCACACATGTATATAAATATGTGTGAAATATGTATGTGTGTATACCTATAACATATACATATAGATATAATTTGGAATGTTTTCCCCTTTCATTGTATATATTTATATATACGTATACTTTCAAGTGTACACATATAAGATTTGGTATGTATTTTCTTTCCATTTCTATTTTTTATTTCCAACTTTTTAAGTTCAGGGGTACATGTGCAGGATATGCAAGTTTGTTACATAGGTAAAACTGTGCTGTAGTGCTTTGCTGCACAGATTTTCCCATCACTCAGGTATTAAGCTGAGAATCCACTAACTATTCTTCCTGATCCTCTCCCTCCTCCCTCCCACCCCCCAACTCTTCAACAGCCCTAGTGTGTGTTGTTCCTCACCATGCATCCAGGTGTTCTCATAATTTAGCTCCTACTTATAAGTGAGAATGTGTGGTATTTGGTTTTCTGTCCCTGCATTAGTTTGCTAAGGATAATGGCCTCCAGCTCCATTCATGTCCCTGAAAAAGACATGATCTCATTCCTTTTTATGGCTGCATAATATTCCATGATATATATGTATCACATTTTCTTTATCCATTCTATCACTGATGGGGACCTAGGCTTATTCCATGCCTTTGCTATTGTGAATAATGCTGCAATGAACATACACATGCATGTGTCTTTATAATAGAATGATTTATATTCCTCTGGGTATATACCTAGTAATGGGATTGCTGGGTTGAATGATATTTCTGTCTCTAGGTCTTTGAGTAATTGCCACACTGTCTTCCACAATGATTGAACTAATTAACAATTCCACCAACAGTGTAAAAGCGTTCCCTTTTCTCCACAACCTCACCAGCATCTGTTATTTATGACTTTATAATAAAAGTCTTTCTGACTGGTGTGAGATGGTATCTCACTGTGGTTTTGATTTGCATTTCTCTAATGATCAGTGATGCTGAGTTTTTTTTTTCATATGTTTTTTGGCCACATGTATGTCTTCTTTTGAAAAGTATCTGTTCATGACCTTTATCCACTTTTTAATGAGGTCTTTTTTTAAAAAAATTTGTTTAAGTTCCTTGTAGATTCTGGACATTAGACTGTTGTCAGATGGATGGATTGCAAAAATTTTCTCCCATTCTGTAGGTTGTCTGTTCACTCTGTTGACAGTTTCTTTTGCTGTGCAGAAGCTCTTTAGTTTAATTAGATCTCATGTGTCAATTTTTGCTTTTGTTCCACTTGCCTTTGGCATCTTTATCATGAAATCTTTGCCAGAGCATATCTAGTGAATGATATTGCCTAGATTTTCTTCTAGGGTTTTTATAATTTGGGGTCTTACATTTAAGTCTTGAATGCATCTTGAGTTGATTTTTTTATATTGTGTAAGGAAGGGGTCCAGTTTCAATTTTCTCCATATGGCTATCCAATTCTCCTAGCACCGTATATTAAATAGAGTATCCTTTCCCCATTACTTGTTTTTGTCAGGTTTGCCAAAGAGCAGATGATTGTAAGTGTGTGGTCTTACTTCTGGGTTGTCTATTCTATTCCACTCCATTGGTCTATGTGTCTGTTCTTGTGCCAGTACCATGCTGTTTTGATTATTTTAGCCCTGTAGTATAGTTTGAAATCAGGTTGTGTAGTGCCTCCAGCTTTGTTCTTTTTCCTTAGAATTGCCTTTGCCATTTGTGCTCTATTTTGGTTCTATATGAATTTTAAAATAGTTTTTTATAGTTCTGTGAAGAATGTCATTGGTAGTTTGATAGGAATACCATTGAATCTATAAATTGCTTTGGGCAGTGTGGCCATTTTAATGATACTGATTCTTCCTACCCATGAGCATGGAATGATTCTCCACTTGTTTGTGTCATTTCTGATTTCTTTTAGCAGTAGTTTATAGCTCTCCTTGAATAAGTCATTCACTTCCCTTGTTAGCTGTATTCCTAGGTATTTTATTCTTTTTGTGGCAGTTGTGAATGGGAATACATTTGTGATTTGGCTCTCAGCTTGCCTGATGTTGGTGCATAAGAAAATGTGCTAGTGATTTTTACACATTGATTTTGTATCCTGAGACTTTTTGAAGTTGCTTATAAGCTTAAAAAGCTTTTGGGGTGAGATGATGGGGTTTTCTAGATAACGGATTATGTCATCTTCAAACAAACATAATTTTACTTCCTGACTTCCTAATTGAATACCCTTTATTTCTTTCTCTTGTGTAATTTCCTTGGCCCGAACTTCCAATACTATTTTGAATAGGAGTGGTGAGAGAGGACATCCTTGCCTTGTGCTGGTTTTCAAGGGGAATGCTTCCAGCTTTTGACCATGCAGCATGATATTGGCTGTGGGTTTGTCATATTTGGCTCGTTATTTTGAGGTATGTTCCTTCAATACTTAGTTCATTGAGAGTTCTTAACATGAAGTGATGTTGAATTTTATCAAAGGTCTTTTCTGCATCTATTGAGATAATCATGAGGTTTTTGTCTTTAGTTCTGTTTATGTGATGAATCACATTTGTTGATTTGCATATTTTGAACTAACATGGCATTCTGGGGATGAAGCCTACTTGATTGCAATGGATAAGCTTTTGACGTGTTGCTGGATTTGGTTTGCCAGTATTTAGTTGAGGATTTTTGCATTGATAGTCATCAAAGATATTCACCTGAAGTTTTCTTTTTTTGTTGTATTTCTGCCAGGTTTTAGTGTCAGGATGATGCTTGCCTCATAGAATGAGTTAGGGAGAAGTCCCTTCTACTGAAATTTTTGGAACAGTTTCAGTAGGAATGCTATCAGCTCTTCTTTGTACCTCTGGTGGAATTCAGCTGTGAATCTGTCTGGTCCTGGGCTTTTTTTGGTTGGTAGACTATTTTACTGCCTCAATTTTAGAACTCATCATTGGTCTATTCAGGTATTCAATTTCTTCATAGTTCAGTCTTGGGAGGGTGTGTGTGTCCAGGTATTTATCCATTTCTTCTAGATTTTCTAGTTTATGTGCATAGCGGTGTTTATAGTATTATCTGATGGTTGGTTGTATTTCTGTAAGGTCAATGGTAATATCTCCCTTATTATTTCTGATTGTGTTTATTTGAAGCTTCTCTCTTTTCTTTTATTAGTCTAGCCAGCAGTCTATTTTATTACTTTTTTCAAAAACCAGCTCCTGTATCCATTGATCTTTTGAAGGGCTATTTGTGTGTCTATCTCCTTCAGTTCAGTTCTGATCTTGGTTATTGCTTGTCTTCTGCTAGCTTTGGGGTTTTCTTGCTCTTTGTTCTCTAGTCCTTTTAGTTGTAATGTTAGGTTGTTAACTTGAGATATTTCTAGCTTTTCGATGTGGGCATTTAGTGCAATAAATTTCCCTCTTAACACTATGTTAGCTGTGTCCAGGATATTCTGGTACATTGCCTCTTTGTTCTCATTCGTTTCAAAGAACTTGATTCTTCCTTAATTTCATTACTTACCCAAAAGTCATTCAGGAGCAAATTGTTCAATTTCAATGTAGTTCCAACATTTTGAGTGGATGTCTTAATCTTAAATTCTAATTTGGTTGTGCTGTGGTCCAAGAGGCTGTTTGTTATTATTTCAGTTCTTTTGCATTTGCCGAGGAGTGTTTTACTTCCAATTCTGTGATCAAATTTAGAGTAAGTGCCATGTGGCAATAAGAAGAATGTATATTCTTTATTTTAGGGTGGAGATTTCTGTAGATATCTATCAGGTGCACTTTATCCAGAGCCAAGTTCAGGTCCTGAAATGTATTTGTTAATCTTCTGTCTTGATGATACAATATTGTCAGTTGGGTGTTAAAGTCTCTGATATGGTTTGACTGCTTCCCCATCCAAATTTCATCTCGAATTGTAATTTCCACACGTCAAGGGAAGAACTTGGTGGGAGGTGACTGGATCATGAGGCCAGTTTCCTCCATCTTTCTCATGATAGTGTGGGAGTTCTCATGAGATCTGAGGATTTTAAAAGTGTCAGTTTCCCCTTTGCACTCTCTCCTGCCACCATATAAAATGTGCCTTGCTTCCCAGTCACCTTCTGCCATGACTGTAATTTTCCTGAGGCCTCCCCAGCCATGCAGAACTGTGATTCAATTAAGCCTCCTTTCTTTATAAATTAGCCAGTCTCAGATAGTATTTTTATAGCAGTCTAATAATGAATTAATACAGACAATTTGTACCAAGATCGTGGGGCATTGCTATAATGATAACCTGAAAATGTGGAAGCAACTTTGAAACTGGATAACAGTCAGTGGTTGGAATAGTTTGGAGGGCTCAGAAGAAGACAGGAAGATGAGGGAAAGTTTGGAACTTCCCAGAGCCTTGTTGAACGGTTTTGACCAAAATGCTGATAGTGATATGGACAATGAAGTCCAAGCTGAGAGGGTCTCAGGTGGAGATAAAGAACTTATTGGGAACTGGAACAAAGGTCATTATTGCTATGCTTTAGCAAAGAGATTGGTGGCATTTTGCCCCTGCCCTAGAGATCTGTTGAATTTTGATCTTGAGAGAGATGGTTTAAAATTAGAACTTAAGTTTAAAAGCAAGCAGATCATAAAAGTTTGGAAAATTTTCAGCTTGATTATGTGGTCAAAAAGAAAAACCCATTTTCTGGGGAGAAATTCAAGCTGGTTGCAGAAATTTGCAGAAGCAATGAGGAGCTAAATGGTAATAGCCAAGATAAGGGGGAAAATGTCTCCAGGGAATATCAGAGATCTTTGAGGCAGCCCCTTCCATCACCTACTTAGAAGCCTAGGAGGGAAAAATAGTTTTGTGGACTGGGCCCACAGCTTCACTGCTCTGTGCAGCTTAGGGACTTGGTGCCCTGCATCCTAGCTGCTTCAGCTCCAGTCTTGGCTAAAAGGGGCCAACGTAGAGCTCGGGTCATTGCTTCAGAGTGCAGGCCCCAAGGCTTGGTGACTTCCACGTGGTGTTGGGTCTGCAGGTGTGCAGAAGACAATAGTTGAGCTTTGGGAAACTTCTGCCTAGATTTCAGAGGATGTATGGAAATGCCCTGATATCCAGGCAGAAGTCTGCTGCAGGGGCAGAGCCCCCTTGTAGAACCTCTGCTAGGACAGCGTGGAAGGGAAATGTGGGGTCAGAATCTCCACACACAGTCCCCACTGGGGCACTGCCTAATGGAGCTGTGAGAAGAGGGCCACCGTCTTCCAGACCCCAGAATGATAGATCCACCAACAACTTTCACTGTGCACCTGGAAAAGCCACAGGCACTCAACTTCAGCACATCGAAGCAGCTGCAGTGGATGTACCCTGCTAAGCCACAGGGACAGAGCTGCCCAAGGCTGTGGAAGCCTACTCACTTGCATCAGTGTGCCCTGGATGTGAGACATGGAGTCAAAGGAAATTTTGAAGCTTTAAGATTTAATGACTGCCTGGCAGGATTTCAGACTTCTGTGGGGCCTGTGACCCTTTTTTTTTTTTTGGCCAATTTCTCCTGTTTGGATTGGAAATGTTTACCCATTGGCTGTACCCCCATTGGCTGTACCCCCATTGTATCTTGGAAGTAACTAACTTGGTTTTGACTTTACAGGCTCATAGTCAGAAGGGACTTGACTTGTCTCAGATGAGAGTTTGGACTTGGACTTTTGAGTTAATGATAGAATGAGTTAAGACTTTGGGTAACTCTTGAGAAGGCATTATTAATTTTGAAATGTGAAAAGGACATGAGATTTGGGAGGGGCCAGGGGCAGAATGATATGGTTTGGCTCTGTGTCCCCACCCAAATCTCATCTCAAATTGTAATCCCCACATGTTGAGAGAGGGACCTGGTGGGAGGTGATTGGATGATGGAGGCAGTTTTCCTCCTGATGTCCTCATAATAGTGAGGGTGTTCTGACATGATCTGGTTGTTCAATAAATATCTAGCATTTCCCCTGCACTCTCTGTCTCTCCTACCACCATGTAAAATGTGCCTTGCTTCCCATTTACCTTCTGCCATGATTGTAATTTTCCTGAGGTCTCCCCAGCCATATGGAACTGTGAGTCAATAAATCTCCTTTCTCTATAAATTACCCTATCTCAGATAGTATCTTTATAGCAGTGTGAAAACTGACTAACACAGTCTCCCAGTATCATTGTGTGGAAGTCTAAGTCTCTGAAGGTCTCTAAGAACTTGCTTTATAAATCTGAGTGTTCCTATATTGGATGCATATATATTTAGGATAGTTAGATCTTCTCTTTGAATTGAACCCTTTACCATTATGTAGCGCCCCCTTTGTCCTTTTTTATCTTTGTTAGTTTAAAGTGTGTTTTGCCAGAAACTAGGATTGCAACCCCTGCTTTTTTTGGTTTTTCATTTGGTTTTTCATTTTCCTCCATCCCTTTATTTTGAGCCTATGTGTGTCTTTGCAATGTGAGCTGCATCTCTTAAAGTTAGCATAGTAGTGGGTCATGGTTCTTTATCCAGCTTGCCACTCTACATCTTTTAATTGGGGCATTTAGCCCATTTACATTTAATGTTAATATTTCTATTTGTAGATTTGATCCTGTCATCATAATGCTAGCTGGTTATTTTGCAGACTTGTTTATGTGGGTGCTTCATAGTGTCACTGGTCTGTGTACTTCAGTGTGTTTTTGCAGTGGCTGGTAATAGGTTTTCTTTCCATATTTACTGCTTCCTTCAGGAACTCTCGTAAGGCAGGGCTAGTGATAACAAATTTCCTCAGCATTTGCTTGAGGATCTTATTTCTCCTTTGCTAATGAAGCTTAGTTTGTCTGGATATGAAACTCTTAGTTGGAATTTCTTTTCTTTAAGAATGTTGAATATTGGCCCCCAATCTCTTCTGACTTGTAGGGTTTCTGCCCACAGCTTCCCTTGGTTAGGGGTAGGGGGTCCCTTGGCTCAGTGTCACTCATGGGTGGGCGGGCGCCCTGCCCTGCTTTTCCCTGTCCTGCATGGATTGAGTTGTTTCCCTGATCAGTTCCAATGTGAGTACCTGGATATTTCAGTTAAAGATGCTTTATTTACCTGCCCCTTTCATTCCTCTCCTGAGTGCCGCACAAGGTAGCTGCTTCTAATCAGCCTTCTTGGCCCTGACCCCTCCTTTCTTTCTTTTAAGACATTGTAATTAAAAAGCCAGTAAGTCATAAATACTCATTTTAAATACATTCTTAGATAAAAAATTTTAATATAAAAGTAAGGATTACTTTTTTTTTCCTTTTTTTTCTTTTTTTGAGACGGAGTCTCGTACTGTTGCCTGGGCTGGAATGCAGTGATGCGATCTTGGCTCACTGCAGTCTCCGCTTCCCATGTTAAAGAGATCCTCCTGCCTCAGCCTCCCAAGTAGCTGGGATTACAGGAGCTAGCCACCACGTCCAGCTAATTTTTTGTATTTTTAGTAGAGACAGGGTTTCACCATGTTGGCCAGGCTGGTCTTGAACTCCTGAACTCTTGATTTGCCCACCTCAGCCTCCCAAAAACCTAAGGATTTATAATACAAAACTAAGGAGATTTCAGGAAGCCTAACTATTTTAATAAGTAATATTGACTTTATTTCTTAGAATATTTAAGTTTCTTTCACCATGAAAAATGTAAACAAAAATCAAATTATTTACTTGGTTTGGAATATATGCTGTTGCAAAGGCCAATATCTGAACAGTGTCAGCATTAGCCAGAATGGTCTAATTAATTTTAAATCTTTAAAAATACAGTTAATGTTGAAATCTACCTTTTTCACATTAGCATTACACCTTTGTGTAGTCAATTTTTTTAGTATTTCAAATAATTATTTAAAAATCAATCAATTCCAACACTACTATTTGTTTGCTATGTTGTAAACCTTAATATTTCCCAGATATAGTACTACATCTGACAGTGAAACAGTTGACTACCATTATAAACTTGACATGAAATATTTCAGATTTTGTTTTCCATTTTGAGTGCAGGAACCCATAGGCTATTGAAAGTTATCAGGATATTCTTCCTGCTCCAAGATCCAGGAAAGTAACACGTCAATACAGGACAAAGAGATGCTTCAACATCAGAAATGCTTGGGAGAGGTATGTGTTCTTCCCTGGGCTGATTTTGAGCAGTTCTTTGAAGATTGCATTGACTTTTCCTACCTTCCACTCCCCTGTGTGTCTGGCACATCAGTTTGCCCTTAGGTCCTTGCACTGAGTTTCTTTCCCTCAAGATTCCCTTTGCTGAAATTGTTGCTGATTGTAATAAACATCCAGATGAGTTGGGCTGTGCTTTACCACTTGCAAGTATTTTCAGGTCAATTTTTTGTGATTTTTTTTTTTAAATGAAACCTTAATTTTACTATGATGCTTAATGAACTTGTGATAAATATCAAAAAACTATGTCAAAATTTAAGGTTGGACCCGAGTTGTTCATATTTAGGGATTTAGGGATGACTGAGACATGAGTTCAGCCTTTCCACAGAAAGAAAGTTATGCACAGTAAAAAATATAAAAACAGAAGGAAAAATAATTACTTTGTGCCTATTTTTGCTAGCTACTGTGCATACATCATTTTATTTTACACAAAAACCCTCAAGGAAGTTACATCACCTCTATTTTACGGAGGAGTAAGTGGGCATTACAGAGGGCAAGTATCATAATTTACAGCACCTGGTAAATTATGAGGATTTACCTCATATGGGTAAATGGGACACAAGCTGACGATTGTAGGATCAAAACCTGGTGAGCCTCATTCCAAAGCCTCTCTTCTTTTCATACAAACATCTCACCCTGCCAGACGTGTAACTATTGGTGATAGTTATGAATATACAGAAAAATAGTAGAATAAATCTATGCGAGTAATTTTTTCTAACTTGTTTTTCTCCATGCATGGGAAGCAGGATGGCAAAATGGTAGATAAATGCAATTTTGGTGGTCAGGCAAGCACAAATTTCAATCTTAACTCTAATATCTATTAATTACTTTCCCTCTAATATGAATTAGAGTATTAAACTGAACTAACTTCTGTGAGGCTCTGTTTTCTCATATGTAGAATGGGAATAATAATGGTACCTAGATTGTAAGATTGTTTAAGTTATAAATGAGATAATGAAAATTAAATGCTTAACAGTGTATAGTAGATCGTAAGCTTGCAAAAATATTAGCTATAAGTCTTAGTACCTATTGTCAACTTTGACCATTTAAAAACTGCTTAAAACAATGTGCCTATTATTAGCAAAAAATTAAAAAGTAAGTCATAATTTATCACCATGCTGTGTCCAAGAAACATATTTTGATGAGTTGGCAATCATCCATAAACACATTTACCATCATTTAAAAAATAAATGGGGCTGAGTGCAGGGGCTCATGCCTGTAGACCCAGTATTTTGGGAGGTTGAAGTAGGAAGATTGCTTGAGGCCAGGAGTTTGAGACCAGCCTGGACAACACAGTGAGACCCTGTCTCTACAAAAATTTTAAAAATTACCAGGAATGGTTGTGTGCGCCTATGACTACTCAGGAGGCTGAGGCAGGAGTTTGAGGCTGCAGTGAGCTATGATCACACCACTGCTCTCTACCTGGGTAAAAGAGTGGGACTCTGTCTCTAAAAAAATAAAAATGTCAAACAATCTTTAAACTGGAAATAAAAGTATCAGTACAAGCACAATTGCAGTTGCTTATTATTAATGAACTTTATACTGACAAGGAAAGTAAGGACTCAAAATGTCCATTTCCTTACATCTTTGCTTAAATCTTCCTGATTCTAATAAGGGTTATAAATTGGGAGTATTAATTGTGAAATCGTTTTTAATAAAATCCAGGTACTTACATAAAATTTTGACCCACTTGTAGTTGTTTGGTCTGGAACTTTCTGTAAAGTCATGATGTGGGAGGAACCACATAACACAATAGCTATGGCAGTGAATTATAAATAAATAACTGTTGATATATGGAACAAAGGAATTAATCAAGTTTAGCATTTCATTTCAGCTCAGTAGTGATACCACTTCAAACTGGTATCATCGACTAAGATTGAGTTTACTGGTTGTCATGACCACAGTTCCAAGCACTCATAGTTGTTTTCAGTCCACTTAGCACCTTACAAAAGGGGTAATTTTCTTCTCATTGATCTATTTCTTTTTCTTTGGCATGCTTTACATAGGGAACTTCAGAATGTGTCACCTTTCCAATCTTACCTGGGTCACAAGCTGGTGTAGGAAGGGATATCATATTTCTAGCCCGTAGAAAAGAAAGATTTCCAAATATTTGGAAGGAATGGGAAGCCTAGTGGATCCAATTTAACTTCGCAATAAAAACATGTCATTGTACCCTCAAGATTAACAACCTAAGTAAAATATATTATACGTGAATGAGTATTTTTCCCCTCCACATGTGAATAAAAGTCTTGTGGAAATGTTTTTTCCTGTGCAACAAAATATTTTTGGATTTTATCAGAAATACTAAATGCAGCATTTTTATGTCTAGTTTACATTTGCCTCTTATCTACAGAAGAACCCTGTGACTCAGAGAAGCTGTTACTCTGTCCTACATTGTTCCTGTGAGAAAGAATACATTACAAAAGTATAGGGCTGTGTCTCAATAAAGCTTTACTTAGGGGTATTGAATTTTGAATATCATATAATTTTCATGTGTCATAAATATTATTTTTAAAATGTTTTTTCAACCCTTTGGAAAAAAAATTCTTAGCTCATCTACCATACAAACACAGGTAGTAGGCTGGATTTGGCCCATGGGCTGGCCCCTGCACCAGGTGACTGAATTGAAAAAAAATTGACATACTGTGATGTTGATGTATCTTACTCATACAAAGGTATCCTGGTCCTTCCCTAAAAAGAATATTTCCCAAACTCTCACACTAAAACTAACAGCTCAATATATTAATGACTATTTGAAAAAGTAATTCTTTGACAAAATATAATTAAGTCAATTTTTTTGTATGTTTTATACTCATCATCTGATAGAAAGTTAAGTATTTTTACTGTCCATATTTTCTAAGGAAACTTAATGTATTATTTTTTGGTTTACAAAGGCTTAAGTCCCAATTCTTTTGTCATTAAAAATGTTGAATAATTTATGTCTATGTATTAAAGAACTATAAGAATAGGTTTGTCTGACAGCATAAAACCAATATGTTGCCAGATGTTTGACTGTTCATGGTTGTTTTTACATGCCCACTCTAATCTTTAAGGAGTCTAGGAAGCTCATTTTTGAAAATTATCATGCGAGGATGTTTTAAAAAGTCAATAATGGTGGCAATAAATCAAGATGAGGACCCAAACCTCATGCTTTAATCCCTTTGGGCCTTAGTGTCTTCAACAACTGAAAAATAAAAATGTCTGACTCATGATTTCATGGAGATTCTTTCTAAATGATGACTATAAAGGCTAGGATCATTATTTAAATAAAATATCGATTTTAAAGATAAAAAATTGTGGGTATATATGTACGCTTTTTAAGTGGTTATTACATGAATTCAAAATTTGGAATTAAGTATGGAAGTAGAAATTTCTTTGAATGCATGTGTGTTTGCGGGTATATGACATAAGATAGATGTGTATATATATATTCAAGGAGCTTTAATTTACATTTTTTTAATAGATAGTTTTAACAAATTTGCCTAAAAGTCTCTTAAATCTGTACTTTTATCACAGAAAAAGATATATATATCATAATGAAATGTCTTTGATTTCTTCTTTTAGAGTTGTTGCTGCCATTGAGATGCACTGTGTTCTCTATCTCTGACAGTTAGATTCCAGTATAGCTTATCTCTGTCAAGCCAGCTACCCTGAGATGGCAGTCAGGAAATCGCTGTGCACCAGTGATGATGAGGTGAGATGCAGCAGAAAGTATGGGTTGCAGCTGAAGATATCTATGGCACTGCAGCTCATTCTTCCTCAAACTTTGGATTTTTGTCACTTAAGAAACAATTTGCAGTGAATGCCTGAATAAACAACCCAGCTTACTCAATTATTGAATAGTACATGGAAATTCTAATTGTATGCATTCATACTGTATTATTCTGCTGATTGGAATTAAGAGAAATGTAATATGAAAGAATATTGCTTCTTGGATTTCAGAGCTTCAAAACCTTGCCTTTGTCCCCTTGGTGTTTCTTTGATGTATCTGTGCTTGAAGTTATTTCTTTAATTTGTTTCCGTTGGTTTAAGAAAGATTACAATTCAATGAACTATTTTTTTTTTCTTCTTGCATGGCTTTCAGTTTCTTTCTTTATAGATTTAGAGGAAGCTTACCTATTAGATTCATTTCATTTCATTGTGCGGATCACCTTTTACCTGTCTGGTACGTGAGATGAGTGGTAGTTATCAAAAGCAAAATGACTGATCTGCGGGGGTAAAGAGTAGGGAGGATGGGATTATGATGGCTGATGACTGCTGCTATTCAGAGTCAGGCACTTTCATCTCTGGATCCATATCTTATTTATTTTTCACCCCCAACACATAGAGCAATACCAAAGAACACAGAAGATAATCAATAACTTTTCAAATGAAAGAAAGAGCAGTAGTGCCTGAAAGAGAAATAGGCATTACATTAGAAGCAAGCCTGCAGCTGATATTTCCGAGAATATGAGTCAAATGTCTTATTTCTGAATGTTGGTACCCTATATGAGCTGGGAGACAGGAGACAGATGATATTTACTACACTCCGTGTCACCCCTCCTGCCAGGCAAAGTTGGAAACAGCAGGGACACTATGAACTCCCTGGTACTTCCTGATGTGTCTCAGTGGTGCTATAGCTCATCTTGCTTTCTCTTCCTCCTCTTACAAAAAGCATAGTGTAAATTTCCTGGAGGTTTCATTAAGCATCTTTCAACTTTGGTGATTCTTCTCAGAATTAATGGTATAAGATGAGGGCCACATATCATTTTTTTTCTCTAAATGCTGCTCATCTGCACACTGGAGGCAAGAAGGGACCATAGCCAGGTGGTGGAGACAAGGAGAAAAGGGTGAATTGGACATGAATCCACACATGAACCTACTAAGCTCTTGCTCCATCTCTTAATTCACGAGATGGCAGGAGAAAAGACAGATACTACCATTTAGATATGTGATAAATTTAAACCAAATGCAAGTGCTATGGTTCTCAATAGTAAAATTTATTTCCAAAGACACACTGAATGTAAAGTTTTATTTAAATTCTAAATCATTCCAAAAACGAGTTGAATTTGGAGTGCCTATGTATATATAATACAACAATATAAATATATCATGTGTGGTAAACTAAAAGAAAATTGACAATGAAGTTTAAAAAATAAGGTGTAATCTAGAGTAAGGACAGTCCCCATGTAAAGAATAGGAACATACAATAAGGTTTTCTATGGAATTGTTAAAGTTGACCAAGAAAGTAGTCAGGGTTGTCCAGAGAAACAGAACCAACTATAGATATATGAAGAAGTTCATTGACTCATGTAATTACGAAGGCTAGAAATTCCATAATCGGCAGTCTGCAAGATGGAGGCCTAGGAAACCTCATGGTGTTATTTAAAGACTTGAGAGCCAGAGAGTTGATGGTATAGATTTCAGTCCAAGTTTGGAGGCCTGAGAACCAGGAGCACCAAGAACAAGAGAAGGTTGACATCCCAGCTCAGTCAGTCAGGGAGTCATCAAATCCTCATTTTCTCCACCTTTTTGTTCTATTCAGGCCTTCAATAGACTGAAAAATACCCACCTACATTGGGAAAGACAATCCACTTACCCTGTATACCAATGCAAGTGTTCATCTCCTCTGGCAAAACCCTCACAGACATACCCAGAAAGAATGTTTAACCAGATACATGGGCATCACATGATCTAGTTAAGTTGATGCATAAAATTAACTATTGTTCTCTCTCGTCTTCTTAGTGGTCAAGACTCCAGAAGATGAATGTAATGGATTACTGAGGAGACATATTAGTCTTCTGGCACTGAAATTTGTAAAACATTTCTCCTGTGACTCTTATAAAGGAGAAATAGTACAATGCCCTCAGTATTTCCAAAATAAATATAATAGTAAGTTTCAAATAACTGCACCTTCATGAAGGCCAATGTCATGAGGCCAGAGTATAGTTCAGTTGAGGCGATTCCATGAGACACTGAAGAAAACTTATCCCTATATATGCGTTTCAATATTTAGATTGATGCAATAATAAATTTAGTCTGTAGATCAATGCTTTTCAATATTTAGTGTGGTATTCCATTAGGGTAGATAATTGATCAATAATATTTAAAACTCCCAAAAAAGTCCTACACTTACATAGTCAATTGATATTTAATAAAAATACTATTGTTGAACTATTTCAACCACTGGATACTCATGGGGAAAAAATGAACCTCAACCACTATCTCACATCATATACAAAACTTAAACTGTGATGGATCATAGACTTAAACACAAAAGCTATAACAATAATGTTTCTATCAGAAATACAATAATATATATTCGCAACTTAGGGATAGACCTAACTTTTTATGCTCTTCTTTTTTGTTTTGACATTCAGCATGCGTACTGGAGATGTTTCATGTTTTATCTAAGCAATCAGCATAAAAGAAAATAAATGCAGCAACCCAAAACTTTTATTATAAACAACACCATTATAAAATGCATAAAAAGACCACAGCCTCGAAGACTATATTTGCCAAACACATAAGACTGCAGCTTTCTATTTGACTTTCAGCTTTTTAGTTGCACAGACTGAGGAAAGCCCTCACTCAAGTGAAAAGCTAATAAATGTGTGTCAGTCAGTGCAATTTTCCTCTGTCAAGGGTGACTCCCTTCAAGTTTCTGCCTGCTTTAGGCCCTGGTCCAGTGGATTCAAATACTTCTTTTAAATTTAGGGTACAGAAGCTTATAATTGTTATTTGTTAGAGGGCTAATCCAACCAAGCTACTCCACAATTTCTTAAGGTGATTCTTATAAACTCTAAAGTTTAAGAAGCACTGCTAATTTTTTTTGGAGCGGAGGGGTGGGAGGGGGTGATATGTAAAGTCAGTAATTCCTTTCAGCCAATAATATTTCAAGATCTTATTTAGTAAATGAATGCATAAGGTGGTCAAAAGCAGTATGGAAAAACAAACTAATTCTTCATCTTTGAAGGAGATGAATGTTCAAAGATCAAACATTATTTCCTTAAACTGTAATTAACTTGGTATGCAGTGAAAAAAAAAGAGACTTAACAAATGTCCATGATTGTAATGTCCATGCCAGAATCCAAAACTGACCTCTGAATCCTTTATATAATCCCAGGGCTGCCTATGTGGAGAATAATTATAGAATTTGGCATAAGAAGAGTAAAATATGGGCTCACCTCCACTTCTTAATAGCTCGGTTGTCTCAGGTGAGTTTTGTGGTCTCTCAGACCTAAAGTAGAGGTCGTAATTTTATTGGCCTGAGAAGATACTGTGAATAGCAAATGAAGTAATAGTTGTAGGAGCACTTTGTAATTAAATAGTGATATAAAATACTATTTATTACTATTATTTTCATGGTTGTACCTGGAAATCATTCGTTTGCAGTCTGTTAATTTTTTTAAAGAACTTAAAAAAATGAAAGCATATGCAAAGCTAATTATACAAGTAAAAGGAACCCTGGTAGCTCATCACCCAACTTCAACAACCATTAACTTTCAACCTTTTTGCTTCATCTATTACCACCCCACTTTTTTTTCTTGACATAATTTAAAGCAAATATAAGACCTTATATTATTTCATTTGCAGATACTTCTATATGTTGCTTTACTTGTTAATTGTTAGTAATTACTTAAAACACAGCCATGGTACCACTACCCAACGCAACAAAATTAATAGTAATGTTTAAATATTACATAATGCTCATTCCATCTTCATTTTTTCTCAATTGTCTCACAAAAATATTTTTAAAGTTTATTTAAATTAGGATTAATACAAGTTCTGCCCACTAGATTTGGTTTATATGATTCATAGTTTCATTTAAAGTATAAAAATTATCCCTCCTTTCTTTTTCAAGCTATTTAGTTTTTATAGCAACCAGGTAATTTGTCCTGTAGTATTTCTTTTATTCTGGATTTCACCACTAATAAATAATGGATCTAAACAACTATCATCAACGGCTGATAACACTGTTAGGTGAACAACTGGTAGAAAACTTCATACTAGATATAACATGTAGATATCATCTGAACCCAACAGTTATTGTAAACATCATTGAAGTGGGGCAACAAGACATTATATTCCTTCTGCTAAATATATACCTGTAAAAAAAAAAGTATTATTATAATACTTGGGAGGCTCCTTGAAATGTTACTTTCTTTAAAATAAAACAAAAATTATGAGAAGATAATTTACATTCACTTTATAGATTCAATAAAAATGTATCTACAAATGAGAATGTTGTAGTCACTAGGGAATCAAGCCAAGGCCAAAGCAGTACAGCAAAATAAGTACCAAGAGGGAAGTTTATAGCAATAAATGCTTATGCCAAAAATGTAGAAGGACTTCAGATAACCAGTGATGTACCTCAAGGAGCTAGTAAACCAACAACATACCAAACCCAAAATTAGTAGGAGGAAAGAAACAATAAAAATCAGAACAGAAATAAATAAAATTGAAACAAAAAAAATACGGAAGATTGACAAAATGGAAAATTGGTTTTTTTAAAGGTAAAAAGAATCAACGAAACTTTGGCTAGACTGAGAAAAGAGAGAAGATCCAAATATATGACATCACAAATAAAAAGACATAACAACTGAGACCACAGAAATACAAAGACTCATTAGAGACTATTATAAACAACGATATGCCAACAGCTGGAAAACCTATAAGAAATGGATAAAATCTTGGACACATATAACCTACCAAGATTGAACCATGAAGAAATATAAAACCTCAATAAACCAATAACAAGTAATGAGTTCAAAGTTGTAATAAAATGTCTCCCGTCAATGGAAAGCCTGGGAATAGATGGCTTCACTGCTGAATTCTATCAAGCATTTAATGAAGAACTAACACCAATTCTACACAAAATGTTCAAAGATATGAAGAGGAGGGAACATTTCTAAGCTTCTGCAAGACCAGCAATACCTTGATACCAAAATCAGACAAGTACAGAAAGAAAAAAGGAAAACTGCATGTCAATACCACTGATGAACATAGATTTAAAAATTCTCAACAAAAATACTAGCAAAATGAATTCAACAACATGTTAAAAAGATTATTCACCATCATCAGGAGGGATTCATTATGGGGAGGTGCAAGGATGGCTCAACATTCACAAGTCAATAAATTTGATATATCACATGAACAGAACCAAAACAAAAATATATATGATTATTGCAATTGATGCAGAAAATCATTCAATAAAATTCCACATCCCTGAATAATGACAATACATAGACATAGGGAGGGGAACAACACACATCGGGGTTTGCTAGGGGGCGGGGAGCGAGGGGAGGGAACTTAGAGGATGGGTTGATAGGTGCAACAAACCACATGGCACACGTATACTTATGTAACAAACCTGCATGTTCTGTACATGTATCCTAGAAATTAAAGTAAAATAAATAAAGTTCAACATCCTTTTGTGATAAAAACCTTTATCGAAATAGGTATAGAAGGAACATACCTCAATATAATAAAGGTCATATATGAGAAAACCACAGCTAACATTGTACTGACTGGGAAAAAAATTGAAGGCGTTTTCTCTTAGATCTGGAACAAGACAATCATGCCCATTTTCCACCACTTCTGCTCAATATAGTACTGGGAGTCTTAGCCGGAGCAATTAGTCAAGAGAAATAAATGAAGGGCACCCAAATTGGAAAGGAAGAAATCAAATTAGCCTAATGGCAGAGGACATGATCTTATAAAAACCTGAAGACTCCACACAAAAACTGTTAAGACCAGATAAACAAATTCAGCAAAGTCTCAGGATACAAAAATCAATATACAAAACTTTGTAGCATTTCTATTTGCCAACAGAAATCATCTGCAAAAGAAACCAAGTAAGCAATCCCACTTAAAGAATATGAAATAGCTAGGAATCTATTCTACCAAGGAAGTGAAAGATTTGTATGAGGAAAACTATAAAACACTGATAAAAGAAGTTGAAGATGACACAAACAAATAGAAAGCATTCCATGCTCATGGTTGAAAGAATTAATATTGTGAAAATGACAATACTACCCAAAGCAATCTACAGATTCTATGGAACCCTTATCAAAATACCAATGACATTCTTCACAGAAATAGGAAAAACAATCCTAAAATTTATATGGAACCAAAAAGACCCCAAATAGTCAAAGAAATCTAGAAGAAAAAGAACAAAGCTGGAGATACCATATCAACATGGTACCAGCATAATAACAACACATAGATCAATGAAAAAGAATAGAGAACTCAGATATAAATACATACATGTACAGCCAACTCATCTTTGACAGAGGTGCCAAGAACATATAATGGAAAAAGGGAGTCTCTTCAATAAATGGTGCTGGGAAAACTAGATTATGCAGAAGAATGTCACAAAATCCCTATCTCTTACTATACACAAAAATCAAATCAAAATGGATTAAAGCCTTAAATCTAAGGGATTAAAATATGAACCTACTAGAAAAAAAACACTGGAGAAATGCTCCAGGACACTGGTCCGGGCAAAGATTTTGTGTGTGTAAGACCTCAAAAGCACAGGCAACCAAATTAAAAATGAACAAGTGGGATAACACCAAGCCTAAAATCTGCCGGTGTTCTGCTGTTTTCACAGCAAATAAAACAATCAACAAAGTGAAGAGACAACCCACATAATGGGAGAGAATATTTTCAAACTACTCATCTGACAAGGAATTAACAGCCAGACTATATAAGGAGCTCAAACAACTTGACAGCAAAAAAAAAAAAAAAAAAAAAAAAAAAAAAAAAAAAAAAAACCTTTTAATGGGCAAAATAATACATTTCTCAAAAGAAGACATACACATGGCAAACAAGTATATGAAAAAACGTTGAGCATCATTAATCATCAGAGAATTGCAAATCAAAGCTTCAATGAGATACCATCTCTCCCCAGTTAAATTGGCTTTTATAAAAAGGCAATAACAGATGCTGGCCAGGATGTGGAAAAGGGGGAACCCTTGTGCACTGTTGGTGGGAATGTAAGTTAGTACAGCCACTATGGAGAACCATAGGAAGGTTCCTCAAAAAAACTAAAAATAGAACTACCATATGATCCTGCAACTCCACCACTGGATGTATATCCAAAAGAAAGGAAATCAATATATCAAAAAGACATTTGTCTCCCATGTTTATTGCAGCAGTATTCGCAATAGCCACAACATGGAATCAACTTAACTGCACATCAACACATGAATAGATTTTAAAATGTAATATCTATATCTATATCTATATCTGTATCTGTATCTATGTATCATCTATCTATTTATCTATCTATCTAATCTACCTATCTATATACCATATTTTATGGCTGTGCTATTCCACAATGGAATATCATTCAGCTATTAAAAAAAGAATAAAATCCTGTCATTTATAGCAACATGGATGGAACTGGAAGTCATTATATTGAGTGAAATAAGCCAAGCACAGGAAGACAAATATCACATATTCTTACAAAGAGGCTCTCAGGAAGATAAAGAGTAGATTGGTGATTGCTAGAGATTGGGAAGAATAGGGAGGAAGCGGTACTGAAAAGAAATGAATAATGTATAAAAATATATGGTTTGATAGAAGAAATAAAACTTAAAGTTAGATCACTAGAATGGCTATAGGTTACAATTATCTATGGTATATTTCAAAATAGCTAGAAGAGGAGAACTGGAGTGGTTCTACCATAATAAAGAAGAGACAAACATTTAAGGGGATGGATATCCCATGTACCCTGATTTGATCTTTACAAATCATAAGAATATATTAATTTACCCCATGTGCCCTGAAATCATGTACCTCAATTATGCGTCTATTTTTAAAAATTTTAAGAGAATAGAATTTAAAGAGAATACATGTTGACTAAATTAATAAACTAATGCATAATTGGATACTGTTTTAGCCAGATGGTTACTGTAACCTTAGCTTTTTACCTTCCAAACTATTTTACATTCAGTAAGATTCTCCTAGAGAACAGCTCTGTTCATGTTAAGTCTTTAAGAAAAATAATTATAAAAACCAAATTTGATCAAAATATCTGGCCTAATATTTAAAGTTATTCACAATTTTATCCAACTATCTTAAATTTTACGTATTCTCATTGAGAACACTATTATGACTGAACTACATTCCCACAACCATGACTCATTTTCTTTACCCTCCCCCGCCGGTTTTATTTTCCTGTAATTAGTAGCCTCTACTTCTCATCTTTACCTAGGGAAATTTTGCCTATATTCAAGACCTAATTTCTAGATGCTTGTTTTAATGGCATTTGTCCAATTATGTTGGAGACAAGTGATTATTTTCACCTCTGAAATTATCCTTAATTTTTACATTTAAAATGCATTTATTATATTCTTCCCTTTGTTGACTTCTCTTCTCTGGATTATAGTCTATGTGAGGTTAGGAATTTAGCTGATTCATTTTAATATAAATTAATTAAATAATAATTGAATGAACAAAAGATAATGAGGATAAAACATTTGTAGCTGGTTGGTCAGCAATATTATACTATAGTATTATTGGGAAGGTTTTCTACCAAGTGCCTTAAAATACACTATGTCACATCCTCTTGGAAAATCTCTGAGTCACTCCCCTTCTTTTCATTTATTTCTCACATCTCTCTACCTAATTTCCTCTTTTCCCTAGCTTTTATTTTTCTCCCCAGCACACACTTCCAACTTGAACTTGTCTTATGCAAGCTCTCCTTGAGGCTAGGGAAGCCAATGATCCCTATACTCTGCCTGAATATTAAAAAGTTTAAACGTAGGTAAATCAGAAAACATCCTTTTCTTTCAAGCAGTAACAGTCTAGTCAGAAGTATGTTTTTATTGTGGTAAAACACACATAACATGGGATCTACTCGCATACATGTACTGTGGATCTCTCCCCATTTCTGTCTCTCCCCAACCCTAGCAACCACCATTATACTTTCTGCTACTACACACTTGACTACTTTAGATACCTCACATAAACGGAATCATGCAATGTTTGTCCTTCTGGCTTATTTCACTTAGGATAATGTTCTCAAGTTTCATCCAGGTTGTAGCATATGACAAGATTATTTTTTAAGATTGAATAACATGTCGTTGTATGAGTATACCATATTTTATTCATGTATTTATCTGTTAATGGACATTTATGTTGTTGCCACCTTTTGGCTGTGATAAATAATGCTGCAGTGAACATGGGTATCCAAATATCTCTTTGAGATCCTGTTTTCAATTCTATTTTTAAAACCACCTTAATGGATCACGTAAGGGTGTTTCTTGTGAGAAAACAATGGCTCTACATAGGATAATTTAAAAGAATACTATGTACTCTCAACTCTGACCATTAAAAAATAGAAGACTTGTTAATAATTGACTGCTTTTTTCTTTTCAGTCCTTAGACCTATTAACAATTCAGTACCTAATTTTGCAGCATTGAGAAATCAGGAAAGTAACATTTCTAGGGAGATCTTGAAGGACACTGGAGATTGGCAAATAAAATGTGTAGGTCAGATGTACATTTGCTTGTGACCAGAAAATTTTATATTTAACACATCTGCATTAATAAATGAAAGTTTTAGTGAAATTCACAGCACATCAGGGAAAAAATTTAGAAAACCAGAAATAATTTGAATTTCTTTTGTTATTTAAGAAGAACATATCTATATACTTGAGAGTCAAGCTAATAAAAGGCTTTGCCAAACTGCTGAAAAATAAATGGAGGTGGAATATAATTTATTTATAATTTATCTGATAAATTAATCATTTAACAAACATTTCTTGGATAGCCACTGCTTAAAAAATATTGTAAAAGCCATTTGATGAATAATTCTCTGACTCATATACAAATAACTATAATAAAATTCTTTACGGAGTAAGCACCATGGGTAAGAAATAATATGTTATAGAAATTCAAAGGAAAAAGTGAATTCCAATAGAACGAATAAGCTATAAACTTTCAAAGCTCCAGGCATAGTTGAGTGAAATAATTAAAATGTAATTCTTTGACAAGGTAGTTTAATTTAAGCTGTATCCTGACTTGCAGAGGAAGAAAGAGGAGGTACTACAGGTAGAGTAAGTAGTACACTTTAAGCTACATTAGAGAAAACCATAAGATATAGTATAGAAACAATTAATTCAGATTAAATACAAATTATACATGATTAGGATGGAAAGTAGATTGAAGTCACTTTGTAGAAGTCCTTTACCCATTACTCACTAGGATATGGGTGGGGGGTGAGCCTAGGGAGGTTTTTGAGCAGTAGAGTAACAGGACAAAATATTGTTTTTAAAAACTGATCTTAAAGAAATATATAGCATAATCTGGAATCCCAGTACTTTGGGACGCCAAGGCAGGTGGATCATTTGATGTCAGGAGTTCAAGACCAGCCTGACCAACATAGTGAAGTCCTGTCTCTACTAAAAGTACAAAAAATTAGCCAGGTGTGGTGGCACACAGCCTGTAATCTCAGCTACAGCTACTCGAGAGGCTGAGGCAGGAGCGTCCCTTGAAACTGGGAGGCGGAGGTTGCAGTCAGCCTGGAGATCATGCCACTGCACTCCAGCCTGGGTGACAGAGATTCCATCTCAAAAGAAAAAAAAAAGAAATATATAGGATATACTGAAGGTAACTCATTAGATAATTGCTAAATCTGTAACAAGAGATAATAAGGGCCTAAACTAAAGTGGTGGCAATGTGAGGAGAAATGAGGATATATATGAAAATATCTAATAGAGGTAGAATTGTTAAGACTTAGTAACCAATAGGAAATTGTGATGGAGACAAGAAAAAAAAATTTAAGAGACCTTAATTTTTCACATCTTATTTAGGTAGAGAATTTTGCCATTATCAGAAACATTAAAATCAGAAAGAGTGGGTAGATTGAAGAGAAGAGGAAAGATGTCGGATTTATAATACTAAGAGCACAGAAGTACACAACATAGTTAGAAAAACAAATAGAATGCTAAGAAGGTGTTAAAGATTCAGATTTGAAAATCATTTTTAAAGAATTAATAGTCATATGGACTACCATATTATCCAGCAATCCCACTGCTGGGTATATATGCAAAAGAAAGGAAATGAGTATATTGAAGAGATATTTGCACTGTCATGTTTACTGCAGCACTATTCACATTAGCCAAGATATGAAATCAGCCTGTGTCCATCAACAGATGAATGGATAAAGGAAATGCAGTACATATACACAATGGAATATTATTCAGCTGTAAAAAATGAAAATGTTATTTTTAACAACATGGATAAAACTGGAGGACATTATGTTAAATGAAATAAGCCAGGAACAGAACAACAAATGTAGCATATTCTCACTCATGTAGAGAAGCTTTAAAAAATGGATTTCATAGGGGTAGTGAATAAAATGGTTGTTACCAGAGGCCAGGAAAAGCCATAATGGAGGAGGACTGGATAAAGAGGGGTTGGTTAATAAATATGAAATACAGTTAGATAGAAGGAATAAGATCCAGTTTTCAGTAGCACAATAGAGCAACTGTAGTTAACAATAATTTATTGTATATTCCAAAGTAACTAGAAGAGTAGATTTGGAGTGTTCCCAACATGAAGTAATGATAAATGTTTGAGGTGGTAGATATCCCAACTACCCATATTTTATCATTACATATTGTATGCTTGTATCAAAATATCACATTACTTTACAATTATGTATAGCTATTATGTACCTATAAAATTTTTTTCAAAGAAGTAGTAGTCAATTCTTTAGAATGTAATGAAATACTAAAGGAGAGACTCTGGTGAAAAGGGAACAAATAAATGCTTGAGAATGTTTTTGTTTAGGGAGAAAATAGAGCCAACTCTATATAGAAGAGGAGGAGTTAGAGATGAGAGGAGACTCAGATTGTTTGTGTCACAAAACCCAGTGTGAGCATGGTTATAAGACGGTAAAAAAAAAAAACCAGGAGAAATAAGAACAGAATTTTCATTATAAGCATCAAAAGAATGATGTGGTAGTGAATAGAGAGAGTGAGAAAATTGTCACTGAAGTAAATGGGGACATAAGTTATGCAATAGTGTTGTGAGAGTTTGCAAAGGTAGTGTTTTAGAACAGGCTAGACATAGCACTGTGTCAATAAATCTGAGGAAGTAGATAAGGAGGGACCTGTTTTAAAAAGAAAAAATGTAAATGGCTATATCAGGACAGAGAAAAACACACAGGAAATTTATTATAAAACGGGAGTCAAGGGAGTATCTTTGAAGGGAATTACTCTGATACAAGATAAAAATAGATGCGGAGAAGTTGAGTGAGTTCATTGCGCAGGTTCTTGACCTTCACAGTAAGGAGAAAGTTATATGGTGTGCAGTGACGTTGGGAGGCTAAGACAATTGAAGAGGTTCTGTGTAGCCACACTGAAGGTGGCTGTAAGAGCTCAGGTGATTTGAGTGAAAGAATGTCTGGGCACAGGAGAAGTTAAATGGCAAGAGAGTGGACCCCAGATAGACATAATCTTGCAATAGTATTTGATATACTTGGCTGGCAAAGAAATGGCTTCCATTAAGTCTAAACAAATTTTGCAGGAGATACTGGAACCACATTGAGGAACACGCTAAGTTATTGAACAGCTCAGTAGTTTGCCATGAAAATACATTTTGCTTTTGTTCTTTGTTGTACATATTTCCTTCGGAGAGTTTGTTATAAACCAATATATTGCTTGAGAATGAGAAAACTTAGGAGCATCACTGTTACTCTAAGAAGTCGTTACTATAAAGAAACCTGTGCAACTTTGCTCAATCCAATGTTTTTCAGATGTTTTTGACAGGAAAATTAGAAACATGTTGATTTGTGTTATGGCACTTGAGTGCTTACATATGATTTCAAACCTAATGGTGTTTTTTTCTTTAAGAGTATTTGTATCTTGGGTTCGTGAAGATAATGCATCTTCGTTATAGATAACATTCTGCAAATTCATTTAACTATTTTTTTACAGGTACTTCTGGAAGACCCAAAATGCTGCCTTAAAATAGAAAGGATTGTTGAGCTGAAGACTAGAAGCAGCATATGCCAAAAAGTTCTCTGCTTTCCCTCTATTTGCCTAAAAACAGGATATCGACTTATAAAGACAAAATGTACCCTAGCCTCACTTCTATCAGGGAGGAAAACGGTTAACCAGAGAGGACGTCTTAGGACGTTTACTGGCCTGGAGATGGTACCAGAGGAGTTTATATTGACAAACTTGACTAACTAGCCTTTATCTCTCATTATTTGTCTTCCCCCAAGATGCTGTCCTATAGAGGCTCAAAGTTATTTTCCTTTGTATTGTCACTTCTCTAAAAATTTACTGTTCTTTGTTGAAGATGCTGTATAAGCTGGATTTCCAAGCTGCCTCTTTCAGAATTATTCATTCCCTGGTGTCTCACATGTATATATGTAATATACATATTAATAAATCTTGTTTGTTTTTCTCTTATTATTCTGTTTTTTTTTGTTAGGGGGCTATTCCATCTAAGAACATATGGGGGTTATTCTTCCCCTACACTCTTATTCTTCCATATTTGCGTATATCAGAATCTTTGTTCATTGTTGTGGAATTGATATTTTTTCTTTCATGTATATCTTCCAAGTTTATTACCAGACAATAACAAAGCTTTTCTTTCAGCTGATACTAATATCCAAGAAATCTAAGACAAAAGCTAAAGTTAGATAAAAGAAGATTTGCTGTCATAGTAAGTGTGGCAGCATGATGGGGAAATTAGAGTTTCTTCCTAAGTAAAAGTATGGGTGAGCCCCTAAAATCCCAAAGAAAAAGCTGCAGAACCCTGGGAGGGCAGGGTAATTGCCAGCAATAAAGCAGGTGAATGTTTTTATGTTAACCAAAAATAGTGCTTCCCAAACTTTTCCACACCTTAGAAACATCTGGGGAGCTTTTCAAATATCCCAATGCCCAGTCTCATCCAATACCAATTAAATCAGAACATCTGGGGTAGAAGGCTGGTATTAGTTTCTTTTTAAAGTATACTAGGTGATTCCAAAGTGCAGCATAATTTGGGAACTGCTATTCTGCAATATCCTTTAAAAATACTGACTAAATTCTATTATTTTGACTAAACTCCATATATTAATAGTTTATATTTACCCTGATTCTTTAATTTTCTTTATCCAGGCTAATGAAAACTTTTGAGGCTGAAGATTTATGATCAGGCGCATTGCAGTGAGGTGGCTTCAATGAACCCTGACTGTTGCTTTTGTTTTTCCTTCCTTGTTTGCATATGCTTAAGCTACTTATTTGAACTGATTGTCCTAAATGCGAATGTTTTTGCATGATTTCCTCCCTGCTCAAATTGTCTGATTTTGTTCTGCCTCTTGTGATCCTTGCAAAAGTGACTAAAGTCCAGGGACATGCTTGCGGAGTGACTTACTCCACTTGGTGTCATTCAATTAGGTAAAGATTACCAACAGCAATTGCTTCTATCCTTTGCAATTTACTCACAGTAGCTACCTCATATGCTTCATTTACATGAAGTTATTTTGTTTACTAACCTCTGGCATAGGTCCCTAAGTCTTAATGCACACTTTAAGTGTCCTAAATAGACAAAACAACGGTTTCCTTGAGGTGGCATTAGATAACGTAATGGTAAAGCTCTTCAAGAGTTTTTTTTTTTTTTTTTTTTTTTTTTTACATTATTCACAGGCAGATTTTACTTATAAACTTTTCAATAAGTTATGTAGAAATAGGGTGAGAACAGCTCTAACTTGTATATGATTATATATATGAGAAAATTCACTAGCAAGGACACTCACTAATTGTTTCTCCTAAAACCCTCTTAAAGCTAATCATTCCAACCCACATTAATGTAATCATGGCAGAATTGTTTTTTTTTAGTATGAGTTGTATTTCTTTTTTTATATTTATTTATTATTATTATTATTATAGTTGAAGTTTTAGGGTACATGTGCACAATGTGCAGGTTTGTTACATATGTATCCATGTGCCATGTTGGTGTGCTGCACCCATTAACTCGTCATTTAGGATTAGGTATATCTCCTAATGCTCTCCCTCCCCCCTCCCCCCCACCCCACAACAGTCCCCAGAGTGTGATGTTCCCCTTCCTGTGTCCATGAGTTCTCATTGTTCAATTCCCACCTATGAGTGAGAACATGTGGTGTTTGATTTTTTGTCCTTGTGATAGTTTACTGAGAATGATGGTTTCCAGTTTCATCCATGTCCCTACAAAGGACATGAACTCATCATTTTGTATGGCTGCATAGTATTCCATGGTGTATATGTGCCACATTTTCTTAATCCAGTCTATCGTTGTTGGACATTTGGGTTGGCTCCAAGTCATTGCTATTGTGAATAGTGCCGCAATAAACATACGTGCGCGTGTGTCTTTATAGCAGCATGATTTATAGTCCCTTGGGTATATACACAGTAATGTGATGGCTGGGTCAAATGGTATTTCTATTTCTAGATCCCTGAGGAATCGCCACACTGACTTCCACAATGGTTGAACTAGTTTACAGTCCCACCAACAGTGTAAATGTGTTCCTATTTCTCCACATCCTCTCCAGCACCTGTTGTTTCCTGACTTTTTAATGATGGCCATTCTAACTGGTGTGAGATGGTATCTCATTGTGGTTTTGATTTTCATTTCTCTGATGGCCAGTGATGATGAGCATTTTTTTCATGTGTTTTTTGGCTGCATAAATGTCTTCTTTTGAGAAGTGTCTGTTCATGTCCTTCGCCCACTTTTCGATGGGGTTTTTTGTTTTTTTCTTGTAAATTTGTTTGAGTTCATTGTAGATTCTGGATATTAGCCCTTTGTCAGATGAGTAGGTTGCGAAAATTTTCTCCCATTCTGTAGGTTGCCTGTTCACTCTGGTGGTAGTTTCTTTTGCTGTGCAGAAGCTCTTGAGTTTAATTAGATCCCATTTGTCAATGTTGGCTTTTGTTGCCATTGCTTTTGGTGTTTTAGACATGAAGTCCTTGCCCATGCCTTTGTCCTGAATGGTATTGCCTAGGTTTTCTTCTAGGGTTTTTATGGTTTTAGGTCTAACATGTAAGTCTTTAATCCATCTCGAATTAATTTTTGTACAAGATGTAAGGAAGGGATCCAGTTTCAGCTTTCTACATATGGCTAGCCAGTTTTCCCAGCACCATTTATTAAATAGGGAATCCTTAGCCCATTGCTTGTTTTTGTCAGGTTTGTCAAAGATCAGATAGTTGTAGGTATGTGGCATTATTTTTGAGGGCCCTGTTCTGTTCCATTGATCTATGTCTCTGTTTTGGTACCAGTACCATGCTGTTCAAGAGTTTTTCTTAATGTTCCTACTCATTTGCACTTCCAAGTTTTTATTAGATTTCAAAGCATCATGCATTTACATGTATTGATTTCTAAGTACTATGAAGTATTTCATTAAATTGAATTTCTCTGATGTTTCCTGTCTCAGTTATATGCCAATTTCTAAACAAAATATTAACTCAAAATTTGATAATTGGGTATTATCCAAATATTTATGCTTACCTGTATATTAATAATGTCCATTAAATTTATATATATAGTCTATTGAATAGCGACATTCTAAACATATTCACATCTTAGTTATAATTAGTTCATCCAAAAGTTTGTATTAGAATTATTTTTAGGCTATCATTCACATACCTGATTATTTACAGGAAGGATTTGAATGACAAATACAGCAATATCCAGAGACATACAGTGAAGAAGCTATGACATAGAGAGAAGAAAGAAGACAGCCTACTCAAAAACACTGGCCTTGAAAAGCAAAGAGCAATTGACAGGGGAAGAGAATTATTCAATTTTCAGAACTTGAAAAAAAATACACAAAATTATCTGAATTTTGTGGTAGTCAAATTAAAACAGAAGTGACATAAAATCATAATAATCTCGTTAGATATTAAAAGGAAGCATGCCAACTCACTACAAGGGCCAATATTTTTGCTGATTCTGATGTCTACAAGATATGCTGAGTCTGATGTCTAAGACAGATGTCATCATATAACGTACGTTTAATCATATTATTACATATGTAGAAAATCATTAATACAACCGTGTTTATATAGCCATTCCTTATACTGACCATTAATGTAAATCAGTAATAAAAGATTAAATCACAATTGTTCCATGGCAGTTAGAATGCACTGTAAAGCAACTCGTATAGCTGTCTAGTATTTTTACATTATGTCCAGATAAAATTCAGAGAACTCCATTCTAAAGAGAAACATTTTACCATGTCTCATAGGCTATTTTTTACACTAAATTATTTCAGACTATTTCTCTCATCTTTTTTACAATGTAAAGTTTGTTTGTTTGTTTTCTTTTGCTACGAAATAACCATGACCATATTTGTAGTTAGTAGAGAAGTCACACACATAAAAGAATCTTGTATATAGTACAGTGGCCATATTTATTCACCAAGATAAGATTGATATAATATGTAACAATAAAATAACAGTTGGGTTAATGTGCACTTCTTTATTGTTGCAGTTAGCAAATAATGCAATGAGTAACTAAAGGAGGAAGAGAATTATTCAATTTTCAGAATCTGAAAAAGAAATACACTTAGTCAAATGTGGTTTTGTACGGACTCATATCTTAAAGGCACAACCAACTCTTCTCTTCCCTGGGCTAACTTATTATAATTTGTTTATTTTTTGGAGTTTATAATTGAGGGTAATCATGGTATTTATCACTCAGACTGACACTTTGTGGACTGAAAAGGGTCTTCTATTAATTATGAGGCCAGGAAAATAGATACAACTTGAGATTGTACTGGAAAAAAGGAATGCAGATTGTGAACACAGAAAAATTAATTTGCTTTCAATTGATCAGCTATTTAAAGAAAGCTTTTTGGTGTCTACCGCTTCTTTCCGAAGTGTTTAATTTACAGATGGTTTAATTACAGCTCTGTTGCAAAATTCTGGGCCGAAAAGAATGTTCACACTCTCAGCTTTATATGCCAGGATGCCCTTTCCTGGATTATTTTCATCCTTCAGTTCACAGTGGAATTATCATCTTACATAAGCCTCTTCTGCTCAGTTTAAAGTAATCCTACAATTTGAGCTCCAAAATAAATAAGGAGAGCACTCCTCTTTCCAAGAATGTAAACAAATAAATGTAGAAGGAGTGGTATAGTTAGAAAAGTACCATTCTAAAATCATCATACTAATAATTAATTTAGGTAATAATCATCAATGGAAGCCAAAACCATTTGATGAGAGTTAGTTAGCAGTAAAATATTGATAGTCTCACAGATTCTCCGCACAGAACAGTTAATAATCACACAGGGAAAAAATTAACTGCAGTTAAACAAAATCTAGGCAATATCCATTTAACCAAGTGATCAAAGTTAATATCATCAAAAAATGAGGAAAACTATTAGATGAGTTGTAATTTGACACACTGAGGACATAATAATATTACTTATGTAATATTTACTTTAAAATACCTAATTCAAATCTAACCATTACAAAACAAACCCAGGTTGAAGACAATCTCTTCAAAAATGTCAATGTCACAAAAGACAAAGGAAGTCTAAGGAATAGTTCAAGATTAAAGGATACTAAAGACACAGTATAACTAAATTCAATGCATGATCCTAAAGAAAAAAATTCTATAAAGGACATTATTGAAACAGTTAGCATATAAACTCTTTGCTAGATTATAATATTATATCAAAGGTAAAATTCCTGAAATTTGAAATTATAGTGTGATTAAGAGAATGTCTTTTTTTCTTAGGAGATACATGCTGAAGTATGTAATGATGAAAGATTATGATCTCTTACTTTTGATGGTTTAAAAACCTACTCTCAGCGTTTCATAAACACGAATAAAAATGATACATTAGTCTGCTCAGGCAGCCATAACAAATACCATAGGCTAGGTGGCTGAAGAAACAGAAATTTAGATTCTATTTCTATATTTAGAATATATAGAGGCTGGAATAGATGGAGGCTGGAAATCTGAGGGTAGGATGCTAGCATAGTCAGGCTCTGGTGAAGGCTTTCTTCTTGGAGTGCAGAGAGCCACATGCTCACTATGTCCTCATATGGTAGAGGCAGAGCTTTGGTGTTTCTCTTTTTAATAAAGATACTAATATCACCATGAGGGCCTCACCTGCATGACTTTATCAAAATCTAATTACCTTCAAGAGGCCCCATGTCTAAATGCCATCACATTGGGGGTTATGAGGAGGGGCACAATTAAATTAGTATCAAATAACTATCACAGTATTTGTTTAATATATGTTTAAAGATATTTAAATATATGTGTATATTTTATATCTATGTATATACACACACACACACACACACACACAGAGAGAGAGAGAGAGAGAGAGAGAACAGGAGAGGAGAAGAGTGGGGAGAACAGGAAAAGAGTGGGGAGAACAGGAAAAGAGAGGGAAGAGGAGGAGAGGAGAGGAGAGGAGAGGAGAGGAGAGGAGAGGAGAGGAGAGGACTCAGTAGGAGTCCTCTTCCTACTGAGAAGAGGAGTAGAAGTGAGAACAATGTGACTGATATGGTTTGGCTGTGTCCTCACCCAGATCTCATCTTGAATTGTAGCTCCCATAATCCTCATGTGTCATGAGAGGGACCCAGTGGGAGGAAATTGAATTATGAGGGCAAGTTTTTCCAATTTTGTTCTTGTGATAGTGAGTAAGTCTCACAAGATATGATGGTTTTATAAAGGGCGGTTCCCCTGCACATGCTCTTTTTTCTGCCACTGTGTAAGATGTGCCTTTGCTCCCCCTTCACTTTCTGCCATGATTGTGAGGCCTCCCCAGCCATGTGGAACTGTGAGTCCATTAAACCTCTTTTTCTTTATAAACTACCCAGTCTCAAGTATTTCTTCATAGAGTATGAAAATGAATGAATACAGTAAATCGGTACTGCAGAGAGTGGGGTGCTGCTGTAAAGACACCCAAAAATGTGGAAGTGACTTCGTAACTGGGTAACAATTAGAGACTAAAACAGTTTCGGGGGGTGCTCAGAAGAAGATAAGAAAATGTGGGAAAGAGCCGGGCACGGTGGTTCACGCCTGTAATCCCAGCACTTTGGGAGGCTGAGGCGGGCGGATCACGAGGTCAGGAGATTGAGACCATCTTGGCTAACATGGTGAAACGCCATCTCTACTAAAAATACAAAAAATTAGCTGGGCGTGGTGGTGGGCGCCTGTAATCCCAGCTACTCAGGAGGCTGACGCAGGAGAATGGTGTGAACCCAGGAGGCGGAGCTTGCAGTGAGCCGAGATAGCGCCACTGCACTCCTCCAGCCTGGGCAAAAGAGCGAGACTCCTTCTCAAAAAAAAAAAAAAGAAAATATGGGAAAGTTTGGAACTTCCTAGAGACTTGTTGAATGGCTTTGACCCACATGCTGATAGTGATATGAACAATAAAGTCCAGGCTGAAGTGGTCTCCATGTAAGACCTTGCCACCATGTAAGACATGCCTTTGCTCCTCCTTCACTTTCTGCCATGATTGTGAGTCCTCCCCTGCCATGTGGAACTGTAAACCCACTAAGCCTATTTTTCTTTATAAATTACCCAGTCTCAGGTATTTCTTCATAGTAGTATGAAAATGGACTAATACAGTGACAAAGTATTAACAATGTGGAAATATAGGTGAATGGTATATGAATATTTATTGTAATGTTCTTGCAACTTTCCTGAATGGCTAATTTTTTTAAATAAAGTTTAATAAAACATTGACTAGATGCCTTTCATCTTATTATTGTCTCTCACAGTGCACTGTTCTTTTCCTGGAACATATACTACAATTTACAGTTTATTTACTTATTTGTCCATTTAATGTCCAATTCCTTTACCAGACCTAACACTGAGACTTGGGATTTGATCTATTTGGCTTATTGTTCTATCCACATCATTTTACAGGCATATTAGTGCTCATTCACTATTTATTGAATGAAGGAATGAGCTGTTTCTGAACTTCCCAAGTAAACAAACTGAAGGAAGATATAGATTTGTATGTACACTCAGCAGTATGGACCTTGCAGAAAACAGCCGTGGATCACCTCTGCCTTCTGACTGAGGAGATCTGGCACCTGCAAGTATCTGGCAATATAGTTGCATTAACACAATTTGCTTTTGAACACTTACAGTCCAGCACCGAATGCATTTACCTTCTGTAAATGGAACACCTGTGGTGAACACTTCTCTCTTAAGAGAAGTGACTTGTGTGAAGGGGCTCCTTATTCATCACGGGTGTTCCATTTACAGAAGATGCCTTTCTCATCTTCTCTCACTACCCAGATAGTACTCATGCACTGAGCAACAGCAGAAGAGCCCTCCAGCACTTTCTTGAAGTCTTTCTTACCATTTGGTACTGTGATCACCCTCTTTGCTCTGATTTCTTTTGTAATTGTTGAATCATTTATTTGGGTTTTATTTATGTACTAATTTATATTCTTATAAATTGTCCTTGTATTATTATAAATTATCTTATAAACAATAGATTATTTTGTATTATACAGAATAAATTATATTGCATTGTAATTAATCTTATATAAGTTATAAATGATCTTTAATTATTGTTTATGTTTATCCTATCTCCTTAACTATACTTTAAATTCCTTGAATGCAGGGAATACTTATGTGCCATTTTATATTTCCAGTAACACTGTCTTAGTCTTTTTGTGCTGTTTTAACAGATTAGTTCCAGCTATGCCCATCTGCGACTGGGTAATTTATAATAAACAGAAATTTTATTCTCACAGTTCTGGATGTTGGGAAGCAGAAGAACAAGGTGCCAGCAGATCCAGTGTCTGTGAGAGCTGCTGTCAGCTTCCAGATGGTGCCTTATTGCTGCATCCTTTAAGGTGTTGAGCCCTGTGTCTTCACATGGCCAAAAGAACAGAAGGGTAAAAAGAGCCTTGCTAGTTCCCTCTAGCCCTTTTATAAGGTACTAATGTCATCTATGAAGCCTCCACCTAATTACCTCTGAAAGGCCCTACCTTTAATAACATTGTATTGGGGATTAACTTTCAACATAAATTTCAGAAGGAACACAAATATTCGAACCATAGCAAGCACCTAACCAATTGTGGTACACATAGGAGGCTCTTGCTTTTGTGTAATAAAATTTGTCTGGACCTGCATCTACATACCTGAAATCATAAGGCTGGGGCGTATTTTGTTGTAATTTTATAGACATTATTATGTGTCTTTTTTATTCCTTCTTTTGTAGTAAATGTAAAACTGGAAAATACGTTTAGAATTTGTATTTGCTAATGACAGAGGAAAGATTTGGGTCCAAAATCTGGTAACGATAATGACAAGGAGAGTCTTATGGTATTTAGTCTTAATGGTATTTACAAATTGATAAAAAGAAATTCAACTTTATCAGATAAGAAATTCTCCATTAACCTATTTTTCTATGTTGAGGCATAAACTACAGTATTGCTATAATTATTTTTCTATCCTCTTTCATTAATTTCCTGTATTAATGATGCACTTTAGTAATATGGTTTTTTTTTTAGCTTTTTGGTAAATTCTCTGTTGAGATACGAAACGAGGCCACCAATGTTGGAAAGATCACCTAGTTTATGAATTCAAAAACTGTGAATTGGTGATACTACTTTATAATGCTCTTCCAAATGATTTATACCCCTTTTAAGTTGCCTCATAATGCCAGAGGCAGTTTTAGATTTTCAGGATTAAAATTAATATCAGGGATTTTATATCTATCTATCTATATCTATCTATCTATCTATCTATCTATCTATCTATCATCTATCTATCATCTATCTAAAATATATATCTTTTATATACAGTTTTAGCTTATATATATAGCTGTATATGAAACCATAAAAGCTATATATAATATATATTATATATAATATTATAAACAAGATAGAAAGATATATATATATCTATAGCTATATATATGGTTTGTATAGTTTTATACACAGTTTTAGCTTTTAAGGATTAAAATTAATATCAGGGATTTTATATATATATAAAATAATCCATTATATATACAAATGTTTATATATAGACATAATAATCCATCTCTATATATGTATGTGTGTGTGTGTGTGTGTGTGTGTGTATATATATATATGGGGGTATGTTCTGAAATATATGTTAGAGATAATTTAATTTTATTGCTTCTAACGCAGGGACCATGGAATCCTAGGAAACTATAAAATTAGTGCATACTGTCCACAAATACTTCTCTGCTTGGCACACTGCCTAAGAAACAAATATTAATATCTTTTTCATATGTAGTTTTTCAATGATACAGAAATCATATTATGATGAATAAAATTCATTTCCCAAAACATTACATAATTTATAGCACCATTTTGCTATGTACTTCTGAAGGAATTATAACAAACTATTGCTATTTGTTACAATGTTTGTTTAGTATTCTAATGGCTAAATATGTTTTTAAAATGTTATAAGAATTTTTAAAAATAGATTCTAATGCTTGAAAACATGGGCACATTCATGACTTTTAACGCTAGCGATTCTCCAAGTGTGACCAAGCTCCCTGAAATCCCTGAGAAATTTTAGTGAGTTGTATGAGGTCAAAACTATTTTTATAGTAATACTAAGACATTATTCACCTTTCTCTCTCTTCTCTCACGCAATTCCAGAGACTCCAAAGAATGAGATTATTGCAGCAGATTGAATACAAAAGCAGATATAAGGATACAGCTGTCTTTTATAAAGCCAGATATTAAAGAAATTTGTTAAAACATTAAACAGTGCCATTCTTGCACTAGTATTTTGTCTTAGAAAATTATCTTTATAAATATATTGTTTTATTAACATTTTGGTTTATTACTATTTTAAATTAATAATGTTTTTAAATTTTCTCAGTTATAATTTCTAATGTAGTAAATATGGGTGTATAGGTAACACATATAAACAAAGTTCTTTGGGCTTCTCAGTAATTTTAAAACTATGAAGGGGCTCTCAGACCAAAGCACTCCAGGATTGCTGTTTCAGCTGATGAAAATATATCCTCTATCACACTTCTAGAATGAGTACTTGTTCGGTAATTCCTGCTCCAAGAACTTAATTTTCAATGTTTCAATATAAAAACTCTATAGTGTTGGTTTTTGTAGCTCATTGTCCTGTGTAATAATTTATTTGGTAACCTGAGAAAGTAAAAGCTTAATAAGCAGTGTTCTCCCTTTCCTTTTGCAAAAAGGCAACTCAATAATCAATCAAAATTAGACTTTTAGCTATCAATTTTAAAATTTCTTCCATTCCACTAAATATAACTGCCTACAAGAAGAAAGTATTATGTGGCTAGTTATTTGCTTTACTCCAAATTTATAGAGACTTGAACATAGCTCTCTGGCTAACAATAGCTTAATACTAGATTTCACGGTCACACAACTTATTATTCATTGGAAGTTCTCTTGACATCAATTTCCACTTACTCTGATGTTCATTAATTCTGTATATTACTTTAGTTCAACCTAATGGCTAAGAATAGACTAGGTCAAATGGGTTAAGTTTGCCATTTCTGTGTGTGAGATGATGCTCAATAGCCACAATGACTGCAACTTTGGGCAAGAGAATAAACATGCTGCTGTCCAGGTAAAGGCAAGAGAAATGAGTTTCACCTTTCAGAAATGTCACTGTGGTTAGTCTTCTGAACAAAGAAATGATACATCCTTGCTTAATATTTCATTTTACCTTATTATATCTCTAGTGCTGCTCATTACAGAACATGAATAGGAAGCACAGGATGAAGTGCAGATCTGATACGTTAGGTTCAAGCATGAATGCTGATGAAGATAGCCACATGCTGATTACATGTGTGGGAAAGTGGTTCTGTAAAATGACATGTTAAAACCATTGCAGTAGCTAAGATTAACAATAGAGACATTACAAAGAAAAATACAAGGAGGTCACAGGCAGACTCCGGAACACAATTTTATTTAAGACATGGCAAGTAGTGGAATAATTACGTGCTTAGTACTTGATTGTGAATTCCTTTTTGACAGGGAGTTGCAGAGTTTCTAGCATGCCTTCAATATTGAATGAATAAATGAAGGAAATAGGCCATTAGATAAAAGCAGAATAAGGAAAATAAAGTTATTTGGCAGTTAAAAGAATACTTTTTATAAGAATGGAGGGTGAGAAGCAAGTAAGATTAATCAACATTATTCGTTGGTGCTGAGAAGTTATGCCAAATGAGCACTACTAAAAACATTTTTGGATATGGCTGTAGAGAGTCTGTGGCTGGAGCAAAATGTTTTCAATAGAGTGGTGTGGAATTTGAAGACAACTGAGAGTAGTAAGGGGCAAGCTGACTATAAGGAAAATGTATGTGATTATATGGTAAATAAACATTATTCTTTTAAGAATTTTGGTGGAACAAAGTAGAGAAAAGCAACAGCAACTTGTGTATGTATGTAGCAGGTACATGTAATTCTTAGATGCTTTTCTTTCAAATTTTTAGGATGAAAGAACAACTTTTTCAGTTACAATTAAAAATTAGGAATGCTGAAAAAAAGAATGGAATGGCATAATGTATTTCAAAGTATTTTCTTTTTCTTTTCCTTGGATTGATTTATTTACTTATTTTGAGACAGGGTTTCGTTGTATCACTTAGGCTGGAGTGCAATGGCATAATCACAGCTAACTGCAGCCTAGACCTCCCCAGCTCAAGTGATCCTCCCATTGGTCATACGTAGCTGGAGCTTTAGGCACAGACCACCGCATGGGTTAATTTTGTTTATTTTTTGTAGAGACAAGGTCTCACTATATTGCCCAGGGTGGTCTCAAACTCCTGGGCTCCAGTTATCCTCCCACGTTGGCCTCTCAGAGTGCTGAGATTAGAGGTGTGAACCACTGCAGTCAAAGTATTTTCAAACCTTTACAATCACAATCAGATGAAGCTCAAATTTTAAAACGTGGGTACAATTATTTCAGGTCTTTTGTACCCTTCTATAATTACGAAGATATGTTTTCTCAGTTTTCTGGTCTGTGACTCAACTAATGCTAAATTATGGTAATTTAGGGAGTAATCAGATTCATCCTCAACCACACAGACCTAATCTGGGTCATCACTGTACCTTTGTGAAGTTTATTGCTATTGTTACAATTTATAAGCAAAGAAACAGAAACTAGCTCTCTTTCTCTTTTTTCTTTTTTCTTTTTGTTCTATCTCTTCAGAGTCTTCAAAGAGTTTGAATAGAGGAAGAAAAAACAAAGTAGGATATTTCCTTTATCTGTATTCTTAACTGTCATTTTTTTTTTTTTTTTTTTACAATTTCAGAAGTTTTAGAAGGAGGAGATGGGCAAGGAGAAGAACATCAGGAAAGAGAGAAAGAGCCGCACACATAATTTCACACACCGCTGTGGCTCACTAGCACCATGGAGTATTCAGGATGTCAATTAATATGAATATTATTTGGATTCTCTCTCAAATTGCACAGAAAATGCATGTATTCTCTTCCCCTGACTTTTGGAATGCTTTGATGTCACTAAGGATAACTTCAGCTGTACAAGGAAGACTCTTGACTCATAAATTATTCATTCTTTATATAATCGCCCGGGAGCACTTCTTTATTGTCTTAACCATTCATTGCTTAGCACACAATTTTAAGCAGAGGAATAAAGTCATATTTGTAAAATAGGAAAACTTTAATTTCTTGGGGGAGCCACAAAATAATATGGTTGATAATTAGCTGAACTATTCAGCTTTAAAAATATGTCCTGCTCTACAGTATATATTTTGATCTGCTAATTTGTAAAACAATTTTGGTAGTTAGATATAAAATTTATATTTATCCTCATTACATTTTTTCTGTTCATTTAATTCAGTTCATAAACATTTTATTTCCTTTTCTGTATCTTAATTCTCTAACGTAACATGTGAGTTGTTTGAGTCGGATTTGGTACATCACACTGAGATATTGATGAAACTGACAGAAGAGTCTAGCATAGGCTACAAAATATTTGAACAGTTGGGAAGGACCCACTAAACAGGAGTCTTAGCTCATGGCCATTCTGCCATTTATGAACCTAAATAACTGTACTATCAACTGCTTACTTCTTCAGTTTGTTCTTAAACCCATCAGAGGAGACGTTTACAAATAAAATAATAACTATATTCACTTTCTCTGCAGTAAGCTCTCAGGCACAGCAGCAGCAGTGGTTAAGAGGAGGATTTGCTCCAACTCTGAAACTAGTTAGCAGTGTAGCCTGGCACAAATAGATGCTGGCATCGCTAGTCACAGCAGACAAATTATAGGATGTGAAAGTATATAAATGACGTGGAAAATAAGGCTTAAAAAGTCTACTAAAGTCCCTGGTAATTGTTTGTTCCTAGAAAGTGACAAATTAGAAAATTACCCAATACGACTCTGTCCTTAATGGTGCATCTGTATCTGTGGGTGATGCGATCTTTCATTTAAAAAGTGAGAGAAAGAGAATAAAAGCCTCTTCCTCTCTCTCCATAGCCTTGTTCTTTTAATTTTTAATTGTCCAAAACAGTGCATGTATTTATCAAGTATAATATGGTGTTTTGAAATATTGTGAAATACAATGGAATGGCTAAATTTACATAACTGACACATGCATGACCTCACAAACATCATTTTTTTGTAGTGAAAACGTAAAATCTACTCTTTTAGCAATTTTCAAGGACAGAACACAGGCATACCTTGGAGATATTGCAAGTTTGTTCCAGATCACAGCATTATAATGAAATCACATACTTTTTTAAATTTCCCAAAGCATATAAAAACTATGTTTACACTACACCGTCATCTATTAAGTGTGCAATAGCATTATGTCTAAAAAATACACATACCTTAATTTAAAAATACTTTATTTTTAAAAAATGCTAATGGTCATCCAAGCCTTCAGTTAAACATAATCTTTTCCGCTGATGAAGGGTCTTGCCTCTATGTTGATGGCTGCTGACTGATCAGGGTGGTGGCTGCTGAAGGCTGAGATGGCTGTAGCCATTTTTAAAAATAAAACAATGGAGTTTGCCACATCGATTGACTCTTCCTTTCACAAAAGATTTCTCTGTAGCTAGCAATGCTGTTTGATAGCATTTTACCCACAGTAGATGCTCTTTCAAAATTAGAAGTAATCCTCTCAAACCCTACCTTTTATTTATCAACTAAGTTTATGATATATTCTAAATCCTTTGTTGTCATTTTAATAACATTCACAGCATCTTCACCGGGAGTACATTCTATCTCAAGAAACTATTTTCTTTGCTCATCTGTAAGAAGCAGCTACTCATCCATTCAGGTTTGATCATGAAATTGAAGCCATTTGTTCATATCTTCAGGCTTCACTTTTAATTCTAGTTTTTTTGCTGTTTTTACCACATCTGCAGTTACTACCTCCACTAAAGTTTTGAACTCCTCCAAAAATTATCCATGAGGGTTTCAATCAACTTCTTTCAAACTCCTGTTAATATTGGTATTTTGACTTTCTCCCATGAATCATGATTAATTTTAATGGCATCTAGACTGATGATACCATATATTTTCCAGAAGGTTGTCAATTTACCTTGCTCACATCGATCAGAGGAATCACTATCTATGGTAACAATAGCCTTACAATATGTATTTCTTAAATAATAAGGCTTGAGTGTCAAAATTACTACTTAATACATGGGCTGCAGACTGGATGTTGTGTTAGCAAGCATGAAAACAACATTAATCTCCTTGTACATCTCTATCAAAGCCCTTGGGGGACTAGGCAAACCATCGATGACCAGTAATATTTTGAAAGGAATCTTCTGAGAAGTAGGTCTCATCAGCGGGCTTAAAATATACAATAAGCCATGCTGTAAACAAATGTGCTGTCATCCAGGCTTTGTTGTTCCATTTACAGATCCCAGAGTTGATTCTGCATAATTCTGAAGGGCCCTGGGATTTCCAGGATGGCAAATGAGCATTGGCTTCGGCTTAAAGTCACCAGCTGCATTAGCCCCATACAAGAGAGTCAGCCTGTCCTTGGAAGCTTTGAAGCCAATCATTGGCTTCTCTCTAGCGAGAAAAGTCCTAGATGGCATCTTCTTCCATTTGGTCTACATCTTCTTCTATTTGGTCTACATTGAAAACCTGTTGTTTATTGTAGCCATCTTCATCAATGATCTTAAGTAGAGCTTCTGAATAACTTGTTGCAGCTTCTACATAACACTTACTGCTTCGCCTTCCACTTTCATGTTATGAAGATGGCCTCTTTCCTTAAACTCATGAACCAACATCTGCTAGCTTTGTGCTTTTCTTCTGCAGCTTCCTCCCTTTCTCAGCCTTCATAGCCTAATCTTGCCTGGATTAGACTTTGGCTTAAGGGAATGTTGTGGCTGGTTTGATCTTCTATCCAGACCACTAAAGCTTTCTTCATATTGCCAATAAGGCTATTTTGCTTAATCATTCATGTGTCCCCTGAAGTAGTGCTTTTAATTTCCTTCAAGAACTTTTCCTTTGCATTCACAACTGGTATTAATTAGAAAATACCTTATTGCTAAAAAATGCTAATGGTCATCTAAGCCTTCAGCAAATCATAATCTTTTCTGCTAATGAAGGGTCTTGCCTCTATGTTGATGGCATACCTTAGCTTCCGCCATGCCTCACTAAGCTTAATCATTTCTAGCTTTTGATTTAAGGTGAGAGGTATGAAACTCTTTCTTTCACTTGAACACTTAGAGGCCATTGTAGGGTTATTAATTGGGCTAACTTCAATATCATTGTGTCTTAAGGAATAGGGTAGCCCCCAAAAATAGGGAGAGAGATGGGGGAATGCCCAGCTCATGGATCCATCAGAATGCACACATTTATCAAGTTCACTGTCTTATATGGGCATGGTTCCTGGCACCCCAAATAAATTACAATAATAACATCAAAAATGACTGATCCCAGATTACCATAACATATAATAATAATAAATCAGTTGAAATATTGCAAGAATTACCAAAACGTGACATGGAGATACCAACGCTGTTGGAAAATGGTGCCAATAATTTGCTTGATGCTGGTTGCCACATATGTTTAATTTGTAAAATAATGCAATACCTGCAAAACACAAGAAACCAAAGGGTGGTAAATGGAGGCATGCTTGTATTTTAATTGACAAAAAAAGATATATACTTATCATATATAACTAGATGTTTTGAAATACATATACATTGTGGAATGGCTAAATTATGTTAATTAACATATTCATTAGCTTACATACTTATATTTTTGCGGTGAGAACACTTAAAATCTACTCTTTTAGTGATTTTCAAGAATAAAATACATTGTTATTAAATATAGTCATTATATTGTACAATAAATATTTTGAATTTATTTTTCTTATTTAACCAAAGTGTTGTATCCTTTGACTAACATCTTCCCAACCATTTTTATTTTATTTTATTTTATTTTTCATTTTCTCAGGCTTCACCTTTTACTCAGCATTCAGAACTCCTGCATACTGGCTAATCTCATAGTGAATTTTCAGGATGGTAAATGAGCACTGGCTTTGACTTAAAATCACCAGCTGCATTAGCCCCTTACAAGACAGTCAGCCTCTACCGAAAACCAATAATAAGAATTTATTTCTATGTGGTTTCTGGTTCTGGTTTTACTCTCAGATGACCCTTTCAGTTCTCCCTCTTCACCACACACTGTGGGGTCAGTGTTAGCCCATGGCCACCCCTACCATTACCCCTTGCTTTAGGTCTTCCAGGACTCTGTTTATCTGGAAGGAGAGTTTGGGCAAGTATACTTAGGGAAGAGAGAGCAGGATGAGGAGATTTAAAACCCCCTCAATAGAGACCGGATACACTAGAGAATGTGGAAGGATTCACAGTAACTCTCTAACAAATATAACATGAAAATATTAGAAATTTAGAAAAACTCTTTAGATTTATATGTTCCAGTAGAGGTATGATAGGTTTCCACTCTTTGTTTTCTAAATTTATGAAGATGTTTTGGAAGAATGTGAAAGCACCATGTCAACCATGATTGGCACTTGTACTTTTTTAAAATTTATTTTTATTTCAATAGGTTTTTGGGGAACAGGTGGTATTTGATGACATGAATAAGTTCTTTAGTGGTGACTTCTGAGATTTTGGTGCACCTATCAGCCAAGGGTACACCGTACCCAATGTGTATTCTTTTCCCCCTCACCACTCTTCCACCCTTTCCTCCAAGTGCCCAAAGTCCATTGTATCATTCTTATGCCTTTGTGTCCTCATAGCTTAGGGCCCAATTATGAATGAGAACTTATGATGTTTGGTTTTCCATTCCTGAGTTACTTTACTTAGAATAATAGTCACCAATTTCATCCAAGTTGCTGCGAATTCCATTATTTTATTCTTTTTATGGCTGAGTAGTATTCCATTGTATATAAACACATATATGTATACACATATATATATGTGTATATATACACACAACATTTTGTTTATCCATTCATTGACTGATGGGCATTTTGTAAATAACTAGTAGTGGGATTGATGGATCAAATGGTAGATCTACTTTTAGTTCTTTAAGGAATCTCCACACTATTTTCCATAGTGGTTGTACTAGTTCACATTTCCACCAGCAATATAAAAATGTTCCCTTTTCACTACATCCACACCAACATCTATTATTTTTTGATTATGACCATTCTTGCAGGAGTAAGCTGGTATCACATCGTGGTTTTGATTTGCATTTCCCTGATCATTAGTAATGTTGAGCATTTTTCTACATGCTTGCTGGCCATTTGTATATCTTCTTTTGAGAATTGTCTGTTCTTAATACCATTTAAATCTCATTGCTTTTTATTGGTCTGTTGAGAGATTCTTTATCTTCCTGGTTTAATCTAGGAGGGTGTGTATTTCCAGGAACTGTTGCATCTCCTCTAGGTTTTCTAGTTTATGTGTGTAAAGGTGTTCATGGTAGCCTTGCATAATTTTTTGTATTTCTGTTGTATCAGTTGTAATAGTTCCCTTTTTTTTTCTAATTGAAACTTTTTGATGGGATTGTTTGTTTTTTCTTACCAATTTGTTTGAATTCTTTGTAGATTCGTGATAGTAGTCCTTTGTTGGATGTGTAGATTGTGAAGACTTTCTCCAACTCTGTGGGTTGTGTATTAACTCCGCTATTTCTTTTGCTGTGCAGAAGCTTTTTAGTTTAATTAAATATCATCTATTTATCTTTCTTTGTGTTGCATTTGCTGTTGGGTTCTTTGTCATGAAGTCTTTGCCTAAGCCAATGCCCAGAAGTGGTTTTTTATGTTATCTTCTAGAATTTTTATGGTTTCAGGTCTTAGATTTAAGTATTTCACCCATCTTGAGTTGATTTTTGTGTAAGGAGAGAGATCAGAATCCAGTTTCACTCATCTGCATGTGGCATGCCAATTAGCCCAGCAATATTTGTTGAATAGGGTATCCTTTTCCCCACTTTACGTTTTTGTTTGCTTTGTTGATGACCAGCTGGCTGTAAGTATTTGGGTTTATTTCTGGGTTCTCTATTCTGTCGCATTTGTCTATATGTCTATTTTTGTACCAGTACCATGTTGTTTTGTACCAGTACCATGTATAGTTTGAAGCCAGGTAATGTGATGCCTCCAGATTTGTTCTTTTTGCTTGATCTTGCTTTGGCTCTTTTTGGGTTTCATATGATTCTTAGGATTGGTTTATCCAGTTCTGTGAAGAATAATGGTGGTATTTTAATGGGAATTACATTGAATTTGTAAATTGCTTTTGGCAGTATGGTCATTTTCACAATATTGATTCTACTCATCCATGGGCATAGAATGTGTTTCCATTTGTTTGTGTCATCAATGATTTCTTTCAGCAATGTTTTGTAGTTTTCCTTTTAGAGGTCTTTCACTTCCTTGGATAGGTATATTCCTACATATTTTATTATTACTATTTTTTGCAGCTATGGTAAAAGAGGTTGAGTTCTCGATTTGATTCTCAGCTTAGTCGCTGTTGGTGTATAGCAGAGCTACTGATTTGTGTACATTAATTTTGTATTCTGAAAGTTTTCTGAATTCATTTACCAGTTCTAGGAGCTTTTTGGAGGATTCTTTAGGTTTTCTAGGTAGACAATCATGTCATCAGCAAACAGCGACAGTTTGACTTCCTCTTTACTCATTTGGATGCTCTTTATTTCCTTCCCCTGTCTGATTGCTCTGCCTAGAACTTCCAGTACTGCGTTGAAGAAAAGTGGTGAAAGTGGGTGTCCTTGTTCCAGTTCTGAGGGGGAATGCTTTTAACTTTTCCCTGTTCAGTATAATGTTGGCTGTGGGTTTTCCATAGATGGCTTTTATTACCTGAAAGTTTGTCTCTTCTATGCCGATTTTGCTGGGGGTTTTAATCATAAAGGGATGCTGAATTTTGTCAAATGCTTTTTCTGTGATTATTGAGATATCATGTAATTTTTGTTTTTAATTCTGTTTATGTGGTATATCATATTTATTGACTTGTAAATATTAAACCATCCCTGCATCCCTGGTATGAAACCCACTTAATCATGGTGCATTATCTTTTTTATATGCTGTTGGATTGGTTAACTAGTATTTTGTTGAGGATTTTTGGATCAATATTCATCTGGGATATTGGCCTGCAGTTTTCGCTTTTTGTTATCTCTTTCCCTGGTGTTGGTACTATGGTGATACTGGCTTCATAGAATGATTTAGGGAGGATTTTGTCTTTCTCTATCATGTGGAATAGTGTCAACAGAATTGGTACCAGTCTCTGAAGGTCTGATAGAATTCAGCTGTTAATCCATCTGGTCCTGGATTTTTTTGGTTGGCAATTTTTTTTAATACCATTTAAATCTCATTGCTTTTTATTGGTCTGTTGAGAGATTCTTTATCTTCCTGGTTTAATCTAGGAGGGTGTATATTTCCAGGAACTGTTGCATCTCCTCTAGGTTTTCTAGTTTATGTGTGTAAAGGTGTTCATGGTAGCCTTGCATAATTTTTTGTATTTCTGTTGTATCAGTTGTAATATCTCCCATTTTTTTTCTAATTGAGCTTATTTGGATCATCTTTCTTCTTTTCCCGGTTAATCTCACTAATGGTTTATCAACTTTATTTATCTCTTCAAAGAACCAGCTTTTTGTTGCACTTACCTTTTGTATTTTTTGTTGTTGTTGTTGTTTCAGTTTCATTTAGTTCTCTTCTTGTCTTTGTTATTTCTGTTCTTCTGCTGGGTTTGGGTTTGGATTGTTCTTTTTTCTCCAGCTCTGTGAGGTGTGAGCTTAGATTGTTTATTTGTGCTCTTTCAGACTTTTTGATATAGGCATTTAATGCTATGAACTTTCCTCTTAGAACTGCTTTTGCAGTATCCCAGAGGTTTTGATAGGTGTGACACTATTATCATTTAGTTCAAAGAATTTTTAAATTTCCATCTTGATTCACTGTTGGCCCAGTGATCATTCAGGAGCAGATTATTTAATTTCCATGGTTTTGGGGGTTCCTTTTTGAGTTGATTTCCAATATTATTCCACTATGATCTGAGAGAGTACTTTATAGAATTTCAATTTTCTTAAATTTACTGAGACTCGTTTTGTGGCCTATCATGTGGTCTATCTTGGAGAATGTTCCATGTGCTGATGAATAGAATGCATATTCTGCAGTTATTGGGTAGAATATCTGTAAATATCTGTTAAGTCCATTTGTCATAGGGCATAAATTAAATTCATTGTTTCTTTGTTGACTTTCTGTCTTGATGACCTGTCTAGTGCTTTCAGTGGAGTATTAAAGTCCCCCACTATTATTTGTTGCCATCTCTCTCATTTCTTAGGTCTCATAGTAATTGTTTTATGAATTTGTGAGCTCCAGTGTTAGGTGCTGATATGGCTTGGTTGTGTCCCCACCCAAATCTCATCTTGAATTGTAACCCCCATGGTTCCCACATGTTGTGGGAGGAACTCAGTGGGAGACGATTGAATTGTGGGGATGGGTCTTTCCTGTGCTGTTCTCATGATAGTGAATGAGCCTCATAAGATCTGATGGTTTTAAAAATGGATGTTTCCCTGCACAATTTCTTCTTCTCTTGTCTGCTGCCATGTGAGATATGCCTTTCACCTTCTGCCGTGATTGTGAGATCAATCCAGCCATGTGGAACCGTGAGTCCATTAAACCTCTTTTTCTCCCCAGTCTCAGGTATGTCTTTATCAGCAGTGTGAAAATGGACTCATACAGGTGCACATACATTTAGAAATGTGATATTTTCCTGTTGGACTAGTCCTTTTATTATTATATAATGACCTTCTTTGTCTTTTTTAACTGCTGGTGCTTTAAAGTTTATTTTGTCTGATATAAGAATAGCTGTTTCTGCTCACTTTTGGTGTCTATTTGCATGGAGTATTTTTTTCCACACACTTACCTTAAGTTTATGTGAGTCTTTATGTGTTAAGTGAGTATCCTAAAGAGCAGACACTTAGTTGGTGAATTCTTATCATTCTGCCATTCTGTAACTTTTAAGTAGAACATTTAGGCCATTCACATTCAATGTTAGTACTGAGATGTGAGGTACTACTCCATTCATCATGCTATTTGTTGCCTGAACACCTTGTTTGTGTTTTTTTCATTGTTATTGTTACATAGGTCCTGTGAGACTTTTGCTTTGAGGAGGTTCTATTTTGATGTATTTCAAGGATTTGTTTTAAGATTTAGAGCTCCTTTTGGCAGTTCTTGTAGTGTTGGCTTGGTAGTGGTGAATTCTCTTAGCATTTATTTGTCTGGAAAAGACTGTGTCTTTCCTTCATTTTTGAAGCTTAGTTTTGCTGGATACAAAATTCTTGGCAGATAATAATTGTTTCCTTTAAGGAGGCTAAAAATAGGACCCTGATCCCTTCTAGCTGTAGGGTTTATGCTGAGAAATCTGCTGTTACTTTGATAGATTTTCCTTTATAGTTTACCTGATGCTTTTGCTTCATAGCTTTTAAGATTATTTCATTCATCTAGACTTTAGATAACCTGATGACCATTTACCTAGGCAATGATCTTTTTGTGTTGAATTTCCCAGGTGTTCTTTGAGCTTCTTGTATTTGAGGGTCTAGATCTCTAGCAAGGCTGGAAAAGTTTTACTTAATTATTCCCTCAAATATGTTTTCCAAGCTTTTAGATTTCTCTTCTTCCTCAGAAACACCAATTATTCTTAGGTTTGGACACTTAACATAGTCCCAAACTTCTTGGAGGCTTTGTTCATTTTTAAAAAATTATTTTTTCTTTGTCTTTGACAGATTCGGTTAATTAGAAAGCCTTGTCTTCAAGCTCTGAAGTTTTTTCTTCTGCTTGTTTGATTCTATTGTTGAGACTTTCCAGTGCATTTTGCATTGGACGTCTCTAAGTGTGTCCTTAATTTCCAGAAGTTGTGATTGTTTTTTATTTATGCTATCTGTTTCACTGAAGATTTTTTCTTTTTTATCCTGAATCTTTTTTTTTTTATTTCTTTGAGTTGGAGTTCACTTTTCTCTGGTGCCTCCTTGATTAGCTTAATAATCAACCTTCTGAATTCTTTTTCTGGCAATTCAGAGATTTCACCTTGGTTTGGCTCCATTGCTGGTGAGCTGGTGTGATCTTTGGGGGTGTTAAAAAATCTTGTTTTGTCATATTACCATAATTATTTTTCTGGTTTCTTCTCATTTGGGTAGACTATGTCAGAGAAAAGATCTGGGACTCAGTGGCTCCTGTTCAGATTCTTTTGTCCTACAGGTGCTCCCTTGATGTGGTGTTCTCCCCCTTCTCCTAGGAATGGGGCTTCCTGAGAGCCAAACTGCAGTGACTGTTTTTGCTCTTCTGGGTCTAGCCACTCAGTGAAGCTACCTGGCTCTGTGCTTGTATTGGGGAGTGTCTGCAAGGAGTCCTGTCTTCAGGTCTTTCAGCCACGGATACCAGCACCTGCTATGGTGGAGGTAGCAGGGGAGTGAAATGGACTCTGTGGGGGTCCTTGGTTGTATTTTTGTTCAGTGTGCTGGTTTTGTGTTAGTTGGCCTCCAACCAAGATGTGGTACTTTCAAGAGTGCATCAGCTATGGTACTCTAGGGAGGTTGCAAACTTGTCCTAGGGTCGTCTGGTTAAGTATTCATGTTTCTCAGGCAGTGGGCAGGGCCATAGAGCTCCCAAGAGATATGTCCTTTATCTTTGGTAACCAGGGCTGGTAGAGAAAAACCATGAGGTTGGGGCAGGGATAGGCTTGTCTGAGCTCAGACTCTCCTTTGGAGGGGCTTGCTATGGCTGCTATGGAGGATAGGGGTGTGGTTCCCAGGCCAACGGAGTTATGTTCCCAGAGGGATTATGGCTGCCTCTGCTGAGTCATATGGTCACCAGGGAATTGCAGGAAAGCTGCCAGTCACAGGCCTCACCCCATTCCCACACAGCCCACAATCCTAAAAGCTAGTCTCACTCCCACCATGCCCCACAAAGAGCACTGACTCTATTACCAGGCAGCCAGTCATCAGGGCTGAGAACTAGCCCCAGACCACCAGCCTCTCCGCTGAGAAAGCAAACAGACTCACTGTTTTTCGGCATCTCAGGGAGCCTGCAGCAGCAATCCAGTTCCTTCAAATGGCCTGTGGTTTATCTTAGCTTTCCTGGTATCTTCCTGTGGAAGTTCTTGGAGCAAAAGTTCATGATATAAGTCACTACAAATTGTTTTGTCTGTCCAAGCCAGAGCTGCAAGCTAGTCCTGCCTCTTATCCACCACTAGAAATTGTGTTAAGGGAAAAATCTGAAGAATTATAAAATGAAAGTCCATTTAGGGGAGTTTGGGAATTCTTTCCAGGCTGAGAAACAGTCTCAGATTTCAGACCTCAGCCTCTATATAGATCAGTTATTTCACAGGTAACCAAGTCACCCTTTTCTGAGTTACTGGTGCCCAATTAAGTAATACTGAATATTAAGGTTGTTTTTTTTTTTTAACTGTATATAACTGACCCTAAAGACTCTCAAGGCTTCTTTGTAGAATTGGGAGCTGCTCTGCTGTTACTCCAATAAAACTGGATAGTGGGTTGGTGTTTGGAATAATTGGATTTAGGTTGTTGCTACAGTCCTGCAAACCCTGGACTTCTCAAACTAAAACATGTCAAATTATGAAACTGTAGTCACTTAAGAACCTGAACTGGAATTTTATGCTTCGACATGTTCATCATGAGAATTTTCAGATTTACAATTTGTAGACCTAATCATTGTAAATACCTATGCATTCAACAGATCACCTCTGCTGGATGCAGAGACCCTTAACTGAGCCAAAGGGACAATTTTTTTTCCTCCTGCGATAGGTGGCTCTACTGTCGTGGGTGGGAAACATGTACAACACATTATTTCTGCTAAAGAAAGGGCGTTGAAATCTAAAGCCCAAGTTGATCTCTTGATGCCTTCTATATTTTGCAAGCTCATATTCAACTGTCATTGCAGTTGTTATTACCTTAGTACACAATATAAGTGATGACATGTAACCCTTTATGAATTAATAGTGTATGCAAATACTAGGAGCTTCAGTTTCTTTTCTCATGAGTGTTTGGTATTCAAATAAAATAATCTTGAGGGCTTATTGGTAAAAGTAGATATAGAAATAATCTATTTTTAACTATTTCTAACTAATTATTTTACAGATAAATAAAGTGAGGCCTATGGTTAAAAAGCAAATGAATAGGCCAGGTGCGGTGGCTCACGTCTGTAATCCCAGCACTTTGAAAGGCCGAGGCAGGCGGATCATGAGTCCTGACTAACACGGTGAAACCCCGTCTCTACTAAAAAACAAAAAATTAGCTGGGCGTGGTGGTGGGTGCCTGTAGTCCCAGCGACTCGGGAGGCGGAGGCAGGAGAATGGCGTGAACCCAGGAGGCAGAACTTGCAGTGAGCTGAGATCGCGCCACTGCACTCCAGCCTGGTCAACAGAGCAAGACTCCATCTCAAAAAAAAAAAAAGCAAATGAATAATAAAGGCAGAACTTACACTCTTGCTCTTGAACTTTTTACTAATGGTCTTTCTACTGATTCCCTTTTTGTAAATAAAATCATCTTTTAGCCTCAAGTTTTTCCAATATTATTAACTTAGGAATAAAAGCCTTTATTTAATCACCAAAGTCTATGGCATTTTAGCAAAACATCCTAACAATATGTCAGCTAGACTATTTGAAAATATAATTCATTATTTTGAAGATGGTAAAGCACAGGTATTATAAATGATTCCTCATGAATATTTGTGACTTCAACAGCAATTTCTTGCATATATACACACATACCCCTACACACACACATACACACACACACACACCCCTACCTACAAACACACCTTTCAGGAATGCCATCCTTTACATAAAGATGCATATAAATGTGGGTGTGCATACACATACACACATATATCTACACACACACAGGCACACATCTTTCAGGATTGCCATGACTTACTTGAAGATGGAGTCCTAACATTCAATATTTTTTAAAACTATTAGGAATTGTGCTCATTGAGAGAAATCCAATACTTACAATGCTAAATATTCAAGCTATTGAGGAAATAGCTGGAAAAATTGGAAAAAAGATTTGTTTCTTTCTGTTCCTTTTCAAGGGCAGAATGAAAACTGAGGTGTGAAGTTTACAGCTGTGTTTCAGTTCCATAATGAAAGGTCTTGGAATCACAAGTTGATGTAATTTTAATAGTGCATATCATTCCCATCACTTTGGGTACTTTGGGAGGTGTTTCCTCCTGTCTGGGTCTGTTAACATGTTCACGCAGCCTGCCATCTGAGAAGGAATTTTCCCTGGCGACCATGACCTAATTTCAAGGTTCTGGCAGCTGAATGCAGGCAACTGACAGCCAAGGTTTTCCTACTTAGCATATTAATCACCTCCATTTTTAGCATGCAGCCATGATAAGAGGAAGCCAGTGATGGATTCGCCAGCTTTTCTGAAAATCAGGCTGATAGAACACCCTGTGCACCTCTGTAGACCTCAGACTTTCCACACATACATTTTTGCGGGCATAGCTGAGTTTCCAGTTTCTGGCTCTTGTTCAGACTTGAACATATGCTATATACAGTGGAAAGTGGTTGGATTCTAGAAGGTGTCGAAGTTTACTAGCTCAGATAAAAAGCAGCCTGTTGCTTTTTTGTTGATTACCTTTTCTTCCCCTTTAATTCCCTTTTATACTTGTTCCTGTAATTTAAGGAACAATATTTCATTTTTCTATAGAAGGAGATGCTTATGCAGAGCCAAATGAACCATTGCACTGTTCTATTTTCTGATGATATGCATTTTTAGTGACATAAGAAGAGAAATTCTTATTGATTTAGCATTCAATAAGAGTAAAATGATAAAATATTCAAATAAATATTTCAGTGTTTGAAAATGTTATAGAATCTATTGTTTGTGAAAATCTTTGGACTTATCTGAAATAACTTACCATTTTATTTCTTTATAAACTTGACAAATGTTTACTTTTTTTGCATTAGAGGTCATAGGAAATGAAACAGACTGCTGTTTTCATGAGGTAATATTGTTCCTTATCTCATTCTGTTTACTTTTAGTTAGCTTTCTTTGTTTGGATGGCATGAATTTTGGCCAAAACACTTTTTTTTTCCAAGTAGTCGTAGACTACTAACACTATCAAAAAGGAAATTTAATAATAAATATATTGGTATTTTTAATTATCACACTGAAGTTTTCATTTTTCTTTGAGATTCTAGCTAAAAGTCAGTGATAAATATGATGAAAAAACAAAGGATGGTTCTGAAAAAAATCATGTCATTTTATTTTCCTGTATATGTCTTGGGTTCGTTTTCAACTGTGTGATTGTTTTTCTCAGAGGCATTTACAGAGGGAAATAAGGACATTTACCAAATAGGGCTAATTTGAGGAAGGACACAACTGACTTAGGAGGAAGAAGGCAGAAGAATTATCTGCTGGTAGTCAAGACTCTGAAAATAAGACTTAAGATAAAAGATTTGATACATGCAAGAATAGAGTTCTTAAAGATCACCAGCTGAAGTTTGTGATTTTTCATTCTTCTATGCCCTAAGACAGCCATATTTTACCATTTGAAACATAAATAAAAATGACTTCCAGGCTTATTTGATTACAGACTGAATTACTCTATAATAGGATGACAAGCAATGACAGATAGGTTCCCCATAATGGAAAGTCCATGAGACTCCATATTTCCTGTAAAAGGTGATATGAGGAAACCAAGCAGATTTTTCTTTCATTCATACTCTTTTATATGTGGGCAATAGTACTGTCAATCTCTATTATATCATTAGGTAACCTGGAAGGTCTTATGTTTGGCAGTGGAATGTAAGTTTTAGGGTAATTTTTCAGAGTGGCAACCCAAGGCCAATGCAGTAAATTTTGAAAGATCAATTAAATTACAGAAAAGCCTTGCATAACATAAATGTGTTCTGCCCACTTGCCAACATGGGTAAGGATATTAATATTGTAGTAAGTGCAATGACAGAATTTCATTTTCAGACTCTAGACTTGTTAACAGTAGCAGTGGCAAGGCATCAAACCAGTGAGTTTTGCTTCTTTAATAGTTTCTATAAAACTTGACAGCCTTTCTGTACATTGCAAATACTCTAAAACCACATTGACTTTATACATTAGCTAAATTGCCTAGGAACTTTTTCTAGAAACAACTAATTCCTGAAGGTGAAGAAGACAGTGTGAGGATTGCAAGATCATGGATGCAGTTCTTCGAGGTAAAAGGCTGTTTTACTCACATTTGTGATGTCCTGTTTGTCACATAAAAGAAAGTCAATAGATGCTTCACTGAATGAATGTATAAAGCTGTGAGCTAAGAAATTTCTCTGGAGAAAAAAGGTGAGAAGTCTGAATTCTTGGGCACCTCAAGTGATAGTCATTGTTAAGTAAACCTGAGTGTCATGAAAGTGTAGGGTCAAGGATGATAAAAGGGACATTTTAAAATTATATTTAAACAGGAGGTGCCATTGCGTAATATTTTCAGTTTAGAATCAAAAAAGAAAATGACTTTTTCTGCCAAAGACAAAAGTGTAAATCTGTTTCCTTCTCCACCATATGCCACAAATAAAAAAAAAAAATCACAGATGTCAAAGAGAACACAGGCTGGAGGAAGCCATCCAGCTACAAGGATCAGTCAATAGTCAAAACCCATTCCTAGCTCAACAGTAAAGCAAAATCCAATATTTAATAAGCATAGCAGAGAGGAGAGTTGTAAGATATGTACTTAAATTTTACCTGCATGCACATACGTCTTCAGACCTTCAGATGTGCTCTCACTCCTGGATCCAAAGTTCTGTTCTCTACATACTTTTTGTATTGTTCTAATTTTTCCTCTAGAACTTATGTCAAGCATCATGCATTCTTCCCTGATTTTTTTTTATTTTTGGAGCAATCTCCTTGACTCCTCCCAACAGCATATTACATATGCCTCTCTTTCTGCATTTGCTTTTACTCCAGTTAGAATTTGGGAGCCCAACAGGATTATATCTTGTTTGTAATTGCTGCTGTAGCTTCTAGCACACCATTTGACACATCAAGGTAATAAGCAAATATTTATTAAGTAGATGTTAATTAAAGCAAAATCCGAAACTTGGTAACAAAAACACATTATCAAATAAATGAACACTCCCAGCAGGCAAAGAGGACATAACAATCATTGAAAATGTGACAAGTCTAGGAAAAGAAACCAGAAGAGAAGAAAAATGAAAATCTTCTGTATTCCCATATTTGATTTTTCCTTCTTACAGCTGATAAACTATCCAGTCTAAAGGCAGTGTCATTGTTAGTGCATTAAAATACTGTAATACCAGCACTTTGGGAGGCCAAGGTGGGTGGATCACCTGAGGTCAGGAGTTCAAGACCAGCCTAGCCAACCATGGCGAAACCCTGTCTCTACTAAAAATACAAAAATTAGCTGGGTGTGGTGGTGGGCGCCTGTAATCCCAGCTACATGGGAGGCTGAGGCAGGAGAATCATTTGAATCCAGGAGGTAGAGCTTCCAGTGAGCTGAGGTAGTGCCATTGCACTCCAGCCTGGGCGACAAGAGCAAAACTCCACCTCAAACAAACAAACAAACAAAAACATAAAATAAGGCTGAGGACTTTATCTATCTTATTTAACACATAAAATATATTAATGTGAAGTTGTACATAGTAACTTGTGATTTTTTAATACTGAAGCATCTGTATCAGGTTACTTTGTTCTACTTCTTTTTCCTTTATTAGTTTCACCAGTAGTATATCACTGTTATGAGTCTTTTTGAATAATCAGATTTTTACTTTGATTCTTTCTATTGTATGTTTATTAATAATTCATTAACTTTAGTTCTTATTTCCTTCCATTTTCTTTGAATTAAATTTGTTGCTATACTTTCAATTTTTGAGACAAATACATAGAACATTCCATTACAGCATTTCTTCTTTACTAAAATATATTTTTAAGTCTAGAAAAATTCCTCTGAGCACAGACTTAGCTGCATCCACAGGTTTTGGTTCAGTTTTAAAATTTCCCTTTTTTCGTCCACGTGTATTTAGATATACATTTTAAATTATAAACCACTGGCTACTTTCTAGCTAGTTATATTGAGTTTGAGCTTAATTCTAACGTAGCCAGAGAACACAAACTTTTTAGTTAACTCTTGGAAATCTGTTGACACTTGCTTTTTTCTTTCCAATTTTCTTATGTGATTTCTTGAAAAGATTGTGTAATGTAGTCTTTGAGTGTTTAAAGGTTTAATGTAGGTTAGGTCAAAACTGATTTATATTCTTATTGATTTTTTGTTTGCTTATTCTATCAGTTACTGATAAAAAGCATGCTATCATTTTCCTTTATGATTATGGTTTTTTCTATTATTTTTCTTAATGCTTTCAAATTTTAATATTATTAGAACTGTGTGATACGTATATAATTAGAACTGTGTGATAATTTTCTGGCTGACTGATGACTTCATCATTATGAAATGTTTTTATTTGCTTTTCATAATGATTTTTGCTTTGAATTCTTCTTTGATGCAAGTATAGCTAGGCTAGCATTTTTTGTTGTTTGCTTGTGGTTAGTATTTGCATAGTATATCATTTTTTATCTTTCCATATCCTTATATTAAAGGTGTACACATCATAAACAAAAGATGAGGGCTGTTTTGGTGTTTGTCTTTGTAATGAGCTGAACTGTCTCAATAAAATTCATGCTGAAGCCCTAACCCCCAGTACCTCAAAATGTGACTGTATTTGGAGATAGGGTCTTTAAAAAGGTAATTAAGTCAAAATGAGGTTATTAGGCTGGGCCTTAATCCAATATGACTTGTGCGCCTACAGTAAGAGAAAATTTGGGCACAGACAAAGGGAAGACCATGTGAAGACACAGAGAGAAGGTAACTGTCTACCAGCTGTGGAGAGAGGCCTTAGAAGAAGTCTAAGTCTAAGCCTCTCTCCATAGCTTGTATCTTGATCTTGGACTTCTAGCCGCCAGAACTGCGAGAAATAAATTTGTGTTGTATAAACCACCCAGTCTGTGGCGCTTTGTCATGGCAGCCTTAGCAGACTAATAAAGTCTTCTAATTGGATTATTTGTTTTTCATTCAGAATGTGTAGACTAAGATAATCACTAATCTATTGGTATGAATTTGCTATCTTATTTGTTTTCTATATTTCATAGACGTTTTCTATGTTTCTTTGAGTTAATAATATTTATTTCACTTTTCTCCTCTATTAGGTTATTAATTACATATTGCTTCACTATTTGTTTACTGACTACCCAAAAAAGCGTGTCTTCTTGACTTAAAGTCTTCTTGACTTAAAGTCTAACATACTAATACTTTTATAACCTACCAACAATGCTAGGACCTTAGAAGCTCTCTCACCTTTTATGATGTTACTGCTATACATTTTACTTCTCAATTTATTTAAACCCCTCTATTAGTGTTGTTTTAAAAAGTCAATATTCTTTTAGATTTGCTCACATATTTACACTCTCCTTTATTCCTTATTTTTTCTGCTCCACTGTTATTTTTGGAAACATTTTCATTTTCTGTATGAGCTTCTATTGCCTGAACTGCTGTAATTGTTTTCTAACTGAGCTGTCTCCTTACACCCTTTGCCCCATACTCCCCATAGCTTATTTTCAGCATAGGAGTCAGGATGATTTCCATAAAACTTAAAATCACGTCACTCCTCTGCCTATTTCACTCAGAGTAAAAATTTAAGTTCTTCTTTGGCCTACAAGGCCTTCATGTTTTAGAATGCTTTTGTGTCCCTGACCTTGTATGCCTTTCTCATTTTTATGCATTGGGCAATCTGTTTTATATCTAACAGTCATGCTCCTACTTCAAGGCTGTTGCACTGCCTGGAATGCTTTCCCTTAGTGAATCTGCAAATCTCTCCCCTTCATCTTCTTGTTCTGCTTGTAACCATTTTAGGGAAATACATAGACGAAATGTATTACCTACTCTTTAGTAAAAAACAATTAAAAGCTGATATCAGAATATTTAGAGCACTATATGTTAGTGTTTTTTATGTTTTGAACTGTTTTCAAAACTCCCATGTCGTAGGTTCATTTATTTTCAATAAATCATTTATTCCTTTTCATCAAATTCCAAGATAAAGAATTCATAATTGTTATAAATTTGCCACATTTAGATACTTTCCTGAATACTATTTGAATTTTGGTGCTCGGTGGGCACAAAACAGGAAAGTAGTATTTCTTACTTAGTAAATATAGATAAAGTTTATTTTTGCCAGGGTAAATTGATGTTGTATTTATAGCCCTGGCACCAATTGTCTGTAATTAAGGTTGGAACATTAATTGAGCAACTTCTATGAACCACACATTGCTTCAAGTATTTTTATTTAAATAATTCTATTTAATTATGTTAACAACTCTTTGATATGTTTATTCCTCTTTGAGAAATACTATTTCTGCTTTATAGATGAGAAATTCTGACTTAATAATTAACTATCTGTGCCTTCTGGCATGTCTACTTCTTATTTTTCTGTTCTGTACATGAAAGTTGGTTGTTAACCTATCAGATTCTGAGTTTAGAGGATAGAAAATCAACCACTTGCCATAAAAGTAACTTTGGCCTGGTCGATTTATCTTCTCAGGCCAGGGTTTCCTCTTCTGCAAACAGTAAGGACTGTTATAACTGTAACTTTTATACAGCGATCTTTCTGATTCCACTGAACCAGATCAGAGTAGAGGCAAAAGCATTCAGACTTTGCCTTAATGTTTCATCAAACCTTACTTTTTTCTTCGCTAACTTTCTCTGGCTGCTATGAGCCTTCCAATTGCCCCTAAAGGCCAGAGGAAAAATTGGTGGAGAATGGGCAATAAATGATTGTATTTGGAGTTTCCATACACAGGAAATTCATTTTTTGATTCAGAAGTAATTATTCTATTGAATATCAGACTGCCATAACTTGAATAATTATAGCAAAAAATTCCAGCACTTTTAACCATTTAAAAATATTTTTGCCCACCACAATGTTTTATTTTAGCCTTTAAGCAATTCTATGAGGTAGAAATCGTCATTATTGTCATATTGTAGATGAGCAAACAGGTTCAGTAAAATATCTGTGCAAAACTTCACTGTTGCAAAACTCCAAATATAGCATTTTTCTTATACCACCTGGCTACTAATAAAAAAAAGAGAGACTGCTATTAATTTGTCTGATTGTAGTTGACATGGAAAGGAAGAAAATAAATAAGGTAACGTACCAATTTTCTTTAGAGAATATAGAGATTTGATTGAGCTTTCCTAATCTTAACACAAAGCCTTCCCTTTATTTGATATGTATTTTAGGCCAGGGAAAGAAATAACTGATTCATTTTTGCTTCAGAAGTAGCATGAATTAAAAGATGGAAGTATTCTTTCTTGATAACTTTGTTACTGTTTTCCTTATCCAATTTTATGTTTGAAGTAAAAATCAGAACACTTTTCCTTTGCTACATTGATAAATGATGATTTGTTGATTTTGTTTTTAACCTGGAGAATTTCTTTGTAGATGTACTATTTTATACATCTTTATAGATCATATTTCAGGGAAATGTTGTGGGTGTAATCCTTAAAATTAAACTCACATGTTTTTCAGCACATGTGCTTGTCTTGGTCGGTTTGGGCTGCTTTAACAAACACCATAGACGGAGTGGTTTAAACAACGGACATTTGCTTTTCACAGTTGTGGAGGCTGAGAAATCCAAGATCAAGGCTCTCTGACAGATTTGGTCCGGTGAGGGTGCACTTCCTGATTTGTAGATGGACACCTCCTTGCTGTATCCTCACATGGATGAAAAGAGAGAGAGAGAAGCAAACGCTCTTGTGTCTCTTTTAAAAGGGCACCAAATTCATCATGAAACCTCTACCCTGGTGATCTAATTACCTTCTGAAGGCCCTGTCTCCAAACGCCATCACACTGGGGATTAGGGTTTCAACATATGAATTTGGGGGAGACATAAACATTCAGTTAAAAAACACACATGTGAACAAAAATTAGAAAATAAGATATCATTTTTTCTTTACTCCAGGCAAAATAACCAACTATTCTCATGACCATCTTATTATATACAAATTACATATATAATTATCAAAATGGAATCCATCTGTATGTACTATTTTTAATCTTCTTTTTTCACCTAAACATATTTTTAAATGCTTCCTAAGTAATTATATATTTTTTCTACACTTTTTTTGTTATATTTGCATTTATCAGTAATTTTCTTCTATGATATTTTTCTGTTTTGCCATCTTAGGTGATTAGTATGGTGAATTTTGTTTTATTCTATTTTCTACTTTTTTTACAGTGACCTGTTCTCGAGACAAAGAGTCTCTTGGGCCACCCAGCCTCACAGAGGCCAGTAGGAGGTCAACTCCCTGCCTCCCTAAAAAAAAAAAAAAAAAAAAAATATGAACAGTAACTCCATGTGGCACTGCATTCCTTGCTAGGGGGAGAGCGGTAGGTACTACTGAACTGTGACTTTGGAAAAAACACTTGGATTCGTGGAAGCAAGTGGGGGTCCCAAGAGCCCACCCATACTTCTGAGACAGACCCTCTCCTGTATTCTTCTGTCTCCAGGAAGGACAGGCAGCCCTCCCATCACTGGAAATCTGCAGTTGGATTCACTGTCAGTGGAGATAACACTATAAAAGACGTGTGGGCTGGGTGCGGTGGCTCATGCCTGTAATCCCAACACTTTGCGAGGCTGAGGCAGGTGGATCACTTGAGGTCGGGAGTTTGTAACCAGCCTGGGCAACATGGTGTAACTCGGTCTCTAGTAAAAATACAAAAATTAGCTGAGCATAGTGGCACATGCCTGTAATCCCAGCTACTTGGGAGGCTAAGGCAGGAGAATCACTTGAACCTGGGAGACGGAGGTTGCAGTGAGCTGAGATTGTGCCACTGCACTCCAACCTGGGCGACAGATTGAGATTCCACCTCAAAAAAAAAAAAAAAAAAAAAAGAGGTGTGCATGTGTGTGTGGACATAGATGCATGCATGCATGTACACTCCAAAGGTCCAGCTGCATATCCTCTCTGTGGCTGGATAGGGAGACAGATACTGGGGCCTCAATTTCTGCAGCAAATAACAATTGCACCCGGACCGCTGCTTCTTTTCTAGAAGCTATTTATGTTGTCATTGTGTAACACTCTAACCCGTGTCCCCACCTGGAAACAGATGTTCTCTGTTCTGGGAGGTGGCACCAGGGCACCAGGGATACAACCATGGCCTAAAGAATCAGGGTACTGCCTGGTCAGTACAGCCCTGCCCTGCCCTGCCCTGCCCTGCACACCCCCACCTCAAATTGGTTTCACAATTAAAACATTGCCTTGTTTAAAAGAAATGTGCATAGTAACTCAGAAAAATGCATAAAATATAAAGGAACAGCTTAATGTGTTATTTTAATCTCATGTAAACACCAGGTGTAAACCTCACCCTGATGCATGTCTGCTTAACCTCTGGTCCTCCACAGAACATGAAGACATTAACTAAAGGTAACTTGACATGACAGCATAGAAAGGGTGGTTAAAGAAAGAAAGTATGAAAAGAAATCACAAAATTAGAAAAAAGAGGGTAAAAAACGAGGTCATGGGGAAAGAGTTGTGTCATGCTAGATAAGAAAATAGTTAAAAACAAAGGAGAAAGTAATGCAAAGCTCCAGCATCCTCAAATAATCTCAGAAAATGAAGGCTGAGACTTGTCCAGTGGGTTTGGAAATAAACAGGAAATCAATGACATTTTTTGCATAATAATTTGGTAGATGAAATGAAGGAAGATCCTCAGACTTCAGTGAAGTGAATAGAAAGTGAAGAAATATAGAGTTTCCTTTCAAGAAAAAAAGATAAAAAGGTATTTCATGGTTATGGATTGGAAGAATTAATGTTGTCAAAACGATCTCTATCAAAATACCAATTACATTCTTCACAAAAATGGAAAAAAAATCCTAAAATTTGTAGGAAACAACAAATGATTCTAGATAGCCAACACAGTCCTGAACAACAACAACAGAAAAACTGGAGGCATCACACTATCTGACTTCAAAATATACTACGAAAGTATAGTAACCAAAACAGCATGGTACTGGCATAAAAACAGGCACATAGAACAATGGAACAGAATAGAGAACCCAGAAATTAATCCATGGATTTAGAGCCAACTTATTTTTTATAAAGTCACCAAAACACATCCTTCAGTAAGTGGTGGGAAAACTGGATATTCATATATGTAGAAGAATGAAACTACAGCCTATCTTTCACCATATATGAAAGTCAAACCAAAATGGATTAAAGCCTTAAATGTAAAACCTGAAACTGAATCTACTAGAGAAAACATTAGGGAAGTACTTCAGGACATTGGCTTAGGCAAAAATTTTTTGGGCAAGACCTCAAAAGCAATGGCAACAAAAGCAAAAATAGACAAATGAGATTATATCAAGTTAAAAGCTTCTGCACAGCAAAGAAAACAATCAATAAAGTGAAGAGACAATACATAGAATAGAAAAAATGTTTGTCTATTCATACAAGGGATTAATATGGGCAAATGATCTGAATAGATATTTCTCACAAGAAGACATGGCCAAGGGTATATGAAAAAATGCTCAACATCATGAACCACGGAAATGCAAATTAAAACCACAATGAGATATCTCATCCTAATTAAAATGGCTATTATTGAAAACACAGAAAATAACAAATGCTGGCAAGGATGTAGAAAAAGGGGATCCCTTGTACACTGTTGGCGGGTATGTAAATAAGTACATGATATGGTTTGGCTGTGTCCCCACCCAAACCTCATCTTGAATTGTAGTTTTCATAATCCCCAAGTGTCGTGGAAGGGACCCAGTGGAAGGCAATTGAATCATGGGGGCAGTTACCCTCATGCTGTTCTCATGATAGTGAGTGAATTCTCGTGAAAGCTGATGGTTTCATAAGGGGATTTTCCCCTCCCCCTTTGCTCTGCACTTCTCTTTGCTACTGCCATGTCAATAACAACGTGTTTGCTTCACTTTCTGCCATGATTGTAAGTTTCCTGAGACCTCCCTGGCCCTGCAGAACTGTGAGTCAATTAAACATCTTTCCCTTTATAAATTACCTAGTCTCAGGTATTTCTTCATAGCAGCATGAGAACGAACTAATACAGTGTGCCACTGTGGAAGACAGTATGGAGCTTCCTGAAAAAACTAAAATTAGAACTGCCATATGATTCAGCAATTCCACGATTAGAGATATATACATATATATATATATATATATATATATACACAAGATAAAAAATAAATATATTGAAGTGATATCAGCACTACGTTTATTGCAGCACTATTCACAAAAGCTAACATATGGAGTCAACCTGCGTCCATCGAGGGATGAATAAATGAAGAAATTTTATTTATACTCAATGAAATATTATTTTGTCATAAAAAAAGAATGGCACCCTATCATTGTCAGCAACGTGAATGGAATGAGAGGACCTTATGTTAAGTGAAGTTAGCCAAGCACAAAAAAACAAACATTGCATGTTCTCACTCATTTTAGGGAGCTAAAAAATTGATCTCATGAAGGTAGTGAATAGAATGATAGTTGCCAGAGGCTGGGAAGAGTTCTGAGGAGGAGGAAATGAAGAGGAGTTGGTTAATGGCTATAAAAATATAGTTTGATAGAAGGAATAATTTCTAGTGTCTGATAGCATAGCATGGGGACTATGATTAACACTAATTTATTGTATATTTCAGAATAGCTAGAGGAGATCTGGAATGTTTCTACATAAGGAAATGATAAATTTTTGAGGTGATGATGGATATCCTAATTACCCTAATTTGATTATTATGCATTGTATGTATGTGTATGTGTAATAATCAAAATATCCCATGTACTTCATAAATATGTTCAACTATTATGTATTAATAAAAAAGAGAAGTATATCAGAGAAAAAAAGAAACAGAGATAAATGTCCAGACAGGGATTTTTTTTTTACAGTTTTTGAACAATTTTTATTTCAATAGCTTTTTGGGTACACGCGTTTTTTTGGTTACATGGATCAATTATGTAGTGGTGAATTGTGCTGCTATAATTATGAGATTTTTAGTGCACCCTTCACTCATGTAGTGTACATTATACCTAATGTGTAAGGTTTTTTTTTTTAATTTCTAGCTCCCCTCCCCATTATGATGTCCATTGTGTGACACTGTGTACCTTTACTTATTCATAGCTTAGCTTCCACTTATAAATGAGAACATAGGGTATTTGGCTTTCCACTTCTGTATTACTTTACTTAGAATAATGGCCTCCAGCACCATCCAAATGGCTCCAGAAGACATTCTTTTGTTCCTTTTCAATGGCTAAGTAGTATTCTGTGGTGGATATAAACACATTTTTTTTATTCATTCATTCGTCGATGGGCACTTAGGCTGGTTCCACATCTTTGCAATTGTCATTGTGCTGCTGTAAATATATGTGTGCAAATGTATTTTTCATATAATGACGTCTTATCTTTTGGGTAGATACCCAATAGTTAGATTGCTGGATCAAATGGTAGATCTACCTTTAGCTGTTTAAGACATCTCCATACTGTTTTCCATAGAGGGGATTTACTCACAGAAGTTTATTGTAGTTTTATTGCTTGTTTTCTTAGTTGTTAGAAGAGAGGTTAAGTATCTCTGTAGTTAGAGGGGAGGAGCAAACAAGTAGCGGAGTGTTGCAAGTGAGAACCACAGCAGAGTGTGGAAGACAGGAAACATGCAATCAGGGCATAGAGAGGGAGATAAGTTATGAATAGAGGAAAATGGAGTGAAAGAGGAACCGTAAGATATGCAGGATGGAGATCATTTGACGTTAAGGGTGTTTTCTATCTGCCTCCTGTTTTCTCAGTGAAATAATTTGCAAGGACATTTACTAATGTTGATAAGGGCAGCCTCAGAGTTTTGGAATATTTTAACGAGACAGGAGATGATATAATAGAAGTAAGATAAAATGAAACACAAGTGTTGAGAAACCAAAGGAAGGTGGAAAACACGCATTGGTATTTGCACCAATCTGAAGGCTGTGTGACCTTTTTCCTGCCGCACTTAAGCAGATCAGGGTAGGGAAATGTGGAGTTCTTTGCGGTATATGGGGCAAATGGGCAAGGGAGATAGGGAGTATTCTTACTTTACATGATCAGTTATGGAGTCTAAACAGGGTAGGGAGGAAAGTAAGACAAGGGGTATATTGAGGAGAGGGAAGGACCAAGGGATTTGAGATTTGTGTGTGGTCAGAAATCAAAGTATCCTGAGTGAAGTGCTGAAACACTGAAACCAGATGAGCTTGTGGTTAGAATTTAGGATTTTTTTTTTTTTTTTTGAGACGGAGTTTCACTCTTGTTGCCCAGGCTGGAGTGCAATGGCGTGATCTCGGCTCACTGCAACCTCTACCTCCTGAGTTCAAACTATTCTCCTGCCTCAGCCTCCCAAGTAGCTGGGATTACAGGCATGCATCACCACGCTCGGCTAGTAGAGACGGGATTCCTCCATATTGGTCAGGCTGGTCTCGAACTCCCCACCTCAGTGATCCGCCTGCCTCGGCCTCCCAAAGTGCTGGGATTCCAGGCGTGAGCCACCATAAGCTTTCACATACAAGAAGATAAAAGTATTGGTATGTGTTTTAGTTCATTCTGGCTGCTATAACTAAATATGATAAACTGGGTCCTTACAAACAAGAGAAATTTATTTCTCACAGTTCTGGAGGCTAAGTCCCAGATCAAGGGACCAGCAGAGACTGTCAGCTGAAGGCCAGATTTCTGGTTCAAAGGTAGAAACTTTCCACAGTCTACTCACATAGTGGGAGGAGCTAGGGATTTTTCTGGGGCTTCTTCTATATGGACACTAATCCCATTCATGAGAGTTCCACCCTATTGAGTTAATCTCCTCCCAAAGTCTCCACCTCCTAATACTATCACCTTGGAGGTTAGGATTTCAACATATGAATTTTAGGAGGACATAAGTATTCAGTTCATTGCACTGTTACTACACAAGAAAAAAATATATTGACTTTTCTCTAACATTGTTTAAAAACCTGTTTTAAAGAGGAATTAGGCTAAAATTGTGTTTAGAGATGAAGCACTGATTGATGCCTGTAGATTTATAGTACATTTATCTGAACAGCAGTAAGTTCCTAAGCTATCAGAAATTTGGTAATAAGGTTGATATGCTGATTATTTGTAATCAGCATTACAAGTGATCATGCTGATTATTTGAAAGCCAGATTCTTATGGAATTCTTAGGGAATTTCTAAGCTTAAAGAAATTAATAAAACAAAAAATCAGCTGAGATTTTGTCTTGTTAATTTAGAAAGCACTTTCTAAGCTGTGTTTCTAAAAATCTCTGGAGTTATCTCACGGGTATATGTGTGTTGCAACTATACATTTGTAGCATGCATAACACAGAAGGAAAAAGAGAAGGAAATGTAGTTTTTGAAATTGCTAATTCAAGTTGAGCATAAAAATATCCAGTGACCTGGCACCATTCTGTCAATTTTCCTCTCACTTCCTGTGTTGGTAGAGATATGTACACCCTAAATGGATGGGTGAAAGCTATTAGTAATCTGTCATAAAAAGAAATTGATTTTTTTTAATTTTAAAAATGCATCTTAGCCAGGAGCTCTTTGGTGCTTTACAGAGATGGAAAGACTCAATAATTTATTTATAGTGAGTTCAGAGCTAGGCAAGGGCAATCAAAAAATTTCTTGCACAGTACAGGGATGATTTACTAAGAGAAAACTAAGAGAATACTGGAAGTAGTTATCACATGCAAATCCTCTCGTTTGTTTAATATAAATATATATCTAACTTATCTGTGGCTGATTATCCATGTATTTAAGTCACTTTAGCAAAAATGTCAAACATAAAAAATGTAAAGTGTTATTGCAGATACTTATTGTTATAAATTATAAAGGCAATAGACTACACAACTAAGATCAAATACATATTAGCAAATGGTTTTAAAATTTGGTGTGCTCTGGCATTTTAACCGTTTGATTTATTAAGAGTCTTTTTTACTCTTAGTAGTGTAATTTCTTAAAGATAGATACATTCTTTGCATTTTAATTTTTGAACTTGAAACCCATGTTAACAGCACATTGCCTGGACTTCCTGCCTGTATGTTTGCCTTCTTTTTTCATTATTCCTCTTTTTTATTCATTTCTTTCTGAATAATTTAGTCTAAAAGCCAGACGATGAGGCCAAGGAAGGTAGATTTCCAGGTCCAGTGGGTGGCTCTCCTGTCAGAGTTTAGAGCTTGAGCAAAGAAAGTGCCAGGGGTTGAAGCCCAAGTGAGGAAAGTGGTCATCTTGGGTTGTAGCCTAGTGAGGTCAAAAGAATGGTTACATAAGTGATATTGATAAAATTGGTACATGTGTTTAGAACAGTGGGAGTTAGGTTTCTCACTGACAGAGAAAAAGTTATAAATATGGAAAGATGAAAAATACAATAAGCCTGCTGTGCTATATTGGAGTTGGAAGCGTCAGAGGGAACATATAATTTTAATATGTATAGATAAGTATAGAAAAGCATAGGGGTGTGTGTGTGTGTGTGTGTTTTCTAGTGTGGCTCACTAAAAGGGCCTGGTAGCATTGACATTTCAATCACAATGAACACACATAGTGCCAGATCTTGGTTTCTAAAGATCATTCTCCACTAAGAGAAATCAGAGCTTCTTGGAGAAATGGTAACTTCAGGGTAGTGGTAGGGAAAATACAAAATGCCCAGAATCTGTTGTGTTGGGAAGTGAGAGAGTGAACTAAGAATGATGGAGGTATGTTAAAAGAATACAAAACCAGTTTGAAGGGATCACCACTGGCCACATTGGGGAAAATCTGAGGATTAAAATAAATAATCGTAAATTATTTTCCTGAAGGATTGTATCTATTTATAACTTCAGCTTTGATTTTTATATATCATATTTAAAATATCTTTGTGAATTTGATGTGCAAAAATAAATTTTTAAATGTATACCAAGACCCTTAAAGAGTGTATATTTTTGAGCCAGAAATTCTATACACAAGATGAATTTAATTATTTATTTAAATGAACTCCTGTATTCTTTAGTGTGTATTTCCTCCCAAAAGGCCATTTGCCCACTATAACCACAATAAAACCTTCAGAATCATGAAATTAACATTGCTGTATTACTGTCACCTAATCTTCAGAACCCATTAAAATTTTATCAGATGTTAAAATAATGTTTTTTAAATAACAAAAGATCAAACTCAGTTTCACATAACACATTTTCTTTTTTATATTTTTAGTTTCTTTGAATATCAAAGAGTTCCTGTCTTTTCTTGACTTCATGGCACCAACATTCAACAAAATTATAGGCCAGTTTTTTGGGGCTTTGCCTGATGTCTTCATATAATTATATTCAGGTGTAATTATTAAAACTGTAACATATAAGAGTTCTCATTCCTGGGTCTACCAGACAGTATTAAACAGCTTAATTGAAGTATAATGTGCATAAAACAAGATTCACTCATTTTCAGTGTGCAGTTCAATGAGTTTTGGCAAATGTGTGGAGTCACATAACCACAACCACAATCAAATGATACAGCACCGTATTGTCCCATGTGCATACTGAAAGTTAATTAAAACTAGTTAAAATTAAAAATTCATTTTCTTATTTAAACTAGTTACATTTCAAATGCTCAATAGCCATTATATGTGACTAGTAGCTCCCAGATAGGACAGAGAAGATTATGGAATATGTCCATCAAAATGTTCTATTGGACAGTGCTGAAACAGAATATTTTCATCAACCCTCGAACGTTCTACTGTTCCCTTTTGCAATCAATTCCCTACCCTCACCCCCAGCCTCAAGTAATCACTGATCTTCATTCTGTCATTATATTTTGGCCTTTTCTGGAATTACACGCAAACAGACTCATACCTCAGGTACTACTTTATGTCTGGTTTCTTTTGATGAGCATGATGTCGTGGAGATTCTCCATGCTGTTCTGTATTTAGTGGTCTGTTTCTGGTTTTTGTTGGGTAGTGTTCCACTGAATGGATATGCCACAATTTATTTATCTATTCATTAGATTTAAAATATCTGTGCTATTTCCAGGTTTGACTTTTAAGAATAACGCTGATACAAATATTTACTTGTCAGTTTCGGAGTGGTATATGTTACATTCATTTTAGATTGCTTTATAACAAATTACCACAGATGTATAAGTTGTAAAAAGCACTCAATTATTATTTCACAATTTCTCTGCGTCAGGAATCCTGGCATGACTTAGCTGGGGGTCCCCTGCTACGCTATAATCAAGGTGCTGGCCAAAACTGGGTACTCATTACTAGGCCCAACTTGGGAAGAATCTGTTACCAAGCTTACTCAAGGAGTAGCAGTATTTCTTTGCAGTTTTGAAACTGAGGGCCCTGACTTCTTGCTGTTCAATAACAAAAGGCTGCCTTTAGATCCTAAGAAGCTGAACCTGAAGTTCCTTGCTACATAATATGCTTCTCCAAAATGGCCATTTACTTCATCATGCCGGCAAGGAGAGTCTATAGCATGAGTCGGGTAGAAATAGGGTGGAGTCTTAGATAATGTTACACAATCACAAGTGATTGACATCCTGTCACCTTTGCCATGTCTTATTGGTTAGAAGCCAATCATGGGCTCTACCTTCACTCAAGGAAACAGAGTTCTATAAATACATGAATTCCAGGGGTGAAGTTCATGGAGCAGACATTGTGGATTCTGTCTGCCTCATGTGTTTTCATTTTTCTTAATACCTGTAAGTGCAATTACTGGGTCACATGGCAGGTATATGTATAATTTTATAAGAAAGTGCCAAATTGTTTTCCAAGATGGCCATATTATTTTGCATTCTTGTGAGCAAGGTTCTATTGCTTTTAATTTATATGTGGTTTTTTTTTTTTTATTTTTGTTGTTTGAGATGGAATCTCGCTCTTTCACTCAGGCTGGAGTCCAGTGATGCGATCTTGGCTCACTGCAACCTCTACCTCCTGAGTTCAAGCCATTCTCCTGCCTCAGTCTCCCAAGTAAGTGGGATTATAGACGCATGCCATCATGCCCAGCTGATTTTTGTATTTTTAGTAGTGACGGGGTTTCGCCATATTGGCCAGGCTGGTCTTGAACTCCTGACCTCGGGTGATCTGCCTGCCTTGGTGCCCCAAATTGCTGGGATTACAGGCATGAGCCACCGCGCCTGGCCCTATATGTGTTTTTTATAGCAATAAATACATTTTACTAACCCAGAGAATCTTTCTCTCTTAGAAGAGTAATGTATTCTGTTTGAGTCCATATATTTTTTCACAAATAAAAAAACGAAAATCAATTTGGGTAGAGATGTGGAGGCAAAGCCATGTAGGGCTAAGTTCATGAGAGAACACAGGAGACAGAAATGTTAGTAGCGGGAGCAGACAACATTCTCTGAGGATTTTGCATAAGAAAGCAGAAAAATGGTGCTGTAGCAGGGGTCATATTTTGTTATGTTCAGTAGACGAGAGATTTTATAACATGTTTGTCCACTGATATGAATAATCCAATAAAGAGAAGATGGTGAGGGGCAGATGATCGTACAGGAGGAAGAGTTCATGCATTGCCACAGGAAGAAATGCAATGTATATCCCTTCAAATGCAGATAGCTTAGCAGAGTTTTGTGGTGGAAAGATGTGTTCACAGCTAGAGTGTGGCTGAGCCAGGATGCAAATGCAGGCCCTCTAGCTCCTGAGTCCACGCTCCAAACTACTTCAGTGTTTTGCCAACTATACATTTCCACAGCTATGCATCTCTTAACTTAAATTGTTAAATAACAGAAACACTGCAATACAACAAATTAATTCTGCTAAAGGCTTTGTTTCCTTTAATAGGAAAAACAGACTTTAAGAACAATAGACTCAATTCTTTTACTTTTTAACCTTCTTTTGGGTGAATTCAATTTTATGAACTGTGAAGGTTTTTTATGTTTTTAAAAAAGCCTCTTGACAATCCTTCACCTACAGACTTCTACCCTATTCGTCCTCCTCCATCAAAGACATATTTTTTGCAATTGTAGTTGACAGTCATGGCCTCACTTTTCATTCACTCATCAGTTCACTGCATTATGGATTTATGGGCTTAGAATCCGCTTCTCCTCTTATACTCATCTCTAAAACATTACTGAGATTTTTAAAAGGTCAACCCTCTCGGGTTCATCCTGTTTAACCTTTCTTCAGCTCTTGAATTCGTTGAAAATATGTTCTTTCTGAAGATATCTTTTATCTTAGATTATATCACACAACTTACTCTTTCTTCTGTTTCCACTTTCTTCTTGATAAATTAAAGATTTGTACATCACGAGCTTTTTGTACTTAGCTCTAGAGATTTAAATGTCACATACACACCAAAACTTCTAACTCCACAACTCCAATGTCAGCATTTCCTCTGGTATAGTCACATAGATCAAACTGTCTAATCTTTTAGCTGGTTTTCATAAGACCTCAAAGTTTGCATGTGAAAATCTAAATCACTATCTCCCATCTTCAACAACAAAAGGTATATAGCCACAACTTGTACCCAGACCCTTATGACCTCTGGCATTTGTGCAATAATATGGTGTATTCACTTAACACTTTTCCTATAAAAACAAAAAATGAAAATTTACTACATTGAAAATTTCATTGACAAATTGAGTGACATAACATTGAGTGACATTAAAGTTATTGTGAAAATGTGGTAGGAATTTTACTAATTATGGTTGATTGGATAGAAATGAAATATCCACTCAGTGGTCCATTCATATTTTATGTCTAGAATAGAGAAAACCTGGCCATAGAAATGTATTTTTCATCATCTCTGGGCCACTGTCTGACTCTTAAATAAGAAAAAGAAAAAAGGACTGTTCGAAATAGAAAACTTGGCAGCCTTTCTTCTATTGCATGATGAAGGTTTCTGTGGGTAGTTAGAGGGCTGTTCATCATCTGCGCATCTCTCTCTCTTTCCAGAAAACGAGTGTGCAAGATGTTTTAATTGAAGTGGCATACTGCCTGCCACCCAAGAGGTTGCTCTGTAAGTGGTGAGTTTTGAGGAAATAAGAGTTTCATGTATTGTATCTTTCGTGGTGTCACAGCACTAGGAAACGTGTAGAAAATGATCTCAAGTAGTAAATGAAAGCTTTCCAGACATTAGGAATTAAAATAGAAACTATTTACATGTATGCTTTCATATATCTAAAAGAGGGATCCAGAAAGCACCACCTTGGCAGTAAGGAAAATCCAAAGACACAGCAGAAAAAGAAAAAGAGCAAAGAAAAATGCTCCCAAACAAAGAAGTTAAAATATCATCAAACATCAGAGAAAAAGCAATCCCCAGGAAATAATTATCTCAGGGTTCAAAAGAAAGCTTAGAAAAATTGTTGATTGTTACCAATGAAAAACAATGAAGCTTTTTATTAAATAGTGGCAGAAATCCTCAAGGCTGAGAAAAACGGACAAAAGCATGAGAAATGAAGTTATGCATGGGAAATAAAGAAGAATAACAATAAAGAAGAATGACAAGGAAAATAAAAGCAAATGACAGAATTTAAAAATCTATATCAGAGACATACAAATTAGAATTGACATGGGGAGTAACAGGATGAGATCTGAGGAGCTGTTCTGGAACGCAGAAGAAAAGTTCAAAAGATAAAATGTATGATCTGGCTGGACACAGTGGCTCGCGCCTGTAATCGCAGCACTTTGGGAGGCCCAGGCAGCGGGTCACATGAGGCCAGGAGTTCGAGACCAACATGGCCAACATGGTGAAACCCCAACTCCACTAAAAATACAAAAATTACCCCGGCATGGTGGGCACATCTGTAACCCCAGCTGCTCAGGAGTCTGAGGCATTAGAATCACTTGAACTCAGGAGGTGGAGGTTGCAGTGAGCTAACATGTTGCCACTGCACTCCAGCCTTGGTGACAGAGTGAGACTCTGTCTCAAAAAAAAAAAGAGGGAAAACACAAGATATGAGAAAAACGGAAAATGAAAATACAACTTAAGCATTATAGATTGGTTTAAAGAAGACTTTTTAAGCAATAGGGAAAGAACAACAAAATATAATTCGAATACATTTTTCTGAAGTAAAAATATATAAAAAATATTGAGAACATTCGAGACAATCTCATCAAAAGCATCCTGGCACATCTTATATTAAACGTTAAATTCTAAGGTTAAATAAAATCAGAATTATCCATCAAACACATCTTTTCCCCAAATACATATCTTAAGTCAGTGGAGATGCATGTAAATACATCTTAAAGTTTGTATTTTTAAGTTTGTATCTTAAGAATTTTATATCTACTAAGTTGTCTTTTATGAGTAAAGAAAACAGACACCTTTGATATGTAGACTGTAAAGTATACCACCTACATGCTACTTTTAAAAGATTTTTTAAGACTTGCCTTCAAAACGTGATTCCAGTCACAACACAAAAATATCTTAAAAAGTGCATACGTCAATTTAAAAAATATTTTGTACTGAGACTATTGCTGGAAAAGGTAATAGCAAAGCCATCTAGCTAGCTAGCTAGATGGATAATAAACAAAGAACAATAAGCAGACAGTAATAGGAAATTCTGAAAACTATAAAGCATGAACAAAAAGACAGAAGAGACATTAGATATAATTTTTGTGGCCCTTTTACTCTACCTCCTTACTGCCCTTAAAAGGTCTATATAAGAAACCCAGAGAGCTTGTGGTGCTTCTGTCAATACACTCTATCTTTTCCCAATACTACCAGACCCCCATTGCAAACTTGCCGAAAGATCAACCCTGTAAGTTTATACTTTGTATTTATATCCACATTCCTTATAGAAACTACCAGGACTAACAATAATCACGCCTTATATTCCTATTCTCCTTAGCCACTACATGCAACACAAGCTTTCCAGGTTATCTCTGTGTTAGAAAAGACATACCTGTGAAGGCAAAATGTTGACCTCATAAGCTCCAAGAAGGTTCAATCCTGCCATTGCCATTGTATTTAGTGGCTCTTGACCTTATTAGGCCCAATGTCCTGCTCATATAACAAATATTTTGTAGTGCTTTACTCTCCTAAAATAAAACTTACAGACAATACAATGAACATGCATGAATAATTTTTAAAATTGTACAAGAATAATACAATAGAAAAATATAGAAGCAATTATTTATTACAAAATGATATATGTGTGTATATTAGTGTTCAGGCATGACAACACAATAAGAGACAACAAAGCAGTTAGATTCTTATGATATACAAAATTAACAGAATGTGATGGCTATGAAGACAGAGTGAGAGAGAAAACATTTCATTAATGACTCAAATATAGATTGGTGGTGTGGTTTGTAATGTGGTTTTCCAACACATTGAATAACACCTAATAAAGTTTCAAACAAAATACCAAAAATCTTCCTTCAAGTTGGAAAGAGTTCCTATTCTTAGAAAATTTACTATTAGTTAAAGTCATGTAGAAAATCTTTGTGTTATATGCTAATGTTATGTTATATGTAAGCGGCCAAAATTCCGAGCAGGTTTTTCATATATATTAAAGCTCAGTGGGATATTTTAAGGTTGTCTATAGGTGCTGGTGTGTGATAAAGAATCTTTTTATATCTATTTATTTATTTTAAATACTATGATGTGCTATTCATTATTTAGCACCTTTAGCATTCTCCCATTAATTAAGTGTTGCTTCCCTAATCATTGTGACAACCAAAAAACACAAATTTCCACAATACGCCCTAGGAGCAAAGTGCTACTTTTCCTGAGAAATTTTCATTTAGAATTAGCTTGAGAAGTGTATTAAAACCAGGAAGGTGAGAGGAGGTGGAGCCAAATGGTTAAATAGAAGCTTTCACTGATCGTCTGCCCCTCAAAAACACCAAATTGAGCAACCACACACAAAACATTTTCATAAGAACAAAACATTGGGTGAGTGATCACAGTACTTGGTTTTCACTTCACATCACTGAAAGCTGCACTGAAGCGGGTGGGAAACACAGTCATGAATTGCTGACGCCATACCTCCCCACCCCCAGCAGAGGCTGTGTGGCCTGGAGAGAGAATCTGTGCACTTTGGGGAGTGAGACCACAGTGATCATGGGAACTTGCATTGCAACTTAGTGTTGCTTCTCTGTCATAACAGCAAGAAACACTGGGCAGAACTCAGATGGTGGCCAGAAGGGAGCATTCAGACCACCCCTAGCCAGATGGGAATTGCCCATCCCAGCAGTCAGAACCTAAGTTCCAGGAAGCCTCAGCACCACAGGTCAAACAGCTCTGGAGTTCTAAATAAACTTAAAAGGCAGTATAAGCCACAAAGACTGCAATTCCTGGGCAAATCCTGGTGCGGTGCTGAGCTCAGAGCCAGTGGACTTGGAGGAACACACGACCTAATGAGACACCAGCTGCGACAGCCACTCCTTCCCCAGCCACAGGCAGCACAGCCATAGCACTGGGAGACACTTCTTCTCTCCACCTGAGAAGTGGAGAGAGGAGAGTAAAGAGGACTTTGTCTTGCAACTGGGATACCAGCTCAGCCATAGTAGAATAGGGTACTAGACAGAGTCCAGAGGTCTAACTCCTTTACAACATTTCTAGATAAGACTACCTCAAGACATTAAATGATCTCTCAAAATTCAAGGACAAAGAAAGAATCCTAAAAGCATCAAGAGAAAGTAAACAAATTACACCAAATGGAGCTCCAATATGTCTGGCAGTAGACTTCTCGGCAGTAATCTTACAGGTCAGGAGAGAGTGGCATGACATATGTAAAGTGCTGAAGGAAATAAAAAGAAAAACCTTTATCCTGGAATAGCATATCCAGCAAAAATACCCTTCAAACGTGAAGAAAAAAATAAATATTTTTCTAGACAAACAAAAGCTGAAGGATTTTATCAACACCAGAACTGTCCTACAAAAAATGCTAAAGGGACCTCTTCAATCTGAAAGGAAAGGATGTTAATAAGCGGTTGGAACTCATCAGAAAGTACGGTACTCACTGGTAAGAGCAAGTACACAGAAAACATAGAATATGATAACACCATAATTGTGGTTTGTGAACTACTCATATATTTTGAGTAGGAAGACTGAAAGGTGAACTGATAAAAATAATGACCACAACAAATTTTCAACATATAGAGAGTATCATAAAGTATAAATAGAAAAAAGTTAAAAAGCAGGGGAACAAATTTAAAGTATAAAATTTTTTTTAGTTTTCTCTTTGTTTATGCAATCAATGCTAAGTCAGCATCAGCTTAAAATAATGGGCTATAAGATATTGTTTGCAAGCCTCATGGCAATCTCAAATCAAAATAACTTACGACAGGTACAGAGAAAATAAAAAGCAAGAAATGAAAACATACCACAAGAGAAAATCATCTTCTCTGAAAGGAAGACAGGAAGGAAGAAAAGAAAGAAGAGAAGACCACAAAGCAACCAGGAAACAAATAACAAAATGGCAGGAGTAAGTCCTTACATATCAGTAATAACATTGAATGTAAATGAACTGAACACTCCAGTGAAAAGACGAGTGACTGAATCATTAAAATTACAAGACCCAGTGATCTATTGCCTGCAAGAAAAACACTTCGCCTATGAAGACAGACATAGATGCAGGAATAGCTATATTTTTATCAGCCAAAATAGATTTCAAAATGAAAACTATAAAAAGAGACAAAGATGGCCATTATATAATGATAAAGGGGTCAATTCAGCAAGAGGATATAACAACTGTAAATATATATATGCTCCCCACACTAAAGCCCCTAGATACATAAAGCAAATATTATTAGGACTAAAGAGACAGATAGACTCCAATAATAGCTGGAGATTTCAACACTCCACTTTCAGTATTGGGCAGATCACCCAGACAGAAAATCAACCAAAAAAAATTGGACTTAATCTGCACTATAGACTAAATGGACCTAACAGATATTTACAAAACATTTCACTCAACAGCTGCAGAATACACATTCTTCTCCTAAGCACATAGGTCATTCTCAATAATAGACCATATATTAGGCCACAAAACATGTCTGAAAAGGCTCAAAAAATAAATTATATTAAGTATGTTCTCTAACCACAATAAAATAAAAGTAGAAATCAACAACAAGAGGAATTTTGGAAATGGTACAAACACATGGAAATTATCAATATGCTTCTGAATGACTGATGAATCAATGAAGAGATAAAGGAAGAAATTAAAAAATTTTGTGGAACAAAACAAAGGACAGAACATACCACAACCAATGTAATACAGTGAAAGCAGTTATTAATAGGAAAAATTATAGGTAAAAGTACCTATATTTAAAAAGTAGGAAAAGTTCTACTAAAAATAAACAACCTAATGATGCATCTTAAAGAACTAGAAAAGCAAGAGCAAATAAATCAACCCAAAGTTAGTAGAAAAAGAGAAATAATAAAGATCAGAGTAGAAATAAATAAAATTGAAATGAAGAGAACAATACAAAAGATTAATGACATGAAAAGTTGGTTTTCTGGAAACATAAACAAAATTGACATTTAGCCAGACTTAACTAAGAAAAAAAAAAAGAAGATCCAAGTAAATGAAATCAGAGATGAAAAAAGAGACATTAAATCAAATACTTCAGAAATCCAAAGGATCATTAGAGGCTACTATGAGCAACTACATGCCAAGAAATTGGAAAATCTAGAGGAAATGGATAAATTCTTAGATATATACAACCTACAAACATTGAACCATGAATAATTTCAAAACTGGAATAGACCAATAGCAAGTAATGAGATCAAATAAAAAGTCTTCCAGCAAAGAAAAGCTCAGGACCTGATGGCTTCACTGCTGAATTTTACCAAAAATTTAAAGAACTAATATCAATCCTACTCAAACTGTTCTGAAAAACAGAGAAGGAAGGAATACTTCCAAACTCATTCTCATTCTATGAGGCCAGTATTACCCTGATACTAAAATGAGGCAGACACATCAAAAATCCAAAAAAAAAAAAAAAAAAAGGCCACGATATTTGATGAATATTGATGCAAAAATACTCAACAAAATACTAGCAAACCAAATTCAACAATAAAAAGATCATTCATCATAACCAAGTGGGATTTACTTCAGAAATGCAAGCATGATTCGACATACACAAATAGTAAAGGTAATACATCATTATTGACAGAATGAAGACAACAAAATGCTTGAAAAAGTATTTTTATTGTGAAGGGATGTCGATGAAATTCAACATCCTAGTCTTGTGCCAGCTTTTAAGGGAAATGCTTCCAGCTTTTGCCTATTCAGCATGGTACTGGTACAAGAACAGACACATAGAACAATGGAATAGAATAAAGAACCCAGAAATAAGGCCGCACACCTACAACCATCTGATCTTCAACAAACCTGACAACAACAAGCAATGGGGAAATGATTCCTTATTCAATAAATGGTGCTGTGATAACTGGCTAGTCATGTGCAGAAGATTGAAAGTGGACTGCTTCCTTACACTATATACAAAAATGAACTCAAGATGGATTAAAGACTTAAATGTAAAATCCAAAACTATAAAGACCCTGGAAGACAACCTAGGCAATACCATTCAGGACATAGGCACAAGCAAAGATTTCATGACAAAAGACACCAAAAAAAATTGCAGTAGTAGAAATATTTGCCCACTCCAATGTCCTGGAGAATTTCCTTAGTGTTTTCTTGTAGTAATTTTATAGTTTGAGGTCTTAGATTTAGGTCTTTAATCCATTTTGATTTGATTTTTGTGTATGGTGAGAGATCGTGGTCTAGTCTCATTCTTCTGCATATAAATATCCAGCTTTCCCAGCATCATTTATTGAAGAGACTATCTTTTATCTAATGATGTTCTTGACATCTTAGTTGAGAAGACTACTATAAGGTCTAACTTTGGCTTTACTTGCAAACATATATAAACATACTGATACTAATAGAAGCAGTTTGAGATGTTTCCAGAAAAAAATTTAACCACCAAGTTTAATATGTTTAGTTTTCAAAATTGGTTCTGTTCTTTCAAGAAGTACTTCTATGTTAGAAATAATTATCCTTAAATTCTAGAAAGGCCAATCATCAAAATTGTGTAGCTGTTAAGATAGAATTTATTCTAACATTTCTAGTAGAAAGAAAAATTAGCTCATTTTTAAATGCAATGCCTTTGTTTTATAATACTAAATAATTATGATATGCTTTGACTGTGTCTCACCCAAATCTCAACTTGAGTTGTATCTCCCAGAATTCCCACATGTTGTGGGAGGGAGCCGGGGGAGGTAATTGAGCCATGGGGGCCAGTCTTTCCCGTGCTATTCTCGTTATAGTGAATAAGTCTTACGAGATCTGATGGGTTTATCAGGGGTTTCTGCTTTTGCTTCTTCCTCATTTTCCCTTGCTGTCGCCATGTAAGAATTGCCTTTCATCTCCTGCCATGATTCTGAGGCCTCCAGCCATGTGGAACTGTAAGTCCAATTAAATCTCTTTTTGTTCCCAGTTTCGGGTATGTTTTTATCAGCAGTGTGAAAACGAACTGATACAAATTATTAATAAGCATGTGTGTTTTAAATAGTAAATAATAAAAAATAATTCTTTAGTGATTTAGTAGATTTCCTAATTAAGAACAATTTTAAAACACATTAGTATATGTAAAGTAACATGGAATGTAAATGCTGAATGAAGTGAGACATCAGAATGGGGCAAAATTAATTGGGAAGGTATTTTTATGTGGCGATTTAAAAATTATGTTGAAAACTGTAGAATGCCAGAAAAGATAGGATTGTATTTGACGAAGAGCTCATGGAACATGAAAACACATAAGGTAGAAAAGAGTTAATGAGGTTATCGAAGTTAGAAAGTGAAGCAATGCTTCAATTACTAAGGTCTAAAGAGTAGGTAGAATTCAATTATTTCTCCTTTGTATAAGGTTGATTTTTCCTTTACTTTGATGTTTTTCATTTATTTTAATAAGACATACTAAAAAAGCAGGGTCTTGATCATACTAACTAGACCTTTTGAGTGATTTAACTGCTTAACTGTGGGCATTGATTCCATTCTTGACTTTTCCACTCTAGTTTCCTATTTCATAGCAATATTTGAACATAGGATTTTTTTTGAGAAATAGCAAGTATTATCTGATTGTTAAATGAAAAATTCAGAACATTATTCTATACCACAGCAAAAAGCTATGTTTCCTCCCAGAAACACCAATGATTCAATTTGTAGTCTTGGACAACTTACAAACACCTAAACAGCTCACTGCTGAAATTCTCACCTTGGACTTTGTGTAGTCAACATTTGTGCTTCCATTAATTTACATTTTTTATGTCCAATTATTCACTCTCCATACTTATTCAAATTCCCAAGCAACATAGATGTTTGGTTACACTCAATACATATATGTGTATTTATTTTATGCATATGTGTATACATGCATGTGTATTTATGTACATGTATGAGTGTATACATATATGTGATACATGTCATGCACACATATACACATATTATATACACAAGTATGAGTGTATACATGTGTATTATACATGTTATGCACACATATACACATACTATATACATGTGTACATGTATATATATAGTGAATATGATTTAAATTTAGCAAGAAAAATAACTACATCTATACATTAGTTTAATAAAGCATCTACTACTGGAATTGTAAAATTTCTTTTAAAATATTTCAGTTGATTGCTAGTTTTTAATAATATAAACTGAAGGAATATAAAGGAAGGGGCCACATCAAAACACCACTTATGCTTCATTTCAAATCAATTATATCACTCAAGTTTTCTAAAATTATAAGTAAAATGAAAAAGACTGGAAAATACATCAAATGTAAAAGAACATTTTCAATTCAAGGACAAAATTAATTATCTAAATTATCCCAGCAGGTTTGGTGGTCTTCTTTGAATGAGCCACCTGCTTTTCCTTTTCTTGTCACCCTGGCTTTTTACAGTCGTGCCCGTAACCCTGTCATTGACCATGTTATCGTTTAAGAGCTTTGTGATTTTAGAAGGATGTGTGTGGGTCATGTTTAAGCCATTGTCAGTTGCTATTATAATTACAGTGATTGTTATCTAGTGAAAGCTTTTCTGGCAGAATTCCACCAGAAGGCTAAAACTTGCATCCAAGTTTTCATTAAGCTATCGGGGTTTGTCATTCTATTTAAAATGAGATTTAATTCTATTTTTATTAAAGTGTAAGCATTATTGAATTCCATAACTATCAAAAAGGGCTTTCAAATTTATTTAAAAATCAGTTAACTGATTAAAGACCATCACAAACCAGGACATTAAATTGCATATGATGCATATTTGTGATATCAGTTCTTAAAACAGGTATATACATAAAATACGGTATTATTTTTCTGAACTAAATCTTTTTATGAAGGAGAAAATTTCTGAAACCATAGACTATTTGGTTTAAAAAAAATCATGTTATATAACCCAGCAATTGAACTCCTTTGTATTTACCCAAAAGAGTTGAAAACTGACATCCACACAGAGGGATCCACTGCACAGGGAGGTTTATAGCCTTGGGAAGCAGTGGTTGCCAGGGTATTGGAGGAGGAAGCAATAAATAGGTGAAACACAGTGGAGTTCCAGGGCAAGGAAACTGCTTTATAAGATACCGTATTGCTGGATACATGTCATTATACATTTGTCCAAACCCATGAAAGGTACAAGATCAATAGTCAGCCCTATGTAAACTATGGACTTCAGATGATTATGAAATATCAGGGTAGGTTTGTTGATTGTAACAAATGTATCACTTTTTTTTTTTTGAGACGGAGTCTCGTACTACTCTTAATGGGGGTTGTTAGTAAGAGGGGAGGCTGTGCATATGTGGGGTAGGCAATATGTGGGAAATCTCTATGTCTTCCTCTTAATTTTGCTGTGAACCTAAAACTTCTCTTAAAACTAATGTCTTTTAATAAAAAAACATGTTTTACCTTGTGATCAGTAAAAATTATGCCCAAGATTATACTTAGATACATAACTAGTTACAAATCATTACAATAATTCCCCTGAGAAAGTTTACTTTTGTTCACTGTTGATTACATACAAGAAAAAGTTAATCGGTTTATAAGGAAGATATTTAGTAATCAGAATTGAATATGTGTATACTACATTTGATCAGAAAATACCTAAAATTATTACCTGGGAATATTGGTTAATTCATTCTATTGTGTATGCACCCATGTGTGATGAAAGGAGAAGGGAGATGAAGTAATACCGGCATCCTGAACCTGAATGTCCAGCTTTGACTTGTTCTTCGTGGATTATAAGACCATTGATTAAATAAATCCTTTCATGAAAATTATCTTGTAAGTAAGAGTTCAACAAATAACTTCCTTCACATGTGAAGACACAAAAATAAGACAAATCAAAACCAAAAAACCTAAGGCTACCTGATGCCAAGATAACACTTGGACAGCTAGAAATGCAAGGTTTTTATTTTTCTATATCCAGCATTTATATCGACTTCCAAAATTGGTTGTTTGTATCCTAGCCTGTAAAATGGTGCTGATATAAATTAAACTTAGGAGAGTGTTGTGATGTTTTCACCAGTAAACACTAGGTCCAAGAATTAAGGAGAGCTAATACCTATTCACTGTCTAATATATACCAACACTAAGCATATATGTGATGATATTTAATGTCCTTGGCCACTCCTCAGACTTCCTGGACATGTCTCCTCTCACAAGTGGAATTTATAAATAGCAAGGGATGGTTGATTTTTAACCCCAGTTCAAGAAAGCTAAGTTAAATGCTTTGTAAAGACTCTAAAGGTGAGTCATTAATAAAACAATTGCTGATACATTAAAAGAGTACAAACTAGGATCACCTAGTCAAGAGTGAATTATTTTTATAGGCAATTGATGTTTAGGTTTTGTAAAATTACAAACAATTTATTTCATATTCTATCCTTGTTATAAAATGAACAAAACATAATCTTTAATTATTAAACAAATTTAGAGATCAAATAGATAAGCTTTACATTTAGCAACTGCACCAACTGGCAGACATTTGGGCTATACTGACAATATGTGAAATATGTGCTCAAGTGTATATTTAATAAAACACAAGGATTTTATGGTATAGTGCATTGTATTAATGCATTTGGTTGGTTCCAGTGTGAACTACATATACTGTATTCATTTCAAAAGTAAACTTCCTAAATAAAACACACAAACATTTAAGCAATATATAGAATTATAATGCTACCCTTAAAATAATCTCTAATATAATATTTTAAATCCATATTCCAGAAAAAAGAAACTACCATCTAAATCCAGTAATTCCATCTGACTTGGTAGCAGTGACGTTTGGAGTTTAGGACCTAAAGTTGAAATGGTAGGTAAGGAATGTCCTTTCAGAATTTTAGGGTTCTCTTTAAAATAGGGATCTATAAACCAGTATTAACCGATGCATTTATGGGTTATTAGTAACTCCATTTTTAGATTTTTCTATTTCAGTGAGTCTGAAATATTTGCTCATTGTTAAAGTATATGATGGTTCTTGCTCAACAGTGAAAAAGATATAAAGGAAAATCAGACAAATATCTTTTTTCTTTTTTCCGGTTGATGTCGTTAGGTTGAATTTAAATTGCATATGATGTTGAGAAACCACACACTTAACTTTTTTGAAAATTGTAGGGTGCAATGACTGTCTTCCACTTGAATGGGAATGATTATAAATATGCTTTAAAATTTGACAAGTGCTAGTGAATATGAAATATTATTGCTATATTATTTTTCATTAAGTTGTAGTCTTAAAGATGCTTCTCAGCAATACATTTTTTGTGAAGAGATTTAATTATCTTTTAAATTGTTCTTTTTAAAGTATTTATTAAAAACCTCAACATTATTTTTTAAATTCTTAAGTATAATTCTTATGGAAAACTACTGTATGAAATATTCTAATATGCAAATTCTTTATCTTTTCATTTACTAAAAAATAATTTGTTTCTATTTCCTTTTTCCAGTGTCAGTTTGGCCCGATCTGTACATATTTTGCAGTTAGAAAAAAGTATTTGATATGTATTTGATAAATTGATTAAATGCTAAATGGTTTTGAGATGATTCTTGTATGGAATCTCTATCTTTTAAAAACACACTAAGTAGATTGACAAATAGAACAAAATTGCTAGAAGAATCAAGTTCATTCTCTGCTTATTGCAATGTAACTAATTAAATATGAAGGAGAGACAAAATGCTAGTACAACGAATCAAAGAAACAGAGAGAGAATCAGTTCATTTTTCAATATGTCATTGTTTCTTAGACAAGAACAATGAATCACTGACCACAAATGGCTTAATCTCCAGGCACAGCCTCTAGTGTTGCTCCAGATTCAAACTGACATTTGATGACAATATGAGACATTCATCTCTTGTGAATCTATTGTTTAGTGTGGGCTTTAATTTGTTGCAATAGTTATAAGCCACAACAAATGCAGGTTTTCAGAGAATCAGAAATGGAGTAAGAATGGAACACTGTATGTTCTAGATCACAGGCCATTTCTATATGTATGTATCCCTAGTATACTGTTGATGATGCTTATATAATTTCTTTATATGTAGAAAAGATACTCAAATTTCAGACAAATGATCCCTAAAGAGGCAATTAAGTTAAAATGAGGCAATGAAGGTGGCCCCTAATTCAATTTTAATGGTGTTCTCATATAAAGGGGAAAATCTGGGTGCTTGGAAAGACACCAGAAGCACATACACAGAAGAAAGATCATATGAAGACACAACAAGAAGGTGACTAGCTGCAAGCCAAGAAGAGAGGCCTCAGAAGAAACCAAACGTACCAGCACCTTGATCTTGGAATTCCAGTCTCCAAAGCTGCGAGAAAATAAAATTCTGTTGCTTAAGCTGCCAAGACTATGGTATTTTCTTATGGCAATCTTAGCAAAATAACCCTATTAGCAAACAAATGCATACAAAATCTCTGTAAATGCAGCAGGTTTCTTTTTAAACAAAACTCTTTATTTTGAAAAATTATAGTTCTACAACAAATAATAAAAAAGATATACAGGATGGTCCTATTTACTCTTGGCTCAGTTTCCCTCATAGTAACATGTTATATAACTACTAGGAAAATGATGTTGATACATTCCACATATCTTGTTAAAATTTAACCAGTTTTACATGTATTAGTTTGTTTGTTCTATGCAATTTTCTTACATGTGTAGACCCATGTTACCACTACCATAGAGAAAATACAGAATCATTCCATCATCAGAGGCTCCTTCATGCTATCTCTTTATACTCATTCTTACCTCTTTCTCTAGCTCATCCCTAACCTCTCACAACCATTAATCTGTTCTCCATCTCTACAACCCTGTTATTTCAAGAATGCCATATAATGAGAATCAAAATTAAGTGAACTTTTGGGACTGCCTATTTTCACTCAGAATAATTCTCTTGAAATTCAGCCAAGTTACTGTGTGCAACAATAACTCATTCCTTCTTATTGCAGAGCAGTAGTCCATGATATGGATGCACTACAGGTTCCTTAACCACTTACTAGGATATTACAGTTGTTTACAGTTTGAAGCTATTATGACTAAAGCTGACGCTTACATTTATGTATAAGTTTTGATACAGAAATATGTCTCCATTTCTCTGGAAAAAATATCCCAAGGGTACAATTGCTGAGTCAAATGTTAAATGAATGTTTACTTTAAAAGTGTTATATTGTTTTTTAAAGTGGGTGTACGATTTTACATTACCATCAGCAATGTATAAGAGGTCTTGTTTCTCAGTATCAGCCAATAGATAATGTATGTGCCGTGTATACGTTTCCAGAACATGAAAGTATAGGAATCTTCTTTTATTTTATTATGTTAGCATACCCTTCACACTCAAACCTAGCTGTGTGCTGAAAAGGTGATTCTCTGGAATTTAAGCAACTTAAAACCCCTGATTTATAGCAATTGCCTATTTGCCAGTTGTGGCTATTTCCCACCATGGCTTTCAAACTACCCACATGACTTAATTGAAAGTGAATTAAGGAAAAAAAATACTCACAAGTAGTTCTCACACAGTTCTCACTGGCACAAGCCAGTTCCAGCACACTGCTGCACATACACAAACATATGCACACATGCATACACGTATATATACACACATGCATATTCATAGACACATAAAAACACAGATGCGTAGAGACACCAAATTTATCTCCTTCATTTCGTATAGATGGACAATTAAATAAGATGACAAGATGAATTTAATAGCATGACATAATCAAATGTAGAGACAGATATAAAATACGTAGAGTATGACTATGAAACAATTTTGGAAATAAAAGTGTATATTAATGTGCAAATATATGTATAGAATATGAGACTGAAAACACCAAAATGTTGATACTGTTTATTTCTGGGTAGTTGGATGACAAGTGAATTTAGTTTTTCTGACTGTGCTTTTCTGTATCTTTAAGGAACATGTTTTCTTTTAATCAGAAAGAAATAATTACATATATATGTAATTAACATATATTGTATAATATATATCACATATATTCCACATATATGGAATATATATTGTGTTTTAAAGTTTAAAATCTGAGGAGACCACGTCAATGAGGAACTTGGAACCAAGTAAAACATGGATAAGTGACAATATTGTGGAATACAGTAAAAATTCAGCAAAAATTCAGCTCAGAAATAGTGAAGCTTATTTTAAATGGAAACTAAAATAAGATAATGTGGATTAAATTAGAGATATTTCCAGGAGAAGATATGTTTGAGCATAACTTTCTTCTCCTCTCTATCTGAGGAAAATTCTGGAAGAGACTTCATACGTATCTATATTTGTATCTATGTCAGAAAAGGAGAGAAGTAAGGCCTGGGAGGCAGCTTGCTGTTGTGAAAGGAAAATGAAGTCAGATGATCCTTAATTTGGATACTCTTTCTTACCATTTGGGGCAAGTTACTTCCTCAAAGCCTCAATTTCTTCTTCTCTAGCATGAGATTAATATTTGTGATTCATTAGAAGGTTAAACAAAGCAATTTTTACAAAGTAAAAAGCAAATTTTACAAAGAAGGCTTTCATTTTGTTCTGTCCTATTTTATTCTAAATTATGGTATGTCACCCAAATCCCAGTGGGAGCTTTCGTAAGTGAATGGCATTAAAAAGTTACTGGAACAGGAAATATTTCACTTTAATGAACTAGATGAGATTTTTTTAAAGAAACACTATATATTTTACATTATGGAAAGAGAGATTATATAATGATAAAAAGATGTGTATTATATTTTAAAAAATAGTTACAAAAAGTAAATCTTTTCTTTTCATGTGATCCATTCATTTGTCCATTAGTCAACAGATATTTATACAATGCTAATTCAGTGAAAACCAGCATTAGCTTAGGAGAAAGTATTAGGAAGTACAAGATTAATGACATCTGGGACCAAGAAATTTTCAGTAACATCAATAAATGGCATTTTGCTTATTTCGGAAGAGCAAAATAGAAATAGTCAATACTACAGTCTCTGCATCTAGTCCTTCCGTGTGAATATATATCTAGAGGCTTATGCCAAATAATGCCTAGGGTTAGGATAAGCACTTTTATTCAGCTGATAATAAAATGTATGAAGTGTACAATGAATATCCAAATGTATGATAATCTAATCCAGAATTACTCAATTTATGAATTATTAAGATATGGTAAGGACAAGATTAAAACTGTGTTTTTCTGCCTGACTGTCTTTAAACTATTGTTACGTGGCAACACTTTAACAACCCAGTAGTTAGCCATGATCATTGTATTAGGCTGCTTGGGTTGCTATAACAAAATGTTCAATACCACAGACCAGGTGGCTTAAATAACAGACCTTTATTTCTCATAGTTCTGGAGGTTGGGCAGTCCAAGATCAAGGTGCCAACCAATTCTGTTGCTGGCTTTCTTTTCTGGCTTATGTATTTCTGCCTTTTTGCCGTGTCCTTGCAAGGCAGAGAAGTATCTTCCCCTATTCCAATTCTTCCTTCTTCTCCTTCTTTTTCTTCATAAGCTGCTAATCCTATCATGACAGCCCTATTCTCAGTACCTCATTCAACCTTAATTATCTCCCAAAAGGCCCACATCCAAATACCATCATATTGAGGGTTAAGGCTTCAACATCTGAGTTTCGGGGGAGACACAATTTGGTCCAGAGCAACCACCATTTTGCTAATGCCATCTGGCTTGTGAAATATTAACAGCAAGTCTAAGACTTTTCTCAATATTCAAAGAGGAAGGCTCAAAGAGATTTTGATAGTTTTTGGTTGTTTGTGAATATATACAAGCTGAATAGAAGTTTTAGTGTAAGGATGATATCACACCCTTTCTCACCACCTACTCCCAAATTTTGAAGGCCATTACTTGAGAAATAAACATCCTCTTGGTGTTGTCAATGTTCCTGAATACACAATAATTGTTAATACATTTTGCAAAGAGAATATGCACCATTGAAAGGGAATATTACTTATTTATTCATTCAAAAAATTATTGAGTGCTGCTGTTTTCCAAGCACTTTTCTGAATGCTAAGAACATAGGAATAATCAAAAAAGAAAAAGTCTCTTCTCTCAAAGAGCATATTGTCTTGTGTCGGAGACAAACCATAATTAAACAGACAAGTGAATATCTAGTTTGTCAGATAATGATTAGTCCTATGGAGAAGTATAAAGCAGGATACAGGAAATGGGGAGGGCTGGTAGGTGGGGAAAAGAGTGGTTATTTTATATAGGTAAACAGGGAACCTGAAGTAAATAAGGGAGTGAGCCATGCTGATGTCAGGAGAAAAGTTTCAGAAGGTGAGGAGAACAAATGCAGAGGCCACAAGGTGAGAGAATGCTTAGGTGTATGAAAGACAGCAAGGAGCCCAGTGTATATAGATCAACTGAACCAGAGGAAGAATCATAGGAGATAAGAACGGTAATGTAGGGGAAGATTATGCTAAACCCTGTATGTTATTGTAAGAATTTTAGCTTTTGCTGAGTATGAGATAGGCTTCTGAAGGTTTATGAGCAGAGGAATCTTATCAGATTGAGGTTTTAAAAGTGCAATGTGTTGGTTGTAGAAACAGCTGACTTTATTTATTTTTCATTTTTTATTTTTTTAATTTTGTTATTATACTTTAGGTTTTAGGGTACATGTGCACAATGTGCAGGTTTGTTACATATGTATCCATGTGCCATTTGGTTTGCTGCACCCATTAATTCATCATTTAGCATTAGGTATATCTCCTAATGCTCTCCCTCACCCCTCCCCCCACCCCACAACAGTCCCCAGAGTGTGATGTTCCCCTTCCTGTGTCCATGAGTTCTCATTGTTCAATTCCCACCTATGAGTGAGAACATGCGGTGTTTGGTTTTTTGTCTTTGTGATAGTTTACTGAGAATGATGGTTTCCAGTTTCATCCATGTCCCTACAAAGGACATGAACTCATCATTTTTTATGGCTGCATAGTATTCCATGGTGTATATGTGCCACATTTTCTTAATCCAGTCTATCGTTGTTGGACATTTGGGTTGACTCCAAGTCTTTGCTATTATGAATAGTGCCACAATAAACATACGTGTGCATGTATCTTTATAGCAGCATGATTTATAGTCCTTTGGGTATATACCCAGTAATGGGATGGCTGAGTCAAATGGTATTTCTAGTTCTAGATCCCTGAGGAATCACCACACTGACTTCCACAATGGTTGAACTAGTTTACAGTCCCACCAACAGTGTAAAAGTGTTCCTATTTCTCCACATCCTCTCCAGTGCCTGTTGTTTCCTAACTTTTTAATGATGGCCATTCTAACTGGTGTGAGATGGTATCTCATTGTGGTTTTGATTTGCATTTCTCTGGTGGCCAGTGATCATGAGCATCTTTTCATGTGTCTTTTGGCTGCATAAATGTCTTCTTTTGAGAAGTGTCTGTTCATGTCCTTCGCCCACTTTTTGATGGGGTTGTTTTTTTCTTGTAAATTTGTTTGAGTTCATTGTAGATTCTGGATATTAGCCCTTTGTCAGATGAGTAGGTTGTGAAAATTTTCTCCCATTTTGTAGGTTGCCTGTTCACTCTGATGGTAGTTTCTTTTGCTGTGGAGAAGCTCTTTAGTTTAATGAGATCCCATTTGTCAATTTTGGCTTTTGTTGCCATTGCTTTTGGTGTTTTAGACATGAAGTCCTTGCCCATGCCTATGTCCTGGATGGTATTGCCTAGGTTTTCTTCTAGGGTTTTTATGGTTTTAGGTCTAACATTTAAGTCTTTAATCCATCTTGAATTAATTTTTGTGTAAGGTGTAAGGAAGGGATCCAGTTTCAGCTTTCTACATATGGCTAGCCAGTTTTCCCAGCACCATTTATTAAACAGGGAATCCTTTCCCCATTTCTTGTTTTTGTCAGGTTTGTCAAAGATCAGATAGTTGTAGGTATGCGGCATTATTTCTGAGGGCTCTGTTCTGTTCCATTGATCTATGTCTCTGTTGTGGTACCAGTACCATGCTGTTTTGGTTACTGTAGCCTTGTAGTATAGTTTGAAGTCAGGTAGCATGATGCCTGCAGCTTTGTTCTTTTGGCTTAGGATTGACTTGGCGATGCGGGCTCTTTTTTGGTTCCATATGAACTTTAAAGTAGTTTTTCCAATTCTGTGAAGAAAGTCATTGGTAGCTTGAAGGGGTTGGCATTGAATCTATAAATTACCTTGGGCAGTATGGCCATTTTCATGATATTGATTCTTCCAACCCATGAGCATGGAATGTTCTTCCATTTGTTTGTATCCTCTTTTATTTCATTGAGCAGTGGTTTGTAGTTCTCCTTGAAGAGGTCCTTCACATCCCTTGTAAGTTGGATTCCTAGGTATTTTATTCTCTTTGAAGCAATTGTGAATGGGAGTTCACTCATGATTGTATATCTAGAAAACCCCATTGTCTCAGCCCAAAATCTCCTTAAGCTGATTAGCAACTTCAGCAAAGTCTCAGGATACAAAATCAATGTACAAGGCCGGGTGCGGTGGCTCACGCTTGTAATCCCAGCACTTTGGGAGGCCGAGGCAGGCGAATCACAAGGTCAGGAGATTGAGACCACGGTGAAACCCCATCTCTACTAAAAAATACAAAAAATTAGCCAGGCGTGGTGGCGGGCACCTGTAGTCCCAGCTACTCGGAGAGGCTGAGGCAGGAGAATGGCGTGAACCCGGGAGGCGGAGCTTGCAGTGAGCCGAAATTGAGCCACTGCACTCCAGCCTGGGCGACAGAGCGAGACTCTGTCTCAAAAAAACAACAACAACAACAACAACAACAAAAAATCAATGTACAAAAATCACAAGCATTCTTGTACACCAATCACAGACAAACAGAGAGCCAAATCATGAGAAACAGCTGACTTTACATGGATAAGGCAGAAAAAGTGAGATTAATTGCAAGATCATTGCAATAATCTAGGAGTTAAATGGAGGTTGAATGAATAAGGGAGAATGGAAGGGTGAGTGAGAAGGAATCAAGTTTTAGATATATTTAGAAGAAAGAGCTAGAGCCAGCTGACAGCATTTGCTAATGGATTGCATATGAAAGAAAGAAGTCAAGGATAATCCAAGTTATTTGGTATGAACAACGGAGAAACAAAGTTGCCATTTGTAAAATAAGTAAGACTGAGGAAGGAGCAGGTTTGGGGAAAATGGGAAATTGAAGCCAATTCCAGATCAGTTATGTTTGAGAAGCCAATTGGATACACACAAGGAAATTCTGAGGAAGGAGTTAGTATTATTAATTTCACTTTAGGAGAGAGATATGGGATTGAGTTTGACGGTGAGTAGTTGTCACTTACAGATGATACATCAAATCATGTGACAGGATGAGATCTAGGAACTGAATGCAATTACAAAAGGAATGAGGTCCAAGAAAACCTGCTTGGGGCATTCTAAAGTCAGTGGTCTGAGCGGTCAGAAGGAATTTACAAAGGAACTGAGAAGAAGAGCCAATGAGAAGGGGAACTTTTTTTTTTCACAGTGAGTGCTTGTGAACTTCAAAGGAATGTGTGATGACGAGATATTTTTTTAAAATAACTGGAATTATATCTTTCTTTTCTAATGGTCTAGTAGGAAAAACTGTTTCTTTTAGGGGAGAGGACAATTGCTGGAGTAGTATCCTTAAGTAGTATCACAATTTATTTATAGTAACAGGAGAGAATGTCAGCTATTCAGGTGCATAGGCAGATAGATTGGTACATGTGGTTGTGGGAGCATGAGGAATTTCTCTCTTCTTTCTTTTTAATTCTCACTGAAATAGGAAGTAGAGTCTTTGCTGGCATGACTATGAAGGCAGAAGATTAAAGGTTTTTTTTCTTTTTTTAATTTAAAATTTTTAATTTTTGTGAGTACATGGAAGATTAAAATTTGAAGAAGACAGCTTAGAAATGTGGGAAAATAGACCATCCTGGCTAACACGGTGAAATCCCGTCTGTATTAAAAACGCAAAAAATTAGCTGGGCATGGTGGCGGGCGCCTGTAGTCCCATCTACTCGGGAGGCTAAGGCAGGAGAATGGCATGAACCCAAGAGGTGGAGCTTGCAGTGAGCCGAGATTGCGCCACTGCAGTCCAGCCTGCGTGACAGAGCGAGACTCTGTCTCAAAAAAAAAAAAAAAAAAAAAAAAGAAAGAAAAAAAAAAAAAGAAAGAAAGAAAGAAATGTGGAAAATAGGCCAGGTGCAGTGACTCAGTCTGTAATCCCAGCACTTTGGGAGGCTGAGGCGAGTGGATCCCATGAGGCCAGGAGCTTGAGACCAGCTTGGCCAACATGACAAAACCCCATCTCTACTAAAAATACAAAAATTAGCTAGGTGTGGTGGTGCGTGCCTATAATCCCAGTTACTCAGAAGGCTACGGCAGGAGAAAGGAGAATTGCTTGAACCAGGAAAGCAGAGGTTGCAGTGAGCCAAGATAGCACCACTGCACTCCAGCTTGAGTGACACAGCAAGACTCTGTCAAAAAAAGAAAGAAAGAAAGAAAGAGAAGAAAGAGAAAAAGAAAGGAAAGAAAGAAAAGAAAGAGAAAGAAAGAAAAGAAAGAAAGAGAGAGAAAGGAAGGAAGAAAGAAGGAAGGGAAGGAAGGGAAGGAAAGAAAAAAAGAAACGTGGGAAAATAAATGGAAAAGGGAAATCTTATGTGATACTATATTCATTTTCTATTACTGTCATTAAAAATTACCATAAACTTAGTGGCTTAAAACAACACAAATTTATTATCTTACAGTTCCATATAGGCTAGAAGTTCAACGCAGGTCTCACTTGGTTAAGATCAAGGTGCTAACAGAGCTGGTTTTCTTTCTGAAGGTTTTAGCGTAAAATCCCTTTCCCTGTCTGTTCCATCTCCTAGAGGTCACCTGCATTTCTTTGTGCCTGGCCCTCTTCCTCCATCTTCAAAGCCAGCAATGGTTGGTGGGATCAAGTTTTCAGATCACATCTCTCTGACCCACTCTTCTTCCTTTTTCTTTCATTTTTAAGAACTGATGTGATTAGATTGAGTACAGCCAGATAATCCAAAACGATCTCCCTACCTTAAGGTCCTTAATCACATCTGTGAAGTCCTTTTCGCCCTGTAAGGCAATATATTTACTGGTTCCGGGGATAAGTATACAGATCTCTTTGAGGGACCATTTTTCTTCTACCACAAATGCCTTGTCAGCACTATGGAGCCACTTAAAATCAATGGTCATCAATACAAAGTGGGAAACAACCTCATTATTTGTTTTTCCCAGAAAAGTCTAGTAGCCTATGTGCAAAATCTGTGGAAAGTTAGATATAACGAAGTGTGGAGTTTTACCAGAGATGTACAGTCATGTGCTGCTTGATTATGGGATATGCTCTGAGAAATGTATCATTAGGTCATTTGGTCATCGTGCAAACATCGTAGAGTATACTTACACAAACCTAGATGGTATAGCTTACTACACACCTAGGCTATATGGTATAGTCTATTACTCCTAGGCTGCCAGCCTCCACTTCATGTTACTATAATGAATACTGTAGGCAATTGTAACACAGTGGTAAGTATTTGTGTACCTAAATATATCTAAGCATCAAAAAGGTAGAGTAAAAATAAATTTTTATAATCTGTGGGCTACCATTGTATTGGCCATCATTGATCTTTGACCTAAACATTGTTATGCACTGCATGAATGTGTAAGAAAAGAGAGAGGGACAAAAGCTTGATGATATAAGCAAGGGAGTAATTTTATGATAGATTCCCATACCTTATGTGGATACTGAGAGAAGTAGAGATAGGAGGTGGTAAGGGATAGGGAAAATAATTGAATTGAAACGATGGATGTTAGAATCAGGTAAGAGTAAAATATTTTTAAGTCAGAGAATAAGAGATGATGGTCAGAGAATGGGAAATCAGGCTATGGAGGGGTACAGGAATTGCTGAAGAACAAGGATATTGGAGGTAATAAATCCAAAAACTGAGGGGGGCAGAGGATTCAAAGAACCATTCATGAGGATATTAAATTAATTAAGAAAGATACAAGAAGAATTTTTTGAGTGACAGTGAGTCAACAGCTAGAATCTCCAAGGTGTGGAGGGAAGTCACCCACTGGCATCTAAACACCAGCAATGAGAAGGGTAAGAACAATAGAGTATGCAACATGAGCTTCACATATGCTGGGGATTTCCGGGAAGAGGGAGGAGTAACTGTCTAGAGATAGAAATTAAAAGCAAGGAGGGCCTGCCAAATAAGGCATGGGTGAGAAAGCCACCATTTGAAAAGGTTACAGAAGAATGCATATATCCTGGAGAGGGGCAGATTTCAATTAAAGAAAGAAGGTGAATTGAACTTGCAAAGAATTGATAGAGAACATGGAGAAATTTGCTGACAACCAATTGTGAGTTCTAGAGATTCCTGTCCAGAATGGATTTTAAGGGTTGGGAAGAGATGGGACCTGTGTTTAAATATGAGATATGCAGAAGTTTGCAGGCATGGATTTTTAGTTATAAGAGACAGCCAGGGAGCATCTGCCTTCTCTCTTAGGCCCGTCAAAGAATAAAAGGTAAACAGGAATAAATGGAGCGATGACAAAGTTCTGATGGTTAGGCCAGAATCCCAGAGAGGGATAGAAAGGCTGTGAATGTCAGAGAGGGGTAAGGATTGTACTGTGAGTGTGTGGAGCTACCAAACAAGACATGCAGGCCACAGGCAGGTCAAAGTTACCAGAAACATGTAGAATTTAGGCAAAATGCATATCAGCTGGAGATTTTTGATACTGGCTTTAAAACATGACCAGTAAATGGGTAGTTCTGCTGTAACCTTTTTAAAGTGGGTAAATAATACCAGGGCTAAATACTGTTACGAACACACATAGTTATAAATGTATGTGTGATATAACTAATTCCTAAATTTACATTTAATGGAAGTGCATAAGGATAATTTCCTTTGTAAAGAAAAGACTTAATTGTGAAAAATTTTAACCTACTCAGAAAGTGTATGAATATGATAAACTTGCCTATACTACCATCTGAAATTCATAATGTTAGCATTTCACAGAATTTGCTTCTGAGCATATTTTAACTAAGAAAACTCAGCAATACTCTGAGCTATATTTTGCCAGACCCATTTCTCTTCTTTCCTTTCTAGAGGCAATCACTATCATGAAGTTTATTTATTATTCATATTTACTTTTTTATATGTTTTAACATAGGTATATGTCCATGAGAGGAGACAATATTATTTTGTGAGTTTTAAAATTTAATGTGATGCATTTTTATCACATTATCAAAATTATATTATTTTTACTTGCCAACATAGAATTAACTTCTTTTCAGTTAGCATTATACTTGATATATCTATTCCATCTTATAAATATGTCATAATTTATTTACCCATTCATCTGTTGATAACATGTAGATTGCTTTTAGTTTTTAAAATCCCAAAAATGCCACAATGAATATTTGTGAATATGTCTCCCTGAACATATGTTCAAAAGTTTCTCAAGGATGATATACTTAGAAGAGAAATGATGAATTGTAGGGTATGGAAATTTCCAACTTTACTTGTTGGAAAATTTACTGCTAAATTGCTGTGAAAAGAGATAATACCAATTTCTACTCCAACCAGCAAAATTTGAGAATACCTGTTTACCAGTACTTTTGTCTACACTTGGGATTGTTAAACTAATATATTTGCCAGTTTTATTGGGAAGATATTGTATCTCATTCTTAATTTGCATTTCCCTGATTATTAGTGAAATTGAACATCTTACCATTTGTTAATTGACCATTCATGCATTATCTTTTGTGAATTTCCAGTTTATATACTTTTACTATGGACTGTTTTCATATATATATATAATGTAGTACTATAAGTATGTTCTCAATATTGGTTTTTGTCTGCTATACATTTTTCAAATATCTTTAGTACCTAGTTTTAGCTTTGTTTATGATATTACTTTAAGCTTTTTCAATGTGATATAATTGAATTAATTAAACTTTTCTGCTTACAATCTTTGTGTTTTTTCTTGTCTGATTTGGTTTAAGGTCATTAGTAATTTAATTTTTAATAGAATCCATGGAAATAGCTCATACTATTATTTCATGGGTAGAGCTAGCTCAGCACTGAAGACACAGTGATCAAAATTGTATGACCAGATTCAGAATAGTCATTTTCCAGATCGAGTACTAGCCCTCATATGTGAAATATGTCACCGATTACAAAATACTGCTAAGTAGGCAGGACTGTAAGTTCTGAAAAGAGTAAGGATTTCCTATTCACTTTGCCTTGTACATGTTTTATGTATAGGGTAAGTTTGATTGATGAATTTTAAAGTTGTTACAGGAAATGTTTGGAGCAGATACAGACAACAAAATCAATAGTACCAGGATAGACTGGGTTCGTGTAAGCAGATTTATTATCCTGACCTTTCATTCCGAATTCCCTGTCTTATTTCTTTATAACAACAGCTAAATGTACTTATTTGTAAAGTAACAGAAAACAGATCACTTTAATGTGGCAACATTAACTGTTAAAATCTGAAGGCCTGAATATACAATAATTTATGATCCCAAAACTATTTTTGGCTTTTTTTAGATTATGTTCCCGGACGAAGAGCATTCCATTGTTTTCTCTATCCAACTGCCTCGAGTACTCAGGACAACCAAATTCTGCTCTATTTTTTAAGGAGCAGCTAAATTATTTTCAGTTCCAAATGAATTCAGAAGCAAGTTAAGGTAAATTTGGGTATGATAGAGTTAGTTGAGCTTATCTGGACTGTTAAGTATGAATGAATTTGTTACAAGTCAGAATCAATATAACCAAAGTCTCTTTTTTCAATAAGCATAGATAACTGTTTATGTGTGTACTTTGCTATGAATTTACTACTTATGTATGTACTTAAACACGCCGTATTTTTAAAATTGCCAACTCCCTTTACTCAGTATATTTGTCAGTTTCATGGCTCAAAAATATCATCTATTTGGGGTGATTGACTCAAAATTATTTCTCTAGTCTTATCAAAAATTTTTCACAACTAAACACCAAACATACATTCAATGCCATACCCAGCATCTCTGGTTGTATGTTGAGTAGGCTTCTCAAAGTTAATATTTTTAAGACTGAGTTTCTAACTTCTCCTACTTCACTCTCAAACCTGCAGTTCTCATTATCTTTCCTGACTCAGTAGTAGTTGTTCCATTCTCTTAGTCATCCAGGAAAATAGTAGTGTCATTCTTTATTTTACTCTTTGATACGTCACACTCCCACCTATGAAAGGCATCCCATCGCTTCTGTTATTATATTATGTTTGGAGCCAAATACTTCTTGCCACCTTTCTGATACTGTCCTAGCCCAAGCAGCCATCAGATAATCCATATATGAATTATTGCTCTAATTTTCTAGCTACATCTGGAGTTTAGCAGTGTTTTGGGAGGTGAAGAGGTAAAGTCATGCTGACTCGAGGGGCAAAGTATCTGGAAGTCATGTCTGTTTAATGTTCAGAATACTAAACTGGTCAGGGAAGTGACAAAAGTATTCCATAATATTGGAAGGAACTGTTATATTTTAGCAAATTAGATGTTATCTCTGGCTCTAGGGATCAGTTCAAAGACAGCATGATATTAAAGGGGCATATTTCTGTTCAATGTGAGGAACAGATTATTTAGAATTAGAATATCTCCATTAAAAGGAGGGTAGTTAATGAGGTAGTGAGCAACTGGTAACATTATTTTTTAATTAAAACAGGATGTTCATGTTTCACAGGGATATGGCAAATGGGAGCCTATATATGACTAATTGGCAGCTGAGAAAATGGAGCTATGAAATTATATTCTGTCTTCAGAATATGTGCTGAAAATACAACACTCACTGAACAAACAAAAAGAGACAGCATAGTGCTGTGCACATAACAGATGGCCAATAAATCTATGTAGATTAATAGATTAAAAAATGGAATATGTCACATCATTCAAAGGATCATGGAGACATTTTCTCCATCATCTATGAAGGATTTAGTTGTTTGGGCTTACCAAATTCTTTATTTGGAGATTATAATTTCTGCCCATGTACTTTTGGAGCTAAGTTATTTAAATTTCTGTGCTACTGACTTCATGCAAACAATTACTTGATAAGTTCCAAAGCCCTAGCATTGTATTCACCCTGTAGTTTTATGTTCTATCCAATAGTCGTTAGTACAACTTATACAAAATAGACTCGAATGCTACTGTCTTTAAGCTCAGAAGATATGCTACGGAATTTACTATTTAGCTTTGTACATTTTTTAGAGAAAGAAATTTCACATAACAGCTGGTGAAATCCATGGAGCTAGCTACATAGGGGATTCTCCATGGCTCCTTGAAAATATGTGTAGCATAAATAAGATCTTTGTTTTTTTACATTGCTATCTGCACAGACTTTGAAAGTCTTAAAATGATAAAAATTGAACCTTGTTTTCGAAACACTATAAAAGTGGCTAAAGAATCTCTTAAGACTAGGTATTAGTTGATATCAAGCTTCTAACAGCAAAATTGCTCTTGAGAATCATGTATTAAATAATCAACCTTTTCTTCTTTTTCATATTGGCATTTATAAATAGGTTGAATGACTACGTAAAACATAAAAATTAATTCAAACAATTTGCTACAAAGTAGCTCCATGGCCTGACAACTGAACATTTGATACTTCTCAAACCCTGCTTAATGACATAGAGACAGTCTCTGACCAATTCATTTTATCAAAATTATTATTAATGAGTTTCTGTGAGTGTTCTCCTACAGTAAACAAGTGATACATGATCATTTTTGGGATTATAGCTACTTATCTTTATTTGATCTTTTTTCTTTTATCCTCTAATTTTATCTGTTCTTTTCTTAACATCTTTAGTTTTTATAACCATCAGAATACCATATAATCCAACAATTAAAATAAATTAATTTTATGTTTGATTGAGAAATTGTACAATTGTTGAAAGGATTATAATGTTCTGAGGTGCTGTCAAATGGGATTAGTAATTCCTATCAGTTGGTGTAATGTTTAAATAGTACTCTCACAGGCATTCATCCTTTTCAGATATATAGAGGTCAACTCAACAAGCCCCTTGAACAAAGTTCTTGCTGAATTTCTCCCCAGAGAATATGTGATTGAAAGTATTTGAAAATTCACTGGACATTAGAAGATTATAAAGGACCATCTTCACTTCTAGGCTTTGACAAATCTTAATAAAATCTAAAGAAACACATCGAAGAAGGATGTTTTAGGGCTAGCTCATCTCTGATGTAATTTTATTGATAAAGCAATTAAGGAGAGTCCTAAGTCATTTCAGTTTTCATTAATCTCTTTCAGCGAAGCATCCCAATCAGTAACTGAGCTCCTGAGAAATTTTAAACCAATCTTCTTTCTACCTTTTCCTTTGCCACTTTACACTGTCTTTCTCAGCATATAGAAAAAAAAAAATCCAAAACTTGGTGGAGTGGAACAGAAACACAGTAATGCCATGTCAACATTTATTTATGGCCTGCCAGTTAAGATGGACAATTTTTTTTAAAGCCTGAAAGATTTTAAAAACAGTACTTGCCAAGGATTCCATGATGAGGTGGTACATCTCACTTGTCAAGCTGGAAGTGGAGACAGTACAATCTATATCTGTGATTATTTGCTTGGGTACACCATCCATTTTCTCAGATCCTACATTAATCATTTTATTTCTCCTTGCCTATGGTGACATTCTAACTTCAGAATAGAAAACACTTTGCATTTATTTATGTTTTGAAATTCATAATTTCTATAGACCTTAGTAGTTTTACTTCATGATGCACCAAAAATGTATATCTAGAGGTAATGTTTCTTTTGCTAACCACCATTTATAATTTTGTTCTCACAGGCATAGAACTTTTCCAAGCATCCATCCAACCATCTATTCATTAATTAATTTAAAAATATTGAACCAATCCATAATAAGTGCTAGGTATTCGGATTTAATAGTGTTTATAACATTATTCTTGTTACTCGAACACATATGGCCTAGCACAAGTAACTGACAAAGTACTAGGCAAAAACAACAGTGTAATAACTGTCATCCCCCATCATGGCAGGGTGATTCAGTCATTGGTCAAGGGCAAGGCAGGACACAGAAACATCAGTGTTAGGGGTGGTTACAATAATTCAGGAGAGAGATGGTGTTGACAGATGAGGCTAAAATTAGCAAATGTTAAGGAGGATAGGAGTCCAAGATGACACCCAAGATCTTGGCTTTGGCAACGGCTGGATAGTAGATTGGGAAGAAATAGTTTATAGTCTAGCTACATTTTCAGAAGAGTAGGGAACTGAGCTCAAAAATACTAGTTTTCTGGTTGGGATAGACATTTAAAGTGGACTTTTCCTCATTGTGATCAAGTTTTTCCTAATCTCTCGATTACTAGTTTCACTAATTTATATAGCCAATTATTAAACGATGATAGGTTTTTTTTTCTGATGGAATTCAGAGTTATTATCAGGTTGAGATCGCTGCATTCATTTTAAGGTATTATCTTCTCTCTAACCTAAGACCAATGAAATATTCATCATAGTCTTCATTTGCTCAAGGTGTTGAACATGGTTCATATTTATTAACTGCCAAAGCAATGGAGTGGCTCAACTCAGCTAATGAAGCAATATGTAGCTTTTATTTCCCTGGAATACCAAATATATGAGGAATTTGTGCAATAAAAAAAACTTGATATTTCAGAACGATTTTACTGTCATGTGTTTCAATGCAATATTCTTCCTCATAATGTATTGCAAGTAGCCAACCTCAACATGTGACATTGAGTACTAAATCATATCCTATTTACTTAATAAGTTTTCAAATAAATGGTTCATAACTCTCTTTGGGTGCAAAATTGCAGTTATCTTTTCAGAATTTTTGGCAGGCTAAAATTTTTTGGGGAAATAAACATCCATCCATTTTATTAGGCTCAAATTTACATAGGTTCAACATCAATAACTGCTTAAATTTCATATAAGATTGGGCTCATGCATTTTGGTGGACATTATCAAATATCCTTTTCTGTAAAGCTGACTTTCAGTGCTAATTTCACACCTTTAAATTGTTAAATAATCAGATAACTCTTTCAGTTTTATTTCGGGTATTATTCTTTTGGTAATGCATTTCTATCTTTATCTTTCAGAGTCTGAATAACATTCATTCCCTTGCAGATTTGACACATGACTTGCTCAAACATACAATCGCTTCACTTCCTGGTACATTTCATCTACCCAACTGTCACTCCAATCCTTTCAGCTCTTTGGGATATATTTCTTTGGTTCGTTTTCACATTTTGCCTTTGGTTAAGTATGTTGTCAGTCAAAACATGATTCACTGAATTTGTTTATCCAGTGCAGTGTAATTTGACACAGAATTGTGTGTTTCTAACTCTTATCCTTTTATTAATGTTTCCTTGTTACCTCATTTATCATTTATATTTTCATGACAGTTCTCTAAAAGAAAACCATTTTACCCACATTTATTATCACTTTTTTCAAACATTGTCAACTTAAATTAGTGCACAAGAATCAGAGAAACTTAGTTTTGTTAATAGTAATAATACAAATTGAATGAACTGATTTTCTTAAATTCTTCTGAGAAAAAATAATAGCAATTTAAGGGAAATGACTATTCATGTGTTCATTTCCTCTCTTTTAATGACAAGATTCAACTTGAATATGAAACTTTATGTAGCAAGTGCATTAAAACCACTTATAGTTATTGCTTTTCAAAAGCAATAACAACAAAAACAACAACAAATATGTATTTTTAACTATCTGAGACGGCTGAGCTTATGAGGGGAATGTTTTAAATTTGGTTAGGAGTTTATGATGGTCGGGAAATGAACCATCAATGTTAACAGGAGCTTTTTTTTTTAATCTCCAGTGCTGGACATTTCCCACATTAAATAAGCACACCTGTCTGTTTTGATCTCATAAAATACAGAAGAAAAAAAGGCTAATTAAAATTTTAACATACTTATGGTTACACTTGCTAGAGTATGTTTACCATATCTTGAATTAGATATTGTCTTGCCATTACTAAGTGAGTTTATCATGGTGATTAGGTCAGGAAACATAATTTCTCATGATCTACACAGCCAACATGAGTAGTCCCACTTACCACTACCTAAAATCTGTGAAAAACCCATTTTATACGAGGGTTGCTTCATCTTTATGGAGAAAAGCATGTGACAATTTGATTGCAGAGCTCAATTGGTAATATCCTTGTCTGCATCCAGAATGGTAATAAGACTACAATGACATGAAAGTAGCGCTGAACCTAGAGTAAGAGGTTTGGAGTTTGAGTCTCTGCTTCACCAAATACTAACTATGCAACCTGAAACAATATAATCAACTCTTAGGAATCATTGTTTTTCATTAATAAAAAGAGAATAACTGCTGTATTTAACACAAAGGACTTAAAAAATAATTATATAAAAACATATATATATATATATATAAATCTATGAACTTCCACATTAATGTTATACTTATTCTATTAACCTTGCCCCCCAAAGTCCCCCACTCAATATGATAGGAAACAAATTTTTGTCTTTGTGATGTATTGATTTCTTTTCCTTTGGGTAGATATTCAGTACTGGGATTGCTGGATCAAATGGTAGTTCTACTTTTAGTTTGGTTAGAAATCTCCGTACTGTTTTCCATAGAGGTTGTACTAATTTACATTCTCACCAAAAATGTGTGAGATTTCCCTTTTCTCCACATCCTCACCAACATCTGTTATTTTTTGTCTTTTCAATAACAGACATTCTGACTAGGGTAAGATGTTATCTCATTGTGGTTTTAAATTTTTATTTATCTGATGATTAGTGATGTTGAGCACTTTTGAATATACTTGGTGGCCATTTGTATGTTTTCATTTTAAAAATGTCTGTTCATATCATTTTCCCACTTTTTAATGACTTTTTTTGTTTGGGGGGAATCTTAGACATAAATTCTTTGCCCAGACTAATTAGGCTAGATTTTCATGTTTTTAAACGAGATCATATTATATGGAAAAATATATTAAAGTGCAATTTTTCTGATTAAAGCAGAAGTATGGGTCTTTGGTACCTTCTCCATCAGCCCCTGAGATACTTCCAAGGAATGCTGGGATTGTATAACAGTTTGAAAGTCGCTGTTACCCCAAAGAGGGCTGCTCTTTGGGGAAATTTCCACCTCCTAAAAAACAAAATCTGTATATATTTCCTTCAGTAGGAAAAATAGACACCAGCATTATGAAACATTATGAAATAAGTTGTCTTTGATACTTTGAGCAGAAGTTTTCTTATATAAATGTGTTGACTGAAATGGCCTTTATAGTATAATTCTTCAAAATCCAGGAAACTTTATGAAATTTCAATATACTGTAATTTGTTCAATATACGTTGGACACTGGCCTAAATAATGAATTCTGTTTGCATTCCAGAAGATATAAAAATAAAGAAAAATAAGCCTCACATTGAAGGAACTTAATTTTTCTGGTAGGCTAAAAAAAACAGTAACAGTAACTAAGGAATAATATTTCTTGATGATTTAATTATTAATAGAATTTCTCAGTTAATGTTATCTCTGTCAATATTGTATTAACATGTATTTTGTTTTTCCTTGAGATGCTTATTCTGAGGAAAATTCTACAAAAGACTTTATAAATCTAGGAAAAACCCACTCACTCTGAAAGTGCCCATTCCTTCCAGGTTTCCTTTACTGTTAGTGCCACTTGAGCTGTGCAAGTGCTTTTAGGAAGTCTTCAAGACAATGAGGAAGTTCATTGAAATGCACAGGAGAAAGAATAAGAAATTCCAGTACATAATCCAAAGATGCTAGCTCTTAAGAACTTTTCTGAATTTTTAAATGCTTTATGTTAAATTTATACTTGTTCTAAAAAAAAGTTTGTCAGTTTTTATTGGCAAGATAGAGTAGTTCTTAAAAAGAAGCAATTTTATGATGTTTTCGGGTTACATTTTAACTTACAGATGCTTGTCTTTAGAGAGACAGTAGCAATGTTAGTATCCGAAATGCCAGTTTTGTCTTTTTGTTTCAGTCTATATTGATTTAGTAATGGCAAACAGGCATTCAACTAGTCACATTTTTTCATGAAATTTAACTGTAGGATTTTATTCTTTTCTGAGCATAGTTATATGGGTTTGCTGTCAGATCATTTAAAAAATAGATTTTTTTTTTACCTGCTCTTGGAAAATACTGAAATAGGACAGAATGATAAATCTCTCTGCAACCAACCCATCTTTTGTAGCAAGGTGTCACAGTTCAGTCTACATTCTAATTCCTCTGTGCTAAGGACAATTTGCAAGTATTAAATGATCCTTATCATTTCCTATAAATAGGATGTTGCTAGGCAGTTGAGTGGATTTTTGAAGTAACTAACATATGGGGTAGTGTCTTATTGGTGAGTTCTACCCAATCATAAAGAGTGGGAAGATATGAGTTGTGTGTTGTAATTTTAGTTCACCCCATATTTTAATCTGCTTTGTAAGTTTTAGCTCTTGTGTATCTATTTGTTTTGCATATATGTTCATATTGCATATAAGTATGAAGTGGATTGAATAATATCCAAATACATATTATAGAGATTCTAGAGGAATAGGGATCCTGCAATATTATTCAAAGGACAGAATAAACTCCTCTAGAAATAAAACAAGAACTACAAACTATTAAAAACCAATAATATATCTTCTCAATCTATTAAAATTATCACAAATCTTGAGAAGTCACTTTTATACATTATAAATCAAAAATAATTGGTAATATATTCATATGAATGTCAAAGAAAATAAATCATAGCCTACTACTATGATGAATGTGCAAAAGAACCCATTTTTTTCAGAACAGATACCACAGATTCTCACACACACCTTCCTGAACACTAATGAAGTGAACTGTGGACATTAGCTATAGAAACTGACAAATGAATGGAGTATGATCTCTACATCTCCACTAACAATCATATACAGTAGAACTCCAACCCATGGTACCATTGTGGAAGTAGCAAAACAAATTAATTTTGAATATGAAAGGAGAATTTAGGGCACACTTTAAATTAAGGAGACTTTTTAGAGCATTCTTTTATGACTCCAACAAGTTTTCATTTTTGCATTGTTTTGTATTGTCAGCAGGCAACACTATCATCATCCCTAGGTATGTGTGTGTGTGTGTGTGTGTACATATATATACACATACAGTCATGTGTCACTTAACAATAGGGGGGGATACATTCTGAGAATTGCATTGTTAAATGATTTGCTCATTGTGCAAACATTATAGAATGTACTTACACAAACTTAGATGGCATATATATTTTTATTTATATCTATTATATGGAAAACCAAATGTCCTAGCACCATTGCTGAATATCAACAATTCTTTTATTTAATCTGCAATGCCAATATCAAGTGCCATATATCAGGTTTCTATATGTGCACCATTATAATCTACGAGACCACTGTCATACATGTGGTCTGTCTTTGACAAAAACATTGTTATGTGGTGCATGGCTGTATAGATGCAAGATGATAAAGATGATATATGCAAAAACTGTATAGTTACTCCTGAGGAACCAATTCAACCAGAAAAGCCAAACCTCTTTAGAAGAGTAATGTATTTTATCATAGCACATGAAATTAATCCTAAATATTTCATTTTCTAAAAGTTTTCTTTGAATAGTATAACTTCTATTTCAATGGATGGACAATTTATTCCATTTAAGAGCATTGCTTACTGAGCAGAGAGCATTTTAGATAAAAAATATAGTAACATAGGAGCTTTTATAAAGAACACAGAGAGCAAGGATATATAAATGATACCATTATAACTTTGATGAATATGCTTTTCATAACTAACAACCTAGCTGTGATATTAAAGAAAATGTTTTAAAATAGTAATGCTTTTTTTAATGTAGGGACTTGGCTTCAATTCTTGCTTGCTTTCATTTTTGCATAAAACGTCTTTAGAAGGGAGTGAAGCGTGGAACTCTGGAACCACGCAGACTTGCCCATGAGAGCTCTGGTGCTGCAGCTCTGACCTCTGCCCTGCCAGGGTCAGGAACCATCTCCTCCTCCCTTACTGCCTGCCGGGTTCAGTGATCTCACCAGCTGTCTCAGATTCTCTTTGAAAGCAGCCGTCTGTCCTCTGTCACTTTCCAGCAGATATGCTACACAAAGGAAATCAAGGTCACCAAGAACATGGATTCCAAAACCAAACTTTCCAACCCCTGGATGAACAACCCTTAGACATTCCTGAATTGCTTCCCTTATTTAACTTCTCTGTCATTGACCATCAATTGTCACATTTTTGTTGAGGCAATTTTAAATATTACTTTTTCAGGTGAACTTATAACTCTACATAAGTCTTTCAATTTAAGATCAAATATGTGTATACACTATTTGGTCTAATTACTATGGCTTTCTCTCCTTCTTCCATTATAAGACTGTGGATATGAATTCATCACACATACCTCTTGGACATTGTTGATGCTGACGCACATTCCTCTGTATTCATCCTATTCTACTTTCTGGCAATTTTAGCAATGAAAATTTTTTAGAAACTGAAAGCAAAAGCAGACTCCTAATTATTTTACTTTAGATACTAGGACTATTTATAAACTATCACTAAAAAAGCAGCTCTTGCCTGTGAATGTTCTCTTTCTGGAGTTACTCCATTTTTTTTAAACGTCAGGTATTCTAGGACTGAGAAAGATGTAACTCGTTCTTCATTCTTCTCACAACTTAAACCCTCTTCAGTATGAGTGTTCATCTGCTTTTCAGTTAACTTACAGACTTCTTGACCCTACCAGCAGTTTTGCCCTGACTTAGACACTCCAAACTGACTGCTGACCATTACTCATCAAATTCAGAGTATAAACTATTAATACAATTGTGTATTTTTACTTGTTTTATTTTATTAATTCATCTTTCTTCTTTGAATATAGGAAGTCTGCCTGGACTACCTTTATCTTTTCTCATTGGCCAGTTCAGAGATAATTCTTGGAAGCTTTTCATGTAGCAAGTACCTAACAAATATAGTTTACTTCTGGAGTTATTGACTAACTGAAATTAATCCCTTTCCATTGATGCACTGCATGAGCCTAAGATATTTTATCTAAGCTTTAGTCAAACCTGGAATACCCTTATGGCAAATGTTATCTTTGAGAGAATGTATTAAGATCAACTAAATGCTGTAGCAAACAAAACCAAAACCTAGTGGTATAAAACCACAGAGATTTGTTTCTCGTCCATGTAATAGTCTCATGCAGGTGTTTGACAGGCAGCCTTCGAAGTGGCAATGCAAGAACTTGTACTCTTTTCATTTTGTCACCTGGGGTCCTAAGGTCCTTTGCTCAAGGTCTGCATCCAGTAGGCAGACAGGGGAGAGAGATTGTGTGAGCATATTTTTGGACCAGAGCACTTCTTCCTGCATTGAATTGGCCGAACCTAATCATGTGACACTATCTACTCAATTCATTTAGTTATAATGAACTCTTTTATATGTAATATTTCAGTGCACAGGTAGAATAGGAGACAGGTTTTGATAATTCATTGTTGTCCCTGTAGCACACAGTGAGCACCATGGGTCAGAACTGTGAGATGCTTCCTGTGTTGCTGGCAGCCACAGGGATTCAGAGAGACCACAAGAAGCTTACCTTTTGAACATCAGAGCTACAGACATTAATATTTAAAGTTTGAGGGAACAGAAAAGTGAAGGCTGGTTTTTCTTGCCACAAGTTGTAAGAAGAATAAAATGCTTTCTTTGTAGTGAATACCCTCAGGGTGGAAAAAAGGCACGGCTCATTTAATTTCATCATCCAGTATAAGGAAAATGAACAGAAACAGATGCCTTTCCATTAATTTTGCAATGGCTGGATTGGGAATAAGGTCCTCATGGCTCCCTGTGTGTTTAAGGACATCCCAATCCATCATTACACACATACCAGAGTTTCTGCCAGCATCAGAAGCTACCTCTAGAGCAAAGATCCCAAGTTCCCAGAAAATATTCCCTCATCTATTGTATTGAAAAATTTGAAAGTCTCTTCCTTCAAACTATCAATTTTCCATCAATGAGAGATACAAATTTCTCCCTTTTTATTATCTGTATTGACTCAGTTTTACTTTTTTGGCTATCTTAAATAATTTTTCTTTAGATTTATATTTGATAGTAAAAAAGAAAGTTTAATTGTAGTACATTATTAACTTATTTACCATTTATAAGTATCTTTACCTACGTTGTATTATTTGACTGTTTCCTAAAAATGTTGTAAGATATTTGCTATTATTTTTAGTTTCTAGATGATTGATAAAATTGAAGCTTAAAGACTTGCAGGAACTTGTCTAAAATATCATAGTGTCTCAGAACACAGGCTTCAGAATCAGGACCCAAACTTAGATTTTTTGATTGATCTTTCTGGCTCTAAGTTCTATGCTTAAAATCTTTTACTAAGAGGATCACTTACACTTACTTTTACTAAGAGGATGCCCTTACACCTGTACAAAAAGTAATCTTTCTGTTTCGATGACATTGAAGAGATCCAGTCTTCGACTCTCTGAAATGAAAAAAGTCAAAACATCTCATAATAAGAGCAGAAATGTAAGAATATATGGTGAAAATGATGGATAAATATGAGTTCTTTAACTGATAAAATTATTTTTTGTTATGTCAATATTCCGTTGAAATATATATTAATCAGTATGTTTTCCAGAATAATAACCATGATGAATAGCTAGGGATCAAAATAACAGCTGTCATTAAACAGGTATTACATATACACCAAATACCCATGTTTCATATGGTCTTTATAGAAAATTATACTGAGGCTCTAGAAGGCTCATGAACTTGACCTGGTATCAATTGAGATGAAAACCCAGATCTGTTTGATTCCAAAGTGAAAACAACGCCTACATTCTTAAAACAAGAATGTTTTTCCAATGAGTAATATATATATATATATATATATGTAATTAAAGGTCAACAATAGCAAACCCTATATATAATCTACAAATAAAGACAGAAAAATATAGCTTTGTTTTTATCAATATTTGATATTTTCAAAATATAAAATACTAAACGGGGAAGACAACTCCAATATTTAAATTTCTTATTGGATAGAATAGTTTCTACATTATAACATGAACAAGAATTGAATCACACAGAGATGTATTATAGTGGGAAGCATCAAAGTTGACCCACTCTTATGTAGAGGAGAGAGCCAACGACTGGCTTGTAGAGAAGGGGTGACAGCTGTCCTCACTAGGGGTGTTCTGTAATTATTTACAGGAGGAAGAAAGGCAGGCAAAGCACAGACACAAGAGATCTGGAAGCATAGGCTGTTTTGGAGTCTAGGAGAGTGGTCGGCCATAGATTAACTCTATCTGCTATTTCTGAGATCCAGGCCCAAGGCTGAGGTTCAGGAGTGCAATTCCAAAGTCTAGCAAATGTAGCAAAATTACTAGTAAAATGGAGGTGGACTCTCAGTTTTATGGGAACCAGGCAGATTATCAAATAGGAATTAGACACTGACACCAAGGCAGCGCCTCAACTTTTCAGAACTGTAGAAGGACTCACAGCTAAGGTACCTGCCAGAATTGGGATAAAGGATGCGAAGTGGCTAGAAGCAAGGATGACTTTCTTCTGGGTACTCAAGGTGTTGAACTAGAGAGCCTTAAGTATCTCTGGGTTAGGTTCACCTCCAGATCTGGAACAGGCGTGACTTCCCATGGGATTCAAATGGCCCTACCTGAGGACAAAAGAAAGTAAAGGGTCAGAAAATGTAGATTCTGATTAATGTAATGCTAAGTATGCCAAGGGCTGTTTTTGAAACAAGGCTGATCAGAAATTTGTAATGGTAATGGGCAAATATGACTTATTATAGTTAAACTATTGTGTATGACTATGCATCAAAATATTGATTGCATTAATTGAAGTTAAATTTTCTTAAACTATCAATAAAGCAGTTTTTTTAAAAAGCTATTTAAAGTCGGGCACAGTGGCTCACACCTGTAATCCCTGCACTTTTGGAGGCTGAGGCAGGGGGATCACTTGAGGTCAAGAGTTGGGGACCAGCCTGGCCAACATGGTGAAACTCTGTCTCTACTAAAAATACAAAATATTAGCTGGGCATGGTGGTGTGTGCCTGTAATCACAGCTAACTGGGAGGCTGAGGCGAGAAAATCGCTTGAACCCGGGAAGTGGCAGTTGCAGTGAGCTGAGGTCACTGCACTCCAGCCTGGGCTACAGAGAGAAACTCCATCTCAGAAAAAAAAAAAAAAAAAAAAAAAATTTCTTTCTTTGTGTTTCCAAAATGGAAAAGAGAAAGTAGTGGGTGGAGTAGACGGCCCATCCAGAAGACAGCCCAGGAGTCTTATTCACCATGACTGTAGAGGACAGAGGAAGGACAATTTGTTTCCATTTGTTTTGAAGTCATTGTTTTTAAAAGAGAAGGGGCGTGTTATATGGGGTGGGGGAAAAGGGAGCTGAGGAAGCATCAGGATCACTCAGGAAAATATAGATGAGAACAGGAACAAGAGCATTTATTGTGGTTTCAGTGGGAAAGAATGAGTGAGACAGGGGAGTGAGATTTAGGATTGGCTGCTTGGAATAATTGCAGTGGGCTTTACGACCTAGGGGCTCTTCCTAGTTGTCTAATATCTGCCCTGTGGTGATTAAGGCAGGGAAATAGTCGCTCAGAGTATAAAAGCTTGATAAAGGAGGTAGTTGGAAGTATCCACTCCGGATTGGTTGCTTTGCATATAAAAGGCATGCTTACTGGCAAGTGTAACTCTAGGATTTGGCTAGCTCTGAGGAGGTGGAGCGATTTTTCCAGGATAAGCAAGGCCCCAAGATGTCAAAGCATCAACGATACAGAATTTAAAAACATGATTTATACAATCACTTAGGAATCTCGCTGGCTTATGTTTTCCTGAAATAACTTCTAAATGCAGAAGAGCTCTCTCTGTTGTCACCGCCTTCTCGAGAAGAACTTAGGACCTATCCCAATCTCTTCTTGCTTTGGTTAAATATTTCTCAACCTGGAGATTTCTCCTGAGTAGTGGAGTGAGACCCAGTCCCACCATTTCTTGCATCTATGTTCTCAAATAAATAAAGATATTTACTAAAACATTGTCATTGTGGCTTTTATTTTTATTTATTTTTATTTTTTTGCTACTGGGAATAGACACAAAGTAATAAATCGGGCAAGTTACAAATTCATTAGAAATCTTAAAAACATTTTTCTAATTATTATTGCTGGACTTCATTAGGCTAAATCTAAAGATGGACTTCATCTTTCTCAACACCTTTCTCAGTTCCTCTCCTAGGGGTTCTTCTGTATGTCAACATTGTTCCATTTCTCTAAATTCTATCTTATCCCAGGTTGACTATCTTAAATTTTCTTTTCCTCTACTTTGACCTAGCTGTGTCTAAGAAAGTGCCTCTAGAATGTGAAATAAAAGTAATCCATCACCATGAGGGAATGAATAAAATTCATGAGATACTCAAAGATATTTATTTGTAATACAGAAGAATCAGTAAATTTATCTTCTACTTTGATTTCTTGCAAGGTATTGGAAAATTCTCAGGACTTAGAAACACATGCCTTGTCTTTCAATGTAGATGGATACTACTTGTTTCCAAGGTTAATCTCAGGGGACTCAGGGTATGAACCTCACTGGAAGCTTCAAAAGGACGAACCAGGGCTCCTGAAATAATTCTATGAGCTATTGGTAGGGGCTAGAGATGCTTCCAAGAGACACTGCAAGAAAATATCCCTTCTAGTGGGGAAGCAGGGAGCTGTGAACATATAAATGAGAGCTCAAAGGTGTTTTTAGTATGTCATTAAAGTCAACCAGCTGTCTAGAAGGCTGGGAGTTCAAAGCCTCAAGGAATGATCAAAAAGACATCATCTAAAAGCCTAAATTCAAGAAACCATTAATTCAGAAGACATTAATTGAATGCTTCCTATTTATCTTTATATCCCCAGTATTTAGATGGTATCTGATATATCCTGACTAGCCTGAGTGAATTAAAATGCACTGGATTGGCAGAACAAAATGCTGAGCAAAGTGAGGTACTTCAAAAACATTAAATCTGACTCCAGCCAGACTTATATTTACATATCCTGCTTATAATTTTTATGTCTGCATCTATATGATGCTCCAAAATGTCACTGGCATTAAAATAAACAAACAAAGAAACAGAAGGGTCATGCTTGGGGATCTGCAACTAAACGTATGTATGGAGTAACCTGAAGAAATGATTCAGCAGAGTATTTCTCCTGAAAAGGACATTGACAAGAACAAGACTGTTGTTCCTATTGAATATCTCTTCTGAAGTTTTCTTGATCAGCCACTCCAAAATATAACACTTGCATAATTAATTGATGCCCAAGAGTCAATGTTTGAGCCATTGAGAGGTTAGCTCTTTCAGGTAAACCATTCTCTTGTATTGGGGAACCATGAACATTTTTCATCCTACTGTGTCATTTGCCATTTAAATGCTTTAAAAGGTAGGGAGTGAGAGTACTGGTGCTACGGTCTGAATGTTGTGTTGTCCCCTCTCAAAATTTATATGTTAAAATCCTAATTCCCAAAGTGATGGTATTTGGAGATGGGATCTTTTGGGAGGTGATTAGTTTATGAGGGCAAAGCCCTTATGAATGGGATTAGTGCCCTTTTAAAATAGGCTAAAGGGATTCCGTTTGCCTCTTCCTATCATATGAGATCACAGCAAGAAGTTGCTAAAAAGGGCCCTCACTAGAACCTTGCCATGCTGGCACCCTGATCTTGGACATCCCAGCCATCAGAATTGTAAGAATTAAGTTTCTGGTTTTATAAGCTGCCCAGTTTATGGTATTTTGTTGCATCAGTCCAAGTGGACTAAGATAACTTGGGTGGAGTTTAGGGAAAAAAATCATAGAATTCAGTAATAATCTGTCAGGCTCTAGCTCAAATCCTATAGTTTCTAGGAGAACTTCTTTTATTTCTCTAATACTTAGCACATTCTCTGTGTTTTGAAATGCAAGAAAATATTTTCTACTTAGCACTTAATTATTTTGTTCATAAACATTTTTTTATTTTCTAAATTATCTATTTGGGTCGGGGACAGCGTTTTATTCTGTTTGGCACAACACCCTTCCACCCTCTGTCCACCCCGCCCTCCACCCCCCACCCATACACATAGATACAGGTAAAATCCCACCACCACAAAACATGCAGGGGCATTGCTATCCTCTCCTTCTGCCTCCCCCCACAAAATTTACACACTTCGTGCTTCTCACTCAGCTCCCTGAATTGTGTGCAGTTAGCTAGCAGAGAAGCCAGTACTGATTGATTGTTAGGGTTGCCTAGAGTTTCAATGAAATGTGGAATTTTATTGCCACATTTTGTTGCAAAATTAATAATTCTGCGAACTTGAATGATTTTTTTTTCTTACAAACAGCAATTAAGTAGTCATATCCCATATCATTGTGCTATAATTAACTCTATCTCATTCTTAGTTTGTGTGATCTTGGGAAATAAGAAAAAAAGAAAATTTGCTATTCCTATGTAGAAATATCTTCTTTTAAGATTATATTGTGAAATGAGCTTTGGTTTGTATTTTAAGATTAGAACTCAAATTGCTAATGCAAAGTATGGCAAAACAGAAATAATCCTCTGACTTCCATCGAAGAACCAAAAACCCCAAACAGGGCTATCTATTCAAGTCTGCAAGACTTCAAGGTTCAGAAGCACCAAGGTAACCCACGTATAAAGCAAAAACCAAGATAATATTCTACAGAAAGTTGACCCTAGATGGTTGGAAGCCCATACATCTGAGTACGTGTGGGGCATTGGAGAGACAGTGGGGGCGAGTGTTTGTATGTCTATGTGTGTATCTGCTAGGGGGTGAAGACTATCCTATGTAAGAGAGGCCTGTGTAAGAGACTGTGTAAGCTATAAGCTTACTGGTTAGCCTCATGGACTCTGGAACTAGCCTGAACGAGTTTAAATTACAGCTTGGTCATTTATTAATTATGTGACTTTGGGCAAAACAAACGCAAAATGGTAACTACCTCTTAAGACTGGTATCAGGATTACTTGGGTTAATACATGAAAAGCACTTAGAACAGTGCCTAGCAAGTGGTGAACACTCAATAAATATTAGCAACTGTCATTACACCAAATAGAGGAGTGTGATGCATCTAATACAAACTTCACCATTTTCAAAAGGAAGCCTAGATTCACCTGAAGTTTGAAATATGAGCCACAAAGAATGAGGAACGTGACATTAAATATAAGAATTTTAAAATGAGTTTCTCTAAGCCATTGAAAAGATCTGGCAAAGTGTAGCTAAGTTATTTAGATGGGCTAAACAAATTGCTTCTCCCAAATCTCCACCTATGTGAGTGCTCACATCACTAGACGGCAGTGTAAAAGTCTCAATAATATCTAAATAAATTAATTCTATCAGATATCCAGATGCTGCAAAAATAGAAAAAAATCCCAAAAAACACATTAAAAATTCTCAGAAATTTTTATCATTAACGTCCCTTACGTGATTAACGATATACTCATTTAGAGCAGAATAATGGATATCTAATGACACACAACACGTAAAACAAAATACATTTACAAATGTTAAATGTACATATATATTCTGTCAGAAAATTGAAATGTATTAAGATGATTTTAGTTTACTTTTATTATTCAGTCTGTTTACTATATTTAGATAATAAAATTCCATTAGCATTATACATGACTTATGAGTTCAAAACAACTTTTTAGTAGCAGCACAGGAAATGTGCGGGTGGGGCAGGGTTGATAAATGGGCTCTATGAGAAGAATAATGGTAGGCCTCTCACTCTTTTCATAAGGAATATTTCAAATGTATCATATAAAGTGGGTTCCTGCAAATATGATGACAACCTGGGGGAAGAATAAAGGACCAACTCCTAATAATGAACAGAATTAAAATAGAATTGGAGAATATTCAGGCATGAGACAGTATGTACCATGTAATCAAGTTCATATTGATCAAATATTGAGGGAAAAAAATGACATCCAAGGTTTTCCTAGGATGCTTCCATACTCAAATATAGCCACATGGCTAAGGTAATCTTGCATTATATGCTCAGCTATAAGGCTCTAGACTTCAATGGAAAATGATCATTTTCATAATGTTAAATTCCCTTTGTGAGTGTGGATCCCATTTACTTTCTACCAGTCAGCATTCCCATCACTTTACTCCAAGCTGAACAGCTTGGTTATAGCAGGAACCAGGAGCTGTCTTGCCCATCTCCACCAGGTGTATGTGTAGCACAGGGGATCCCAACATCATGGTTGAAGCTCTTTAGATGACTTGTCATGCCCAGGATTTACCCTTTAATTACCAAAGTGAGGTGAAAAGAGAGAAAAGGATTGTCTCCTTGGGTTTTAGAGTCACTTTATTCTCTGAGTTTCTAGGTGCTGATGAGAAAGTTAGAGCTGGGAAAGAGAAAAGGGATCCCCACGACTCATCCTTTTATCCCGAGGGGTAACCCAATACCGCTTCTCTCCTTTTGTTCCATGGCAACTGTGCAAGAGACTTTAGTAGATGTCCCTCAGTTGGGGTTTATATGATGTTGATTAGCCTGAGTCATGAGTTTTTGGGAGGAAGAGCACAGAGGTAAATGCCATTTTCAGCATATTATATCAGGAGCACAAACCATCAACGTGATCTATCACTGTTGATGTTAACCCTGAACACTTGCCTAAGATAGTGTTTGTCAAGTTTCTTCACTGTAAAGTTACTCTTTCTTCCTTTCTCCATACGGTCCTCTTTGGTAAGAACTTTCTGTGTACAACCCACACTTAAAAATTAGAGAGTTGTTCTTCATCTCCTTGAGGATGAATTATCTACATGGAATAGTTGAAATTCTTCTGCATGGGAGATTGGTTTTTATTTATTCATTCATTCTTTCAATTATTCATTCATTTATGGCAATATGGACTCATGAATATTTATTTTATATTTTGAGTTATAAACCAATATTACTTTATTTTGTTGCCCAAATTGTTCCAGCTTTGGTTATTGAGGACACTTTCAGTTGGTTGGCCATGACCTTGCAAAAAGTCAAATTCCTCAAAAACAAAAAAGGTCTAAGAAACTGTTACAATCAACTAAATGTGATGCAATATTCTGGATGGAATCTTGAAACAGGGAAAAGTTATTAGGAAAAAGTAAGGGAAATCTGAATAAAGGATGGGCTTTAGTTAATAATAACGAATCAATAATGGTCTGCTAACAAATGTACCATACTAATGTAAGATGTTAATAATAAGAGATACTGGGTATAGGGTTTGTGGGGACTTTTTGTATTACTTTTGCAATTTTTTGGTAAATCTAAGTCTAAAATAAAATGTTAAAAAGAAACCATAATGCCTTGGTTTCCACTCAGTAGGTTCTTTTAAATAATTTCAACTCTTATTTTAGAGTCAGGGGGTACATGTTCATGGGTGTATTGCATGATGCTGAGGTTTGAGGTACGATTGAACCCATCACCCAGGAAGTAAGCCTAATACTTAACAATTTTGCAACCCTTGCACTCAGCAGAATTTCAAGGAGTTGAAGATCTAATTTGAGCAGAGCTCCGGCCTGCCACAAAGACCTCAAGAGCCAGCTGAGTTCTCACCATAAACTGAAATATTCAAGATCCCTTATTCTAAATTGATTTTCAAACCTCTCAAAGGAAATTTTTCTGCTTACTAGAAAGTTAATTCAATAATTGTGATCTGAAACTTCTCATGTGCAGACAAGCAACTGACAAATTAAATTAGGGCCACTGTATATAACTAAACTCTCTCAGAGGACCTAATGCCACTTGACTGGGTTGGGGCTGCTGTGTAGCTTTGGAGTCATCTTGCACATCGCTAATTATCTGTGCTTGATTCCAAAGGTGGCTTAGCGTCTATGGTCAATTCCACTTTGACAGCCATGTAAATAGTTCCCGGGTGAAGCCCAGATCATAGGGAACATTATCTCTCCTCTTCTGGAAATGATGACTCTGCATAGCCAGACTCAAATTATACTGACCTTTTTGATAGCCATGTCACATCCTATAGTGACAGTCAATTAGGTTGCCCAGCTCACTCTAAGGTTTTTTTAAGCACTGGAAATTAACAACATTTTGTGTGTGTTTTGTTAAATGTCTGTATTTCTGATTTGTGTCTCAATGCATTGATGTTTATTTCTTGGCCCATTTATTTCTGAATTTACAGCTTTTCCTTTTCTATTCACTTTTCTCTTTGATGCAACACTTAATTTGTGTTAGGAAGAAATAAATAAGTTACTGCTTTTAAGGTGCAAAAGACCCAAAATAGCTCTGAGATTTGCTGTTTTATGAATGATTGAAAATCAAAGTCATACTTAAGGTGAGATCAAAAGACACATAATGCTTTCCAGCCTAAAATATGCGTCTGAGATTTAGGGGTAGCTACAAATATAATTATTATAATCATGAAATAATTGCTGCTTTCCTTCAGTATTTTCAGGAGAAGGCATTTCACTCAGAAAGTCAGGATAGGGGGCTGGGCATGGTGGCTTATGCCTGTAATCCCAGCACTTTGGGAGGCTGAGGTGGGTGGATCACTTGAGGTCAGGAGTTGGAGACCAGCCTGGCCAGTATGGTGAAACCCTGTCTCTACCAAAAACACAAAAATTAGCTGGGCATGGTGATGCATGCCTGTAATCACAGCTACTCAGCAGGCTGAGGCAGGAGAATTACTTGAATCCGCGAGGCAAAGGTTGCCGTGAGCCGAGATTGTGCCACTGTACTCCAGCCTGGGCACAGAGCAAGACCCTGCCTAAAAAAAAAAAAAAAAAAAAAAAGAAAAGAAAAGAAAGAAAGAAAGTAAGTCAGGGTAGGCTTGCCACCAGAAAAGCCTTCAAAAGGGAGGTACTTGTTTCTCCAAGGGCTAGTCTTTCTGGAAGGGGATTTCATGACAAGTATATTAAAACAGCCATAAAGATAAGGTATCTACCTGGTAAGTTCTCAGGGCCTACCATTAAACCACTGGAAGCCTTTCTTCAGAAAACACAGAGGTAACACTCCTTCGCTGAAGCAAACATATTAAATTGAGTTCTGTTTAATTTGTCTTTATTGTTAAAATCATTACCACCATGGAAAAGCATGCATTAGTTACCAATGGTTCAGATTGTACTTCTGAGTACCTTACAAAGATAACTGCATACACCTGTACTGATAGTCTTGCAGTCAATACTGCACAAGGTATAAAATGAGACAGGTGCACCCAGGTAAAGCTCCTGGATGGTAAGAATTATTTTACTTATCCCTCTACTTCCCAACGTACTCAGCATACTGTCTTGTTGGTAAGTGCTTTAGAAATATTTGTTGCATCAAGCCGAATTATAGTGAGAAGAGGCAAAGTGTGTATCATGCCAAATCCCTTAATTCCCCAAATCCGCATACTGCCAACAACAAACTGTAAATCAGAACTGCTACAGATATATTTGAACTTCTGTTTAAATTCCTCACTAAGTTAGTGCTTTTAAGTTTAACACTCTAGTCACATTCCTGGCAGGAAGAGAAGCACCGAGAAGGAAAATTAGAGAAGTCTAGTCTAGTGCTCATCTTGGCATTGCCATCTGGCTGCAGAAGCCCCAGGGCAAGAGGCATAATGCTTCTCACCCTCAGTTTTCTTACTTGGGTGGTAAGGGGGAAAGAAGGAGCAAAAGCCAACTTTTTAAACTTTTTTGTCACTTAAAAAATAGAAATTTTACACATAACCATATTTAACTGTCATTTGATGACTTTCTATCATTAGCACCATCTTAATGACCAAACAGCAACTTTCAAAAGGAATGTAGCAGTTATGCATCTTAAAGAGTCCAGAGTCTGATGCTTAGAAAGGAAAGGACACTTGCTCATTGCCCGTATTTTAGGTTGCATGCCTGGTATTTAAGAACCAGCATCATATGAAAACAACACTGGGAGTTCACTCTGGGTTGCCTGGACCACACCCTAGCTGGTCCTGGTGATTCTTCTTTTCTCAAATAGGGTAAGGGGCAGCACCCAATTTCAGTTTAATATGGAATTGAAGACTGCTTCTCTGAGCAGGACTCTGCAACCCAAGAATGGGCCCCAATATTTCCCAGCCTCTCAGAATTTCTGTGTCAGGCAACTGATAGTCCCAGAAAACGCTTGTAAATATTTAACACTAAAAATCTGGACAGTCTTGGGCCAAACAGCCTATGTATCTCATCTTAATGAAGTTATTTTCTTATATGAATAAAAAGAGATATCCATGGGCCTCCTTAGTGGAATAAAGTCCACACTATATATGATGCATATTTCCTGACCTCGTGTGCCTCTCCACAGACAGATGGGAACACCAGGGCATTTTCAGTATCTCTGTCTTGTTTGCCCTGGCCTCATCAGTGCTTCCTTTCCCCTACAAATATTCTTCAGTGAATTTCAAGTGATGTTTTGCTTGGCCCTTTCCTCCACCAATAGAAATCTTTAAGGGATCATCTGGCACAAAAGTATCATAAAGTATGGACTTCAGGTTTGAAATGTATTGCTTACTGTCATATATTAGTTCATAGATTAGTATTTAAGTTTCCTTAGTCTTAGCTTCCTCTACTCTACAATAAGACTGATCATCCCCTCAATTTTATTTAGATATTAAATAAAATTATGAATGTACGTCATTTATCACAGGCTCTGCTACAAACTATGAACTCTGTCTTTCAGTTCTTTTCCATGACTTTTCCAATGTCTTCCATAATCTTCCATCACACATACCTTTTAGTTCTAAAATTAAGAGGAAAAAATGAAGGAATAAGGGAGAGAATTAAAGGACACATCAGATAAAGGACTAGAAGTGGAGAGCAGCAAGGTAAGGAAGCAAACTTGAAAGAAGGGTGGTTTCAGAACAATAGAATAAGACTTCTGGGAAGCTTTTTTTCTGACTTTAGGTATGTTTCGGTATCACCATTGACTCTAGGCCTAAGCAGAGAGCAGCTGCAAATAATTATTCTATTCTTATTTATTTGTCCTCATATAAAGATTGATATATATGAGTTCTCTACATTTTGAGGTACTTGTGAGGTCTGCCTGGTATTCAAATTACACCCTAATATGTACCAAAGGATGCAGTAGCACTTCATAATACCATGGTCTGTGCTTTGGAAAAGCATCATTATAAACCTTCCTGCAAGCTAAGTGGTAACCGTTCCCAAAGACAGACTGTGCTATACAGAGGCTGTCATCATGTGCTTTCATTTATGACCATATGATTTATATTGGGCAGCGACAACAGCATCATGATAATCACTATGGAATTCAACTTAGACAGACTTATAACTCTTTAAGTGGATATAGTAGCTTTCAAGCTGTCAAAAAAGAGAAATAGTTTATAACAGCAGTATTTTAGCAGGATAAGAAAACAGAGTCTTGTAAATATCAGAATGAGATTATTAATCTGCTATTAATATGAACTGCAGTGTTTTCTAAGCATGAAAATAAAGCAATTTTCATTTTTGTTTCTCTTTTTTAAGTCAGTCTGACCTCTTGACTTGAAATATTCATTTAGAAATGAATCACAATCAGAAAGATAGGGAGATCAGACCAAATTCTGGACCGAAAGGGAAGGGCTCTATTATTATTGGTATTTATCCTCAAAGCTGGATGAATATTGTGATTTTTAAATTATATTAACTTTGCCCCTGTACACCCCAGTCAACAAAGTATAAATTCCTGTCTTATACTTTTCAAGGTGGTTTTATCCTGTTCAAGGAATTTTTATGGTGAGTGCAGAAGAACTCTGCAAAGCATCTTCCAAATGGGAATTGCTGATCCAAATGGGAGAAAAAAAATTTGTCTCTTTCTCCTGAAGCCAGTTTTATATGAAGGTAGATAATTATTGAAATATATATCTTGAACTTGAATTATATATGGACTTTGCAGTTTATAAAATACTTTCACATATTTCACCTGGGAAGTGCATGTCCATGTGCACTTGGTGGCATTTTAGCTTTCTTGAGCCTCTTCAGCCCCAGATTTCTTATCCGTCGACTATGTCACAGTGCATGAAATTTCCATCCAATTCACTATGGCAAAGTGCAGAAAGTGCTGCATTTGGAATCAGAAGTCATGTGTATATGCCTCATCTTTGCCATTTACCTGTTGTATTAGGTTGGTGCAAAAGTAATTGCGTTTTTGCCAATGGCAGCCTAATAGTTTACCATTAGGCAAATCATTTATCTCTGAAGTGTTTGTCCATTCCTAAAATAAAATTACCTGAACTTGATGCTCACAAGAACCCCTTTTATCTCTACCATTCTATGATCACATATTCTCTTCTTTTTATTCACACCTAAGTAATGAGTATATGTTACATACTAGCTTTCTATTTTTAAGCCAGGAAGAGAGGCAGCCACAGCAGAAGTATTTTAGAATGCAGACTCAAAAGCAGAGGCAGGTTCTAAGGGCACCTCTTCAAACCAAGAGAAGGACATCAAGGATTTAGAGTTCAGAATGGATTCAAGGCAGAACTCCCAAATATCTGAGGCTTGAAGGGCAGCTGATGTGGCTAAGAGCAGAGGCACGCCTTGTACTATTGTTTATATAAAAGTGTCGCACAATAAGTCACATTAGGAAAGTCTAGGCAAGCCTTATATCAAGTGGCCCAGGAAATGTGCCCTGTACACACTTAACACTAGCCACATCATCCAAGAGAAGGTCTTAAATAAGGGGCTGGAAGCATCAGTGTAGACGATATTTGCCTACTTTTCAAATTTTATTCATCTCAGAAGACTGCCTGATGGGTGAAGATAAGGATATTCATGGGAATGAAGAAAGATGATTTCTATATTCTTATTTTTTTAATTGCTGTATCACTTCACAGTGGCAAGCCTGTTAAAGATCCATAGGCAATCAGATAAAATGAAAAATTTGGCAGAAAATTGGAAGAACAATGTAGGAAGAAAGGAATCTGTGTTTACATTGAGAATACTCATTTGAGTAATAAAAATTCACAAAAATGAGAGAGAATTTTAGTATTGTTTTTACTCTTTCTTTAAAAAAATGCCTTTGAGATTTTTTTCAAGGCTAACCTTGAATCTGTAGATTGGGTAATTCGGACATTTTGACAGTATTATTTCTTCCAATCCATGAACATGTGATGTCTTTCCATTTATTAGTGTCTCCTTCAATTTCTTTCATCAGTGTTTCATAGTGTCTAGCGTACAAATATTTTGTCTCCTTGGTCAAGTTTATTCCTAAGTATTTTATTCTTTTTGATGCTATCGTGAACAAAACCGCTTCCTTAATGTCCTTTTTGGATGATTTGTTGTTAGTATATAGAAACACAACCTATTTTTAAATGTTGATTTTGTATCCTGCAACTTTACTGAATTCATTTATTCGTTCTAACAGTTTTTTTTTTTTTTTGTAAAGAACATTACTTGCAAGAAAAAGCTTTAGTGGAGTCAAGGTCTCGTGACACATAGTGGTTAAAAACCTTAATTGAGGTGTCATGGCTTAAGCATAAAACTAGTCCTAGAAAGAGTAGTCCGTGGTTAATGGAATTTAAAGTCTTGATCTTCTACCAAAAAAAAAAAAAAAAAAAAAAAAAAAAAATCAGCATTCTTTCTGTTACCCAGCACGGACTTCCTTACAGTTGTCTTATTCCAGAGAACATCAGAAACATTAAGAGTACAGCATCTGAGTTCAAGGAAGGTAGATTAAAAGAAATAAAAATATTTCCTGATTTCAATGACCACAGAATATAAATGAATAAGAAAACAGAGAGAAAATGTCCCTGATGTGTTAGATGTATTTACCTTCGACATCATAATGTTTTAAGTGACATAATGCATAAAAGGAAAGAATGGATTTCATGATGTTATTACTTTACTGAAGAGGTAATTCTTAACTAAAAAGATCTGATCTGTTGTGATGATGAGTCATTTACTTTTGCCAGAAAAAAAATTAGACTTTAAAAATACCTTAAAATCCCCTACACCCCCGACACACCCAGGCACTCATTTAGATGAATCTGAGCATCCAGAGAGAATAGATGCCAGGTGAGATTGGAGGAGATGCCCCTGGGACTGGGCTTCTTTACTTGGAATCTAGACATCTTTTATTTTGCTTTTTAAAGTGTCGGAAAACCAGTTTTATTACTTTGCAGTGCCATTTCTCTTCCCTGTTTTCTTACTTTTTTCTCTTCCTCTTTTTCTCTTCTTATCCTTCTAATTATGATCATTGTTTATAGTTTTAAAATTCCTTGTTAATGGAATTTCAATCCCAACAATTCACATTATTTTACTAAAGGCTGAATGTAATAGTTTCTTTTTGAGTTAATTCTATTTTATATTGTTTCCTTTCCCAGTGATTCTGTCATATCAATCAATGGCAGATTTTTACATTTCTGTAAGAAATTGTCAGGATTAAAAAAAGATAATATGATACCTGCTGTGGGGATTTAGAACATTTCAGTTAGTAAGTCAATGAAGTTATCAAAAATAGATCTGAAGAGATTACAGCAACAACAGCTCTTGAAATAGTGTGAAATTAATCATCTGGGAAATAACGTAAAGCAAGAGAGAGAGTCTGCAGTAGGCCTCTAAAGCTTTAGAGATTGATTCCTAGATATTGCAGCCCTTGTGTGCTACTACAAGGAATTCCTGGAAATAGTATTAACCCAAATCCCAGCAGTGCATAAAGAGCCCTGGGTGTAGGCTCTGGACACAGAACTACAGTTTGTGTGGGTAACAGCATGGTATATTATAAGAAGACAAATGTCATATACAAATTTTAGTTGTCTTAATTATAGTCTGCAGCTGTTATGCAGAGCTAAAAATAATGTAACTGTCACTGTCAAAATGTATTTTTTTCAAAGGGGAATGTCTTTACAAATGGCACTGTAGTGAATATAGCTACTAAATTTAAAGACTCCCAATTTAAAGTGGATGACTAGGTTCTCTCATGCAGTTGGTGAAATTTGTTAAGATCTTCATTTCTTTCAAGACCAGGAAATATGCTTTCAACATGAATCAAGTCCTCTGTTTGAGTGCTCATAGACCTCTATTTAGGTGTAGCTTCTCATAGAATTGATATCATATTTGCTATGAATTTTCTGGCTTCTATTAAAGGTTTCCTTCTGCTGGGGGACTTAAAGCATATAATAATTTTTTTCATTTTTTTCTTTCAAAATGATAGTTTTATTTAGAAACAAGAGGTTAATAAAGAAATAGAGAAAAGTAAAAATTACTGTCTTAATGGTTTTTATTTTAATTGTCAAGTACTTAACTATAGCCTTAGATAATTGGCACAGCAAGATATATAAATGTCCATGAGAAAAATACCACAGATAATTTCAATTATGTAAGACTTCATTATATTCATTTAGTGGAAACTGCAGTATTAGTTGTTACATTCAAAAATTCACATAATTATCATTTCTTTTTCAGTATTTAGATTACGATATGCTATTTCTTCTCCTTAAATTGTAGAAATAGATCTATGCTTTAAAATGTTTTCAACATCAAAAGAATTACTAGATGATAAAAAAATTCCACTAACCAGGGAGCTTTCTTTTTTCTTTCTTTCATTGTAGTGATTGTTAGGAGATGATTTGATATTTTTATTCTGAAATTTTTGTATCTCTCAATCAGGTTTTTATTGGACTCCAGTCAATGACGAACTATTAATATGTGCTTGGTACTTATCATATCATATTATAACAACCAGAAGTCACAATAATTGGGCCATCTGGGAGTAACATCTGAATAAATAATTTCATCTTGTATTGTTTAGAAATATAATCAATTTAGAGCTGAAAACCGTAGAAAAATTTTAAAATATGAGATTGTACCTTATTTTATGATAAATTGAATTGTGAAGAAAAGGAGTTTGTCTTTTAAATATTTTAAAATGCTATATTTGTAAGATTTGTACATTTTTTGAGACAAATCAATGAAATACAGATAAGCAAGCAACGTGAAAGCATTCCCCCATATCCTATAATCCTAGCCTGTTGGTTTAACGCCACAGTCATTAGATCTGTCTGCCTGAGAAATATCTTCCTTTATATATTTCCAATTTCATGGTTAAAAAACTGTCATGAAAGAGTAGACCAATTTTTAGATAATAAAAATAAATGTCTCTATAGAACTCATCATGGTAAAGAAAGACCCATATTTCTCTTGGCTGGCATTGAAGCAGAGAACTATTTTTAATCACAGATTTACTTGGGAGTCCATTAACAAACTAAAATCGATGGCCACTTAGGAGTAATCCTAAATACTGTACATTTTAAAATGCAAATGGGAATAGGCCCCTGGAAAAATGATTATAGGGTCAAGCCTTAAAAATAGGAATAACAGGGTGGGATTAGAAATGAAGATGCATTGTCTTCAGATTTACTAGAAATGTATGGCCTTTCCAATATCCTAAATGAACTAACACAGAAGCAGAAAACCAAATATCACAAGTTCTTACTTACAAGCGGTGGTTAAACAAAAAATGGAGAAAGTAGCCTCTGGGAACTCCAAAAGGGGAAAGGGTGGGAGGGGAATGAGGGTTGAAAAATTACATATTGTGTACAATGTCCAATATTTGGGTGATGGGTACAATAGAAGCCCAATCACCAGCATTATACATGCATTACTCATGTAACGAAGAAGGACATATACCCCCTGAATCTAAAATTTAGAAAAAGAAATTTATGGCCTTTAAAGAGCAGTTTCAATCACCCCGGGAAGGTGAAGCAATTAAATGTCCAGGAGTGGAAGTTTTAGATTTGTTTAGCATCATGAGATTCAGTCCACTATGTAATAAAGCTTCCCAAATTTGTTTCCGTAAACTTGTTCTCTGTCTGAGGTACACCCTACTCAGTCATCAGTAAAGTCTCCTGCTGAGAACTTGCACAAGGGATTGTGTCTCAGGCACCAGCTGGAAACATCATTTGTGTTGTGCTGATCTTCCTGGCAAGAGACCCAAGCCTCCATGGACACAGGGAACCTGGGAGCCTGTCTCTCTGCTTCGCGTTAAAAGAAAGCATTCCTCTTTCCTCCCATAATCAACTAAGTTCAAACCCAATCACATAAGTTCAACTCTGTAAACTGTATAGGTTATACAATTCAAAACCACACTGGGCCCTAAATAGGAGATATCTAATCCACCTAAGGTTTTCTCTGTACAAATACAGAGAAAACGCTAATATTTGGAGTTGAATTTATTATAAATGAAAAACAGTTCTTAGAGGGAGCCAGAGATTCTGATGAGAAATCGGACTTCTGACTTCTTTTTTTTCCTTGAAAATCACTACTCTTTCTTTTTTCCTTTTTAATCACAGAATATACTGTCATTCTAGGTAATGACGAAAACCTAAACAAATGACTGTTTATTGAATTCCTACTAAACTCCAGGTACTATGATAGGCATTTTACATTTTATATTTAATATGTCAAATTCGTTTATAAATTTTATATGGGAAAAATTTGTAATAATAGGAGAAAGAAATTCAGGATTGGAACGAAAGATGTTGATGAGAAAAACTCATGGTTTTGCACTACAGCTTTAGAGGAAGGGAGCTGAGTCAAAACCCACCAGAACTGTCCCGTCTGAATGGGAAAGAAGGTCAGCTGTTCTCCAGTGGTGGGATGGAACCCCACTAAAAAAACCTACTGAGCTTCACTCTCCTCTGGCTAAAATTATACAAATAGAAACAGGGGCATGACTTTTCTTTATGGGATTCTCCCTAAAGTTGCCCTAAGACTTTTCCTTTCTGGAATATCAGGAGATAAGAAAAAATGGTGGATATCATTATTATTTAATAAATGTGAAATATTATGATGAAGAAAAATTAGGAAACTTGCCCAAGGCACAACTTCTCATTATTGGGGAATATAAATCAGTATACTTGTCCAGACTTAATTAGTGAGCTTCCTTAAATCATTCCAAACACTGTTATAGTCCTCCTTACACTGAATGTTGATTAAATGTGTGCAAATCTGTTGCCTTTCCTAAGTTTTGAACTACTTTACTAAATGTGTTCATTTTTACATTCCTCCCACCCCCTCTGTGCTTAGTACTGTTCACCCATCCTTTCAATCGATATTTACTGAGTTGTGTGGCACTCTGCCAGGTATAGTCTGTATCTCATGGAATGTTGAATGTAGTTGGTGCTACAGACAATAATAAATGCCAACAATAATTATTATAAAACCATTTGTAATTAGGACAAAGCATGGCAACCAGTTGTTGACTATGAGTGTAATTGCACACCTCTTCTCTCCTTATGGTGAAATTCTCAAAGAATTATTAGCAAGAAGAAGGTCTGAAGTGAGATCGCTGCTGCAAGCTTAGACTTGCCATCAGCCGGAGTGCTGGGTGGTGGATCGGGACCACCAGGCATCCTTGGATCCCTTTCAGCCTGGCAAGCTTCTGCATTTGGCCATTATCAGTCTGTTTATCAGGTCTCAGATGAGGAGAAACAAGTAAAGAATAGCATCAATGATACTTGTATTAGATTTTAAAAATAGTTCCTGGACAAATAAATTTTGAAAAAAAAAGTCAGTGAAGGTTTTTTTCATCTTTTCCCATTATCTAATGTCCTTCATGGGCCTTACAAATGTCTAGTGATAGAAACATTCTTGATAAAATTGAAGATAATGGTAATCTAGTCATTCTATTTGCTGAAATTGATAATAATTTAATTCTTTTTACATTTAAAATTGTATAATTCTGTATTATAACAGCAACACATTTTTATATTATAAAAATCAAACATAGCAGAAGTAAGCATTTTTTTCTTTCTTTAATATCTCTCATTATCTACAATTATATTCCCTTCCACAAGTATATAATCTCTGGTATATACTTCAAATATACTCTTCACAGTTAATGATAAACACATGTATGCACAAAATAAACAGAGATTCTGTTTTTACGTAAATGGAATTGTACTTTACACGTGTCTTTCAACCAAAGGTAATTTTGTCCCCAGGAGACATTTGGCAATACCTGGAGACATTTTTGATTTTCACAGTTTGGGGTGGTAGGTGGTTTCACTGGCATTTATTAGAGGCCAAAGACGCTGGAAATCACTCTACAAAGTACAGGATGGCCCCCTACAGAAAATAGTTACTCAGTCCCAAATAGCAATAGAACCAATGTTGAGAAACAGCTCTATAAAATGTTCTGTAACCTGCTTTTTTACTCTAAATGTCTATACACACAGATCTACTTCATCGCTTAAGCAATGGCATAGTATTTGCTTTTACCATATGAATTTTCCATAATGTATTTTTATTTTAAATTATGATCTGTTTCAAACGTAGTACATGTACTCATGTAATCATCATCCATATAACATTTTAGATATTTTTAAAATGAAAATATTATACTGTACAGTCTCCTGCCATCTAATCATCCTCTTACTCTGACTCAAAAGTCAACCTCTATCCAGAAGCAGTTATGTCTCCTGTACATCTATGTATTGTGCTTTTGCTACATATGTATAAATCCAGAAATAATACAGTATTGATTTTTATGCATTTAGAAGTCACATGAATGATAACAAACATTATGCACCCTTTAGCAACTTGCTTTTTTTCTAACATAACTTTGATATATATGTACATGGTTCATTCATTTTAGCTACTAGTTATTACTCCATTTTATAAATGTACCATGATTTATCAATTTCTTTCTTAAAATAAGAAATTTATTTTATGTTCAGTTTTTTACTGATACAAGCAATGCTGTGATGAATATCCTTGTTTCTCCTTGCCAACATAAACCAGGGTTTGTAATACTTAATCACAGAACCATTGGTCACAGGGTATAAATGGCTTCAATTTATCAGATACTACCTAATTGTATTTCAAATGTATTAAATTAATTCATATTTCTAGCAACCATATGTGAAAATTCGTTTTCCTGTATCCTTATCAACATCAATCTTGTTATTATCAGATTTTAAATCATTGCCATTTATGAATATGAGTTTCCTGTCTTGTTAGTGTGCCTTTCCCTAGCTACTAGTAAAGTTGATGATTGTATCAGTTAGCTATCGCCCCACTAATGCTACATCACAAGTCACTCACAATTCAATGGCTTAAAACTACTCTTGTTGATTACTCATTCTCAGACTGTTGTTTGGCTGGCAGTCAGCTGATCTAGACTGGGCTTGGCAGGGCAACTCGGCTGGGCTTGTCTTCCTGCTGAGGCTTGGACTTGTGCTTATTTATTCGGTTGCTCAATTAATTAATTGGGCATGTGTGGTCATTCAGGGCCACAAGCCAGCAACATGAAAGATCTCTTACGGCTGATACTTGCATAATTTCTTATGGCTTCGTCTTGGAACTGGCACGTGTTCACTTTTGCCCACTCTTTTGGCCAAAGCAAATGGCCAACCATAAGTCAAAGGGTGAGAAAATATATTCTTTCCATTTAGTGGGAGGAACTGCAAAGTCATGTGGAAAAGGGCTTAGAAACAGGGAGCAATGAAAAATTTGGCCAGTAATGCAATCCTCTACAGGGTTGTTCAGGCTTCTTTTTCTATGAATTGCCTATTCACAGGCTTTAACAATTTTCCTTTTTTGGATATTTGTCATTTTTTTATTGATATGTAAAAATATTTGTATATTTTAACTACTAATTTTGTATCACCGATTTTTTCAGCCATGCCTTTTTACTTCTTTTATTCTGCTATTGTTGATATAGAAAGTTTTAATGTAAATAAATTTTTCAAACTTTTCTCCCATTGATTAATAATGATTTTTAAGTTTTCTATGCAAAGCTCCCAAATTACTGTTCTGTTCCCCTCGTTCATTTGCATTTCCCACACAGGTTAAATTACCATGACTATATAAAAATTCAACATATAGAGTAGTATGAGCCTATACTCAACCCATTCTTTTTTTCCAAAATTTTCTTAACCACTTTTACTCTTTCCTCTTCCATGTGCATGTTAGGACAAGCTTCTCATCTTAAAATGTTTCCTATTGCAAATTAAAATAAAGTATATTAAGTTTATAGACTAAATTGGAGAAGAAGTACAATCACTAATAAAGTAGTTACTCAATTATTTAAAACCCTTTTTCTCATATGTTTTGTTCTAATGTGAATAAGGATCTATTTTTTAAAATTATGGTTTATAATTGGCTGTTGCTCCTGTATAGGAAAGTGATTTTTATAGATGGATCTCAAATACTGCAAATTTGTGGGACTGTAATTTTCACAATGTGTCAATAGATTCTTTTAGAATTTTCTATGTTGATAATTTTTTTGTCTGTGAGTAATGATTTTATATATTCCTTTCAAATTTATATGTCTCTTGTTCTTTTCCTAATCCAATTTTGTGTCAATAAGTTTCAATAAAGTGTTAAATAGAACAGTGATTGAAGGAATCTTGTTATGGCCTCTTACACTAAAGGAAATAATCCTAATGGATATTTTTATTGTAGGTTTTTGGTAAGAATCCATCATCAAGTAAAGGAAGCTATCTTTCACTTCTAGTTTTCTGAGACTTTATGATTTGATTAGAAATATTACTCTATTTCTTCTTGAATCAATTTTGCTGTTGTGACATATTTTATCCATGTTTTAACGTTTATTATGTTTGGACTATAGTTAATTATAAATTTCTCTATTTGTAATTATGGTCCCTTTTTATTCTTGAGCAACAATGTCAGCAAATTCGGTATTTCATTAGTCTTCTCAAAGAAAGAATATTTGATTCTGATGATTCTACAATTTCTTTAGATTTTTTAAGTGCTTTTCTTATTTTAATAATTAATATTACATTCATTCTACCTTCCCTAGATTTACTATTTTGAATTGTTTAGTGCTTGGATTTGGTTAATAGCTTAACTTAACGTGTTGATTTTTCTCTTTTTTCCCTATCAGCGTTTCAGGAAATTTTTCCATGTATTATTTTATGGCTTTCCACATATATACTACTTCTGTTGTCTTGTGTTCTAATTATTTCATAGTATCTATTAAGACTAATTCTTTGGCACAGAAATTATTTTAAGTATGTTTTCCATTATTCAAATGCATAATATTTTTGCCCTTTTGTTACTTGTTTCTAGTTTTTTTGCATTGTGATCAGAAAACAGTGTATACTATATCGATTTTTTGATAGTTTGAGACTTTGTGAACTAATACTTAATTTTTACCAATGTGCTGTTTATAAGTCATAGAATGTCATATTTATCTTCATGCAATCCCACATATTGCCTTATACTAAAAGCTCATTTACTCTGAAGCAGGTGCAGCAATGAGCAAGTAACAATGAGATGCATTGGCTCTACCATAAACTGCATCACCCAGGAGCTGCCAGATTGAGTAGATGAAATTGCCTTTTGATGGAACAGCAAAGGGGCCAGCTTGGAGATGACACCCATGAAAGCCTATTAGCTAGAGCACTGTTCTTCAACATGTGGTTATGCATTATTTTTTCTCCTAAAAGAGTTTTACTTCTCATAAAGTACTGTAGTCTGCAGAGCGGCCATTCTGACAGGCTAGGAAGCATAGTCTCCAGACAGAAGCAAAAGCAAACACTTCCAGGGAGGGAAAAAGGTAACAGGAATTTATGCTGAGCAGGGTGGCTGAATATATGTACTTAATAAGCTATAGGAGGCATAATGAATATTTATGAAAGGAGAAACGTGCCCACGCACAATTGTGCTTGATGCTTCTCCATCTTCAACAAAAAAATGTGGTAATCCAAGGATGGAGTTTTTGTCCTTCTGACATCCAAAGGTGAGGCAGGTAACAAGAAAACCTTTAGAGCACTTTCTCCATAGACCAGCCAGAACAACTCCATGGTTGTTGGTCTCTTAACAGGCAAAAAAGGAGTGGCAGGACCAAGGGATTAGTTGATATTAATGGTGGAGTCTTTTGAAAAGGGTATTTTCTGTTTAGCCCTTACAGAAGAAAACCTAATCAGGGTTAATGAGGGAGAGAATATAAGGAGGTGAGTCTGAACCACATGTCCTGTCATGGCTGAGAACTCAGTTTTCAGGTTTACTCTGGGGCCTCCTTGGCCAAGAGATGGTCTGTTCTGTCAATTGGGGGGCTTAGAATTTTATATTTAGTTTACATTCTTCCTCTTTTTGTCGAGATCTGTCAGAGGCTGTATCCACCAAAAGCCTCTATCACCAGGTATATTGATATCCTCTTGGTAATTCTCTTTTAATCTTTGGGAAGCAGGAAATTTTTTATGGTGAAAATAGAATGGAAAGGGGCTACACAATGGCCCAGGAGGCAAAGTCCTTCAATTTGCTGGCAGCTGTGTAAGCACCTGTGTGCCCACTCTTGACTTGGAGGATCTGAACTAACTGTATTCCTCAAAACTATTCCTTACACTCTCAGGCACCAACCTCTTCTGCAATAGTCCCTGGACCTAGAGGGAGGGTGCCTCTACAGTTTTTGCAACAGGGTGGTAGAAAGAAAAGAGATCACACACCATGGGATTCCAAATGAGAGAGATTTGCAGGCCTTGCCCAATCATCTCTGGTCTGCAGAATAACATGTGTATTAGTCTGTTTTCATACTGCTACAAAGAACTGCCCAAGACTGGGTAATTTATAAAGGAAAGAGGTTTAATTGACTCACAGTTCAGCATGACTGGGGAGGCCTCAGGAAACTTAACAATCATGGAGAAAGTTTAAGGGGAAGCAAAGTACCTTCTTTGCAAGGCAGAAGGAAGGAGAAGTGCTGAGCGAAGGGGGAAGAGCCCCTTATAAAACCATTAGATCTCGTGAGAAATCACTCACTATTACAAGAATAGCAAGGTAAAACCGCCTCCATGATCCAATTCCCTCCACCTGGTCTCTATCTTGATACGTGGGGATTATGAGGGTTATGGGGATTATAATTCAAGATGAGATTTGGGTGGGTACACAAAGCCTAATCTTATCACCATGATTCTAGTTTTCTCAGAGGAAGTAAAACAACAGGAAATAAATAGCAGTAATAATTTGACATTCAAAAGAGAATCTGTGTGTCAGAATGGAAAAGAACCCTATCCCATTAGGGCCAACTCAAAATATCATGAAGAAAATTATAACCTGATTCTTTTTTAGAGGCATATTGTAGCCAAGAAATAATTCGTGATTCAATCTGCACTCAAAAGCTAAGGTCAGGGATGGAATCTGGTAACTAGTGTGATATTTCCCCTACCTAGAATTGCAAAACAGAAGGCCTGCAAATCTACCCTTCAGGCAATATTAATTGAATATGCTATATGGGAAACAGCAAGACTGCCTGAGCCCACAGAGTGTAGAGTAGAAGTGGAGGTGCTAGTAGAAAAAGATTCTCCACCTGACAACACTTTGGGATAATTTACTGGGGCTTTAACCTGTGAGCACCTCTCAACAACTCTTGGGACTTTGGACTAGAGAATTTCTGCTTGAGTGGCATTTACTGCTTGGTTATGGGACTTTAACTGAACCTACCCCTGTGACTGAGGGACTTGAATTGATCTTGATATCTGAAATACCTAGGCTGTCTGGGGAGAGGTCAGAGAAATACTCTAATAGAGATAGCAGTGCTCAGAAGAAATGCCCAGAGTTCCATAATAAAACGGAAATGGTTATATAGGATCGCACTACTTGGGGATGCAAGAAGGAGACATTCACAAGCATGGAGCCTCTTTTTTCTAGGACTGATGCTAGAACTGTGTGAGGAGCTGCTGGACTCCACAATGCCCAATAGACAGCTGTCACCTGACTGACAAACAGCTGCTTGGTTTGTGGGTGGCAGTTCCAAGGTGAACAAACAACATGTTTGGAAAGCTGCTATTCTGACAGTATGGTTTGTTTGTTTGTTTTTAGCAGAATTTACATTTTCCTCTACTCAGGTTCTCCAAAATTCAAAAGCTATTCATCAGTATTCTTATTTTACAGTAATATAGTAGTTGGCATTTATGTTCAGTAAGAATCTATTTTCTTTTGAAACAGGAAACAACTGGAGATGCTGGTTGTTTTACTAATACTTTGGCTAGAATAACATAGTTTCAGGTAATGTTCCAGCAAAGCCAACTTAAAGAGAGCCTGTATGGCCAATCAATTCTTGTTACACTTTATGCAAATAATAAGGCCAAGTATAATAAGCCTGAAATTTATTTTGCACACAAATTGGTCTTACTCTATTTTCTCTTTGGTAGAAAAGGGGGATTGGAGAGAGAGAAATAATGTTTCCGAGGTTTATGCTTTTAACCGATTTTAATCATATGATACTCAATACATGAATCTAGGAACCAAACACGGGGATAGAAAGGAGCCTGCTCCCTTGGTGAACTTTTGTTTCCTGTCTCCTCTCCACAAGTCAGGATCCGTTAGGGATCCTTTTTCCCAGAGGAGGGATGTTTCTACCAGAAGATATAGTAAATATTTCACTAAACCTAAGGTCTAAATCTCCTGCCTGTCATTTTGAGCTCTTCATCACACCAGGTGAACAGGAAAAGGAGGAAGCTACTACCATATTGGCAGAACTAATCGACACAAATTATCATGAGGAGGTAGGGTTGATGCCCATTATGCCAGTAGAAAGGCATATGTCTGGAACTCAGAAGACTTTATCTGTTGCTTCCACTTCCAGGAATAATCACAAAGGGGCCACTGCAATAACTATGGCCTGACAAGAACAAAAAACCTGAAGCATGAAGGTCTGGGTAATATCACTGGGCTGACAGTTCTCAACAGCACCAATGCCATCCAAGAGTTAGTGGAATCTATCATAGAAAGGATGAGAGAAAAGGGAGATAATGCATGTCACTGTTGGCCTCAAGACTGTCACTTTTCCCGCTGAATCTGTTGTAAGTTTACTTTGAAAAAATGTAACTGGACAGCACCTTGAAAAAGCAGTGATAGACTGGAGTAAATTTAATGTTGGGTCAAGTAAATCAGACTGGTACAAGCGATGGGCTCTCACAGATTCTATCAGTGCATCATCTGTCTCCAGGATTGGACTCTAGTGGACTTCAATGTTTTTATCTGCATCTCTGCACCTATCACACAGCAGGCACAGATGACACTCATGAAAGCCTATGAGCTACAGCACTGTTCTTCAAGATGTGGTTATGCATTATTTTTTCTCCTAAAAGAGTTTTCTCATAAAGCATTGTAGTCTGCAGAGCGACCATTCTGACAGGCTAGGAAGCCTGAAGTGCAAAAGAATTAGCACTCCTAAGAGCAGCTCTCAATCAGTGACTCTTTGGAGTTCGTGAGTACATTTTGTAACTATCTAGCACTTTGGATGGGATAGTTCTAAGGTATTTATTTACCTATTTTATTGCCAGTTGTCCATTGTAAATAGTGGCTAAATAATGCATCATAAATTGCCTCCTTTCCATTCCTGTGTCAGTTTTTCTTTCTCCTATTGGTATTAATTACACTCTTCGTACTTGAACTATTGTTTTACATCCTACTTCTAGAAGAACTCAAAATAGAACATGGGGTCTCAAATCAGATATGGGACTTTTCATTTCAGCTCATGAAACTCAAGATTTGTATCCACATGCAGGGGAGCCTATATATGTGTCAAATTTATGATGGACCAACAGACTGCCAACTCTGGCATGGGTTTCCCCTTTTGTTTCTTATGCCAACAAATGTCCTATTTTAACACTTAAGTTTAGATATGTTTAATTTGTTTTTCAGAATGAAACTAGACAACAATGAAGCATCATGTCACTTCTGTTAGTCTGACAATAAGGAGGACATTAGATAATGCCAGGTCTGGGCAGGGATACAGGGCCATTTAGGGCAGGGATACAGCATACTCATATGCTGAAGGTGAATACAGGTGCAGTTCTGCAGAAATGTCTTGATATCTGAAATACCTAGGCTTAACCATTTTGCTCCTATATATAGATTCCCTCCCCCATCCAAAAAAAGGCCCAGGGCACCTACAAGAAGACACATATAAGATACCTTATCACAATGCTATTTTTGTTGGCGGGAAATTGCCAGCGGTTCAGGCATCCACCACAAGGGCAGTAGATGGTAACATGTGTCATGGTCCACTTTGGAGTACAATGCGTCAGTAGAAATGATAGACTAGTTGTTGTATATGCAGCAAATTTAATAGCTCTTAAAATATATTGTTAGATGAACAAAGGAGAAATCACAAGATATGTAACATAGTACTTTTGTGTGCTTTTAAATGTGCACACAAACCACTGCTCGTGTCCTACAAGAATAAACCAACAATGTGTTGGCTATTCAACAAACACATTGAAAGTAAAGAGGAAAAGAGGAAACGAAGGTGGGATGGGGAGGAGAAAAGAAGACAAATGAACAAAACAAAAACTGAGCCTTGCGAAGACCAATGATAATAATGTGCCAAGTTGTGAAAAGTAAGATTAGCACAATCCTTGGCACCTAAAGCACACACACCAATTTTTTGTTATATATTTTGAGCACATCTATAGGTTTGCCATAGATGAAAGTTTGAAACAGCATAGTTTAAGTGTTAGAAGTACGTATATCATACTATAATTTTATACTATACTATAAGGTAATATAACTTTCCTCTTGGTAGATAATTTGGTTCCAGTTTTCTGCTATTGCAAACAGTGGCTGCAATGAGCAATGCTCTGTGTCCATGTGCAATATAGGTGGCTCTACGGAGAGAAGTAATGAGATGTAATAGTTAAGAACACCGGGTTCAGTGTTGGAAACCTGGTTCCTCTACTGTGTATCCTTGGGCAAGTTAGGTAATTACTCTGAACCTCAGTTTCTTGAAGGAGATGATGTGTATAAAGCATGTAAATCAATGCTGGCACATACTTGAACACTCAATCAGTATTAGTTATTATCACGACTATTGTTTTAACATGTATTTTGATAAACAAAGTTACAGTGATTGAATTGCTTACTTATATGGAACACATTTTAAATGTATATACACTTTTAAAATTTCAAATGAGCCATATCAATTTACTCCACAACCAAAGGTGTAAAGATCTATTTACCAAAGGTATCTGACAATACTCTTTTTTCTACACTTGGCAAAATCAGGTATCTTCATTCTTTTGAGTTTCTTTTCCATCTCAGTGGTGAATAAAACATTACCTTTTACCTTATATTTCCTTGATTGCAAATACGTATGTGAACTTTTTGAACTTTTATGAAATATTCATTCAAAAACTGGCATATTAACAAAATTAATCCTAACCAGTCTTAGACAAAAGAGGCTTCAGTCAGCTTTTGTATGTATTTGGCTTATGACCCATAATAAATTCAACCATACTAAGCTTACCGTGGAGCAGCCCTACACACTGCCTCACACATTCTGCCGTTATTTCATTTTCTGGCCAGATGGGCTATTGGGAGATATAAATGATCATGATTATATCAGAGGGCTGTTGTTACTGTTTTTCTTTTTCTAACATTCATAAACATCATCTTGATTAAAATCCAAAGCTTTTAGAAGCAAAGATAAATTAAGATACAGAATTATTAACATTGTAGTACTTTATAATATTGCTTTTGCTTTTAAAATTTTTGTCATGACCTGCAAGATTTTAACAGCATAATTTTAATCCAAACGCCTAAATTCTATTCTGTGACCTTAAAATAATTTAAGCATTTATTCTATCCTTGATGATATAAAATGTCAGTTCCTAAGGGTTTAGAAAATGTCAGCCAATATAGCCAAGGGGGCTCTTTATTAAGAAGTTCCTTTTGATTAAATAAATGCACATGTAGTCATAGGGTAATTTATATGGGGGAGACTAAAAGACTGCAAGAAAAGTCACTTTCTATCAAAATTATCCTTAGTTCATAATGATTTCTTTTATTGAGTTTCCAAAAATGTTTCCCAAGAAGAACATCTTTTATTTAGTGTGTTATATATTGGGACAGCTCTCCTTCTTCTATCCCAGAGAGATCCTTGATACACAAAACTCCTGCTTATTCCACAGCAATTTCATCAATATAGAAAGCCCGCAGGGATAAGGAGAGAGTCAGGACATGTGTTATTTCATCAATCTCTTGAATAATGAAGAAAGAGGAATGATAGAGGAATTGTCAGATATTAGGATATTAGAACAACATTTATTTTACTGTCCTGTATTCTCAGCTTACCACCTGGGGAATTTGAGACAACTCTAAGACTTCAGGTTTGTGTATTTTCAGTATTAAACATGGTTATTGATTACTGCTGGTATAACTCTTATATTAAATATTTCTGTGCTCCAAGATTCAGGCTATATTTTAGTGATCTCATCTGTTCATGGCTCAAAATCCCACGTGGGTATTAATAAAATAATATATTAATAGTACAAAGCCTACAGACTTGAAAACATGTTGGCCATGAAAATTCTTCCAAATGAAATTTTAGTCTAATGCCCTTTCAATTTATCTCAGGTTATGCCAGGGGAGAATGGTTATGTTAATAGAGAGACCCATTCCTTGTTGCACAGCTGGTACCTCTTTATAGAACATCTCTAAGGCTATGATGAAACAGTGCTTTGAGGATATCACTGTGAAGACTGATTCTCATCAACACATCTTTTGCATAATTCTCACTGATATCACCAGTGAAATAAAGCAGAGAACTCTTCTCCAATGACTTTTATCTTTTATGTACTTTCTTCCTGGACCTACTGCAGTAAAGCAGGCAAAATCAATATTAAAATGTAAACTTCGCTCTTTTTCTTTATTATAAAGCATGTTGACATGAAAACATTGTGATAATGAAAATCATAGACAAAGTTTAATTACTAATTCCACACTAGCTCAAGTCAGAGATAATTCACTCATTCAGCAAGTGTTTAATGAATGTTGATAATGAACAATTTACTGTGCATTTTCTTTTTTTATCCTTTTCCTTTTCTTCTTCTTCTTCTTCTTCTTTTTTTTTTTTTTTTTTTTTTTTTTTTGAGACAAGGTCTCACTCTGTCACCCAGGCTAGAGTGCAGTGACATGACCTTGGTTCACTGCAGCCTTGACCACCTGAGCTCAAACAATCCTTCTGCCTCAGTCTCCTGAGTAGTTGGGAATATAGACGTGTGTCACCACACCCAGCTAGTTTTTGTATTTTTTGTAGAGAGAGGGGTTTGCCATCTTGACCAGGCTGGTCTCAAAATCCTGGGGTCAAGTGATCTGCCCACCTCAGCCTCCCAAAGTGCAGGGATTACAGGCATAAACCACTGCACCCAGCCCTACCGTGCATTTTAGAAGATTCACATGTAAACAAACTTCACTTTCCTCAGTGTATTCAAATATGTAAGTTAATTACTTGCCATGCCACACAGAAAGGGAAAAGTTCTGTAGATAGTTGGCAAGAATATACCATGGAAAAACAAAAGGAAGATAATACTTTCTAAGTTATTCCATTTTATTTTTTAAAAATTGTACTGTGGAAACAACATACATACCTATCAATGGAGGACTGGTAAAATGAATTATGGCTCATGACTTTATATCACAGCACCTGTAATACATTAAAAATAATAATTAAGAGTATACATGGAAATCTTTATTAATAAAATGATATACTTTTAATATAGAATAGATTTTAAAATTGGCAAATTATCAATAGTAGTGCAAACTGAGTGGAGGTTATACGGGGGTTAATTTTCCTATATACTAAGTTTTAAATTTTCCAAAAAAACAAAGCAAAAGGTAATAATTGGAAAGCTTTCTATGTTCTTGTATGGAAATATTTTTGAGATATAATGTGAATAAGAAGAAGTGAGGAGCAGAACTGGGCAGGGTGCAATGAAGAGGCAGAAAATTTATTTTATATATGCAAATACATACATTAAAAATTAGGAAATGATTAAATAACTAAATGAGAGCTTTATGGTCCTCATAGAGAAGATATTCTTAGTTTGAACCATGGAAGGTGGATGATATTTTAATATATGAATGTGGAGTACATCAATATTTGAATGGGAAAAATATTATGAGAAAAGGGCCTGGAGTAGGAGCATGTATAGAGCATATAGGGAATAGCTAGGAGTTTGATCCTTCTGGGACATAAGATATGTGAAAGAGACTGGTGGAAAACAGGGTAATAAAGGCAGCAGAGACCAGAGGGTAAGGGCCTGGTGTGCCATGCTAAAGGGCAAGGGCTTTTCTTGGTCGCTGTGGATTTTAAGCAGGGTATTAAGTGATTAGAATTATATTTTCCAGAGTGACTCTGGCTAGGTGTTCAGGCTGACTGGAATGAGGAGAACCTAGAGACAGGACAAACAGCTCTTCTTACAAAGGTCAGGGGATTTGGCCACAGTGGTTTCCAATAACAATCAAGAATGAGGGGAGGGTTAACATGTACATAAATGTTTTAGAGTGAGAGAAGAAACAAATAATAGTTCTCGAATTTAATGATGATAAGAAGTCATTGATGAATCTATTTTTAAGATATATGAGTGTCTTAGTCTGTTTGTGATGTTATAACAAAATACCTGAGACTGAATAATTTATAAATGGCAGAATTTATTTCTTACAGTTTTGGAGATGGAAAGTCTAAGACCAAGGCACTAGCATTTGGTTCCTAGTGCTTCTTGGAACAGCCTTCTTGCTGTTTCCTCATATGGCATGAGGTGTCAGCACACAAAAAGGGGGCCTACCTAGTTTACTCCAACCCTTTTAGAAGGTGGCTAATCCCATTCATGAGGGCACTGTCCTCATGACTTAATCATCTGCTAAAGGCCCCACCTCTTAATACTATCATATTAGTGATTGTTTCTATGCATTCCTTTGGGGGGACATTTTGACATTAGTAATGAACAAGAAAGAGAAATAATGCAACCCAAAATATTAATTCTATATACAGATAAGGGTATTAAGAGACTATCTTTATATGTATATCTTTTCTACAATGACCATAAATTACTTGTGTGACAAAGAAAATAACAATGAAATGTTGACAGTCTTTGGAAGCATTTAGATAGTGAGAACACATGAAAACAATGCAAAAGCTATCCACAAAAGCTCTGATTGTTTCAGGTCAGAATTACCTCCTTCAGTAAAACCCTTCGAGCTCCATTTCTACATTTACAGTGTTGTCCTGCCAGGAGTTTTCTTCCATTGCACCTCTTCTATCTGATTGAGCTTTCATCACTTGTAGATCTACTGATCACACCTAGTGACCAAGGCATTAACATGTGAGTCCTTAATAACTTCACGTGAAGAAAATGATCCTTATTTTCTACAGCTTCTCCCCATGCTCAGTGTTCTGCAGAGGTCTCTGTTGCTGACTTCCTCCCCAGGCAATTATAATTAAAACAACTAATTGTAATGTGAGTGATTACTATTCAATGTGCCCTTTAACAGATGATTTACATACATTAATTACAAGAATTCTCACAATGACTCTATGGCATCCTTGCTATTATTTTCCCTATTGAACTTAGGAAGAAGCTGGTATTTAGGGAGCTAGGGACTTGTCCATAGCAAGCCAACCAATAAGGAGTGAGGCATATGTCACTCCAATCTTCATATCTTTTTTACCTCTCTAGAATGGGATTGGGCAATCTCTTTCCAAGAAACCATATGCTAAATGATTCAATGTTTCATGGACAGCACAAGTGTCCTCCAAAAAATTGCTAATATAATTCATTCTATGTGATTTTTAGGAAAATGAAATGATGAAAAGTCAGAAGACCAGTGTTCCAGTTCTAGGTCTTCTAGCATGTATATAGGATAATCACTTCATCTTTTTGGGTCTTCGAGTTCTCTCACACAATAATGGGTTAATACTTCACTATTTATATCACAGTGCTGTTAGCAGTTACAAAGATAGCTCTGTGAAAGTTTTCCATAAACCATAAAGTGCCTTAAAATTATCCAGATTCTCCTAAAAGCCTCCTTGCTTTTCTGCCCTCCACCCCCCAGGAGAAGAACATTCCAAGTCTATTTCTAGGGGAGTGCCTGCTATATAAATGAAAAGTATTTATAAAAGGCAGGGATCTGAACTACTGTTCCCCCTATACAGGATTATACTTGTAAAATACTCCTAAACCTTGGATGAAAAGAGAGATTATAGTATTAATGGTTTTACTTTTCAAAATACTACATTTTTGGTTGAACCCAAAGGTTGAAATGCTAAAAATCATACTAGGGATTATAAGGTTTCTAGTAATTTTTTTTTTTTCAGGAAAAACAAACAGCCTGTTTGTTTTCAGCCACTTCCAAACTCCTATATCTATGTTTTCATTTATTTAACATTTTTGAAAACCTACTCAAGTGCCTCATAGTCCAGTGCTTAAATAGGCAAGAAAATATAATACTCATCTTGGCTTGAGATAGGGAAAGGAGCTCTGGGTGGATTGAATAGGATATACAATGGCTTGGATGCAAAACTGAGCATAAGAGTGTTTAGAGAACTCAAAGTAGATCTGGAGAATTAGGGTGAGATCAGCGGATTTTCCAAAAATGACATTCAAGCATTAAAGAGCCAAAGCCCCTGTATTATATGTTGAAATTTTGGACTTTATCTTCAGGATAATGAGGAGTCATTGGCGGATTTTAGACATAAACCAATTTTTATATTTTTCAAATATCACTGTAGTTACCATGTAGAGAATAATAGATTGGATGGATGAAGTCAGATTTGTCCCCAGGTTTCTCCTCTTGCAGCCTCACTTAGTGCTTTTTTAAAAAATCAACTTTGCTGTGATATAATTTACATAAAATGTACCCAGTTCAAATGTACAGTTATGCACCTAGAATAATATACATGCCACTACAATCAATATATAGACTAATTTCATCACCCGTAAGTTCTATCTTTCCTTCTCCCCTCAGCCCTCACACTCAGCTCTAGAGAAGGAACCACTGATAGGCCTTTTGTCACACTGGATAGCTTTGGTTTTCTAGAATGTCATATGAATGGCATCTTAGGAGAAGTATTCTTTTGAATCAGGTTTGTACTCAGCATAATGCTTCACTCACATTGTTATGTAAATTACTAGTGCATTTCCTTTTATCATGTACAGTATTCTATTTTATGGATAGGTCACAATTTGTTTTTTCCAATTATGTGTTTATGGACATTTGGGTTATTTTCCAGTTTCCAGCTATTATAAATAATGCCTCTATGAACATTTGTGTATAAGCATTTGTGTAAGTATAAGATCACATTTCTCTTGCAAAAATACCTAAGAATAAAATAACTAGGACATTTTGTAAGTAAGAGTTATATTTAACTGTATAAATAATTACAAAACTATTTTCCAAAGGGAGGATGACATTTTACATTCCCATCAGCAACATGAGGGTTCCAATCATTCCACACCCATACGAACACTGGATATTGTCAATCTTTCTAATTTTGGACATTCTAGTGGGTATATAGTATGTAGTGATATCTCATTAAAGTTTTAACTTGCATTTCTGTAATAACAAATGATGTTAAGCACCTTTTTACTTACTTTATTGCCATATACCTTCTTTTGAAAGTGTATATTAAAATTGTTTGCCTCTTCTTTGATTGGATTCTTTTGTCTTATTATTGTGTTGTAAGGCCTTTTTTTAACATATTCTCAGAAACGTGTATTACAAATACATTTTGCTAGTCTGAGGCTTACCTTTTGATTTTTTAAAATGGTGTCCATTAAAGAGTAGAAAGTTGAAAAGTTTGACAGATTTGGACAGCACTGGTCTGAATAGCTAAAAGACAGAGATTGATACATGGATAAAATGTAAGATCTGATACATTGAGTAGAAAGGTACACTTTAAATATAAAGATATAAGTAGTTTAAAAGCATACGGATGGGGAAAGATACATACGCAATGGAAGAATAAGAAGACTGGAGTGACTTTTTAACATGTGAAAAAATGGTTCCCAAGACAAAAAGTATTATTAGAGATAAAGAGGGTTATTTCATAATGATAAAGGAAATAATGTATCAGGAAGACATAACAATTATGAATGTATGTGTGCCTAATTACAGAGTTTTGAAATACATTAAAAATAAAGCAAAACTTTATATAATTAAAAGAATAACTAGGCAATTTCACAGTTTCAATATGAGATTTTAATAGTTGTTCTTTGGTAACATAAATCAGTACATGGCTTAAATCTAATTAATTTTCACTAAGCACTAGACCTAGCCACTAAAAAATATCCATTCTTTTCAGGTTCACCTGGTACATGTATCAAGTAAGACAATAACACATTTCTATAGAATCAAAATCACAGGGAGTGCATTTTCTGACCATAACAGAATCCAACCAGGAATTAGTCAAAATAAGATATCTAGAAAAACCTCTCACATAAATGGAAATTTGAAAACACACTTTTAAATAATTCATAGGTCAGTTAACTTTTAACAACTTTTTGTATAAATGTTTAATTATTTTTTAGGAAAGGACACATGATAAAACTTTCCACAACGATTTCACAGAATTATTTTGAGGATGAAGTGAGGTAATGAAGATGAGATTGTTTTAGCCAGGTACAGTGGCTCACACCTACCTGGGAGGCCGAGGTAGGTGGATCACGAGGTCAGGAGTTCAAGACCAGCCTGGCCAACATGGTGAAAGCCCGTCTTAGTAAAAATGCAAAAATTAGCCAGGCATGGTGGCAGGTGCCTATAAATCCCAGCTACTTGGGAGGCTGAGGCAGGGAATTGCTTGAACCCGGGAGGCAGAGGTTGCAGTGAGCCGAGATTGCACCACTGCACTCCAGCCTGGGTGACAGAGTGAGACTCCATCTCAAAAAAAAAAAAAAAAAAAATGCCACATATTTGATGAACAACAATCAGTATTGTCTTTTCTGGAGTAACTTGTTGCATACGAAAGGAGATAACAATCCCTGACTAGCATAAAGTGTTCCTTTATTTTACCCCTATGTTTCTGTCCTACTTCAGGTTCAGTCATTGCATATGACTGGTAGGGCTCTGTCCAACTATAATCTATTTTATTTAACGTAAAATTTATAAGACACTGTTCTCAGAGCTTGACATGTTTGAATATAATCCATATGGCCAAACTCCAAATCAGGTGCTGTTGTGACCTTCACTGTGTAAATTATGAGCCAGTACTAAGTCAATGGAATCAGATAAACCAAACTTTGACTATATCACATCAATTTCGTAATGTCTAATGTTGGTTTAGTTACTTAACTTGCATCAGCATAAGTGCTTTCATCAGGAAAATTTCTGTTTGATTGGCAAAAGGAGTCATTTTACAGACAAACTAAATACAGGTCTCAAATGGGAGTCTGGGGAAATTCCATCTATCAGAATCATTTGTCTAAGTTGTAACTAATCTTGAGAATAGCAGAGGAGGCATTCTTCTCCCCCACATATACCTTCAGAGAGACATGAGAGAATTAGTGATGATATGGACTTGGTCCTTGAAAAAAAAAAAAGAAAAAAGGAAGAAACAAAAACAAAAACAAAACAACAACAACAAAAAAACCAAGTGAGTGCAAATGTCATAATTTTGCAAAGACAAGAAGAAAAATGCAATGATGGCTGTATGATAGATGCTGCCATATACATGTGGTAGAAGCTTACTGGCCCTTAAATATAGATATCAGTGTACCACAAATGGAGAAAAGCAACAGCTCTGCTAGAATTTCTAGAAAAATTACATCAAATGTGTGGGCTTTCATTATAACAGGTTGGCAGCATGAAAGTTTCTACATGATTAGCTGGTTTTGTCAAGTAAACACAAATAATAAGAGGCCAAAGATTAGCTGAAGACTAGGAATTTATTCATTTTAAATACTTGTTATATACACAAAATTCTGCTGTGTACTGAGTTTATTATTTTCCGTGATAGACAACACCTGATCTCTTTGTGTTTCAGTAGAAAACACAAACACTGATTAGATTTATAAATAATAAATAAGACATGAAGAAGTAACCAAGTATGCTGTGAAACACAAGAATGGGGTGGCCTAATTAATAGATTTAGTGGAGTTGAGGGAAATGTTTTTTGGTAATCAAATTTAAAATTGGCCTAAAAAGTGAGAATGATATAAACTATTACTGTTATTTTGGCTACGAGAGTTTGGTATTCTACAAAGGCAATGGCAATTCATTTTATTATGAGAAATAATGGAGTTCAAACCCTGATTGCAACTTAAATCTGTGATCAGTGAAAGTTATAAGAAAATCAAGCATTTTTCTAAATGGGAAAACAGGTAAATTCTTTGGATACTATACACCTAGCATGACTTGGAAAATCTAGACAGCATTCCAAAGCTTTCTCAGTCACTAAATACTACATAATTTTGGATAGGATAGCTAAAACTCTGTTTCTTCCTTCTTGAAATTATAAAGAAATAATAATATCATTCTAATGTAGTTTATAGAGACATAATCTGGTGAAATAAGAAGTATCCAATTCCTTAAATACTTGCATAATAATTTAATGAATAGTTGCATAATAATGCAACATATAATTACTATCCTGTTGGATACCAATGTTAAGTTTTTAAAATTACATGAGAAAATCCTATATTGCTCTCATAGCAGAATCCTGATGGTGTAAGTAATCAGTTAATATTATTTCCTTTCCACTGTCCATTCTCTTTCTTGAGAAGTAAACTATGCATTCAGACAGAAAATATACATGTCAAAAAATGTGGAGAGCAGTCAAAACACATGAGCAGACTTCTTCATGAATATTTAAAATAGCCAGTATGAAAGCACACTTCCATGTGTGCTAATTTCTGTTATTTTAAAAGTCATTTGTGGTTTTAGCTCATGGAGGATGAATCTTAAAGAATTTATTTTCCTGTACAGAATGATCAGGTGGCAAAAAAACAATCAATGAGTGACTATAATGCACTTTGCTACTATCAGCACTAATAAGAGAAAATCCGATTTTCAACTCATAGTAACTAGTCTGATTTTTAAATTAGGGCCTTATTTCCCAATATCAGAAAATAAGCAAGCTATTCCTTCTCTGTCTCAATAGCTAGCTAGCTAGATAGATACATAGATAGACAGATAATTTTCCTTCTTGTCATACCAATTATAATGACCAATGGTAATTTAAAGCTAAGTTTCCAATGACTAAACAGTAAGAGAAAGAGATTACTGAGGCCTGAAAGAATTCTATTGTGCTGTTTCTCTTGAGCCCTAATATATATCCACTACAGAAGAATGCAATATCAGATCTAAATGTGGTATTTCCATTTGCGAGCAGGGCACCAGCTGTCTTCTTAAATTTCCATGCCACTTAATCTAGCTCTAAGCTTGGTTAGCTTTCAATTCACAAAGAAGGCAACAACAACTACACAGGGTCACATTTTCAGCAAGGTCTCTGAGGTAATGAAGTGTACAAAGTATGCTAATAAGGAGAGCAGCTAAGTTAATTCCTTGAGGCAGGTGCAAATACATGGTTCTAGGATCCACTTTTTGGTGCAGTGCAAGAAGTGACCTGTGAATGGGAGGAGTTAACATTGGAAGCCAAGAATTTTAGCATTTTCCAACATTGTTTGGGGATTACCACTTATTACCCTGAAGGTCCACTTCTACCTGCATAATCCTCAAAGGGTCAAATCCCCCGAGATGGTCATCTAGAGAACCACTTGCATCAAAATTATCTGCTGCTTTAGTCATCTATATTCACACAATAAACTAGCAAAAGAGAAAATATTGATATGCCCATTCTAATCACCACTAAGATTTTTCATAGGCTACTTGTATATTTGTCACAGTTTCAAAGTCCTTCATGCCTACACTAGGTCAGAGGAATACAAGGAGATATTTAAATGGGTTTTTCATCAGTTTTTAAATAATCAAGTAATTTTGTCAGAATATGATGTAAATAAAGGGTTTGAGGTGAGGACATTCCTTGGAAAATAACTTCTCAATTTACTCTCTAATATGCATTTGTCACAGAAGATCGTTTATCAATATTTAAATCACTGAATTAAACCTGTATCACACAAGCACACACAGAAAATACATGGAAAACAAAAATTCTAAAAGTTACCAAGAAATCATATATCACTCATAGGCATACCTTATGCCATTTTAAGATAATTAAATAGCTAATAGACATAATCTAGAGTAAATCATAGAAGTAGAATCACAGAATATTAATGCTACAAGGTATGCTGGTGTATCGCTCCCCCTTTACCACTCTAATGCTGTGTAACAAAACACCCCAAAACTCAGCGTCATAAAATGACAAAATTTGCTCTCATGTTACTAGGTCACTCGGCATGCCTCTGGTTCAGTTTACTAACTGTGGGACCGCTAATGTTCTGCATCAGGCTATGAATTGACTGAAGTTCGCCTCATGAGTCTCCTTCTATTACTCCAGCTATCTCGGGATGTTCTAATGACAGTTTGGAAGATCCTAGATTGGTAAATAAAAGCATGTGATGTTTCTTACAGCTTAGAGTCAAAATTCTCGCCCTTGAAACTCACACATGGTTACTTCTCCCAAATTCTATTGGCTGAAGCAAGTCCCAAAGAGAAGAAGAAACATACTCTTCCCAAAGAAGTAGGTGGAGGAGTGATTATTGCTGAACAAAAAGTGATTCTACTCAAGCTGTAAACAGTAGCCAAATTCATTATTTTATAGAGAGGTAGCAGAACATGTGTTGTCTCTCTGTATATGTTTGTGTGTGTGTGTGTGTGTGTGCACGTGTGTGACAGAGAGAGAGGCGGGGAGAGACAGAGAGAGAGAGAGAGAGAGATCCAAGGGCATGCTACATGTTAATTTCAGAACTGGAATAATAACAATATACTTCATATTTTTAAAGGGGAAATTCCACTCTACTTTAATACAATGCTCTATATTCTGTACCCACTTGGAAACTGACATTTTTACTAAGTGATATATGAACAATTGCATCTTCACTATTCACTGGAGGATGCAAGAATATATTTTCAGGGTTTTTAAAAATTGATAGTTTCTTCTTCCATACCCAGTAGACACACACACACACACACACACACACACACACACACACACACACTCTTCCACATATATACAGTAGAGTGAGGGAGGGAGGGAGGGAGGGAGAAAGAGAGAAAAAATACAAATGTAGAAATGCAATTATTTAACAAATTTAAGCTAAGCCAGCTCTAACTGAGTTTGGAGCTGCAGTTTTTTTCTAGGAGCTTAGGAATTTCACGAACAAAATGGAAGCTTCCAGGTGATCCCCTTAACAAGTTTGTCATTGTTTAGCATGAATGCGAAGTGTAGATTGGTAATCAAGGCAACAAACCTAACAGAGCCAAGAATTTGTGTTCCTTCTTCTTCACTAGGGATGGAAAACATTTCTTTTAAATTTACGTGACCTTTTTTTACTCTCAGGAAAGGAGGATGTGCTGATAAGATAGGTTAATCAGAAGCTATGGGAAGTAAGGACATTTTCTTTCTTGACATTATCCTATGAATATCAGAAAAGGAATTACTATTACAAAAAATACTATTACAGCTGTGATTTGTGATATGTACTGAACAGCCTGTAAATCTCACCTCACATCACTCCGGAATTCTCTCACCACACATTTACTGAGCTGCAGATGGTCTTCTTGCTTTCCCGATGGCAGATATCTCTAAACTGTTGGAATTATCCAACACTTAACTTTTTAAGCAAGTTTTCAAAAACTTCCTACAGATTTTTTTCTTTAGTGCAATGAATGTAGAAAAAGACACATAGTTCTCCCCAAGCGCCCTAAGCAAAGCAATCCACTTCGGTTGAGAGCTGTTATGTTGGTTTATTAAAGGAGACAGGATATAGGATCACATTTATAAGGCAAAAGGCAAACTTACACTTTCTTGACAATAATGACTCTACTCTTTTTATAATTTTATGTTGTGTTTCTAATTTATGTTTTGGTTTTTCATACATTTATAGTGCAATACCATGGAGTTTATCTGCCAAATATTTTCCTTGCTTTGAGTTTCCACTAAATTAATGGGAAAATAAACATCCTCTAGTAGAAATCCCTACATGCTCCCCATAGGTATAACTATTAATTTTTCCTCTGCAGGCATTTAAATTAATATTTTCTGCTCATGAAAAGGGAGGGGTGGCTTAAAAGTCTCTAAGACAAAATTGGCCTTTCTGTAGCTAAACATAAAGAAAATCTCTTCTTTTTCTTCTCTGACTGTAGTTTGCCTTCATCTGTCAACATAAATAGAAGAGTTAATCGGGAAGAATAAAGGAGTCTTTTTGATATGGCAACAAAAGGAATGCAGAAGGAAATGATAGAAAAGCCAGTGTTTTTACTTTTTATTAGCTTTGTTATTTATGAAACCATTTTAAAGAAATGTGTTTTCCAAAGGAAGGAGGCCAGACACCCACTACTGCTTCTAGCATACCTACACTGTATTAGAAAATAGAAAATGAATGGGTTTTGGAGTCAGATATTTCCATTTCTGCAAATGACAAACTATACGACCTTGAGTGAGTTATTTAATCTCTATAAGTTTCAATTTCTTTTTTTTTTTTTTTTTTTTTTTTGAGACGGAGTCTCGCTCTTTCACCCAGGCTGGAGTGCAGTGGCGCGATCTCGGCTCACTGCAGGCTCCGCCTCCCGGGTTCACGCCATTCTCCTGCCTCAGCCTCCCGTGTAGCTGGGAACTACAGGCGCCTGCCACCTTGCCCGGCTAATTTTTTGTATTTTTAGTAGAGACGGGGTTTCACCGTGTTAGCCAGGATGGTCTCGATCTCCTGACCTCGTGATCCGCCCGCCTCGGCCTCCCAAAGTGCTGGGATTACAGGCGTGAGCCACCGTGCCTGGCCAAGTTTCAATTTCTTTTGCTGGAAAAACAGGGATAAAATAATACCTATTTCATAGACTTGTTATGAGCATTAAAAAATATGTGAAGTGCTTGGTCCTTGGTGGTACTTGGTGGGTACTCAGTCCTTGGTGGGTACTCAGTAAATGATAGCATTTACTATTTGGAAAATGATAATACATGGCAAGCAAAAAGAGTTAAACATTTGGAGTAAAAAACAGATCTAGGTTAAAATTCAGCCTCCCTCAAGGCTCCCTGAAGGACTACTGGTGAATTTAGCCTGCATAAGACTTAATTTCTGCATTTTTGTAGGGTCAGAGGGTTTCAGGAGAATTGCTGGCTCTTGGACCCTTGCTTGGTACACAGTTGTTATTAGTAAGCGATACCCATTAACACAGTAGTAGTTGTGGAAGTCATGGTAGTAGTACTCATAGTGACCCTATGAAAATTTTTATTTAATAAAATTATTATAATTTAGTTTTCCTAATGTAATATTTTAGACCCCTTTCCAGATAAAAGTACAGTGAAATATTTCTAAGAATCCCTCTTGAAACCACATTTCTCTTCTGACACCTTGACAATCCCCAAACACATTCACTACTATAAGAGAACACTTGCAGGAGTGTCTTTGACCCCCTGTATTAGTCTCCATATTGTATATACACACAGAGATTTATTTTAAGGAATTAACTACTAGGATTATGGAGACTGGAAAGTCCAAAATCTACAGGGTGGACGGGCAAGCTGGAGACCCAGGAAGAGTCAAAGCTGCAGTTCAAGTCCGAAGGCCTCTGCTGCAGAATTCCTTTTTTTTTTTTTTTTTTTTTTTGCTCTGTTCAGCCTTTAATTGATGAGTCCAGCTCACATTAAAGAGGGCAGGCTGTTTTAATCAAAATCCATAAATCCAAATGTTAATCTAATCCCCTAAAACTCTCACAGAAACATCCAGAATAGTATTTGACCACATATCTGGGCATTGCTTCCTAGACAAGTTGACAAATGAAATTAACCATTACACATGGCTATCCCCGTCCTAATGGGATAATCTCTTATTGGTGGGGAAGACTCACATGCACTAGAGGTCCCTAGGGTAACAGAAAGGAAGGGGTCCAGTCTTTTCATCCTTTGCCTTCTTGACTTAACTTCCATTTTTCTTTAGCCTTCTGGGGAATATCATGAAAAGTGAAATCTCTTTGGAGAAAACCCAGACATTTTAAATTTGATAGGTAAGGTTGCAATATAGACGAAAGAGTGTTCCTGTCTTCTAGACATTCAACTGCCTTGGATCACCTGCTCACCCCCTGACAATCCATGCCACCTTCCAGAGTATAAAGATCTGTGACATTGCTCTTTCAACATCCTGCAAGAAGGCAACTTGTTGTAATAATTTATATTTTGAGCCACTAATCTTATATTCTGCTGCTTATCTAAGAAGGTAATTGATATATTCCAGCAAGGCAGACATGAAATAAATATTATTTCTATTTAGAGGAAATGGGTAGAAAGAAGGTACAGAAAGAATAACTTTTTGGCTGACACAATTCTTAATGTTTCTTCAAATGCTGTTAATATTGGTAATTCAACTGACCAAATTTGTCTTTTTGATTGTTTTTATTTAAGGAAGAAAAAAAGGCCCTTTTTGTATAAGTAGTACCAACAAAGCTAATATTTTTTAAAAAAGAAATTCATCCAACCAGTGTATCTCTTTATATATTAACTTTAAATAATTGGTTTGATTGATTTCCCCTCTGCCACCTTGAGTTGATTATATTAATTTTAGATAATATCATTCCCAAACTTTAATCCAAGGACACTTGTAGGATTGGCTGCATAAGAATCACCTTGGGAGATTTACAATAAATACACACTCTTGGTACCTATTTCTAGTCCTTCAGATTCAGAAGGCCCTGGTGCAGGAATCTTTAACAAAGGTCAATTTACGCTAACGGCGACAGTCTTAAATTTGCCACATCTAACCCCACACTGGCCATTCAGATGATAGAGATTTCTATAGTTTCCTTCAGATGTCTTGCTCTGATCACCTTGGTGATTTATCAGTCAGATTACTTGATCCATCCTGATAACTTAGCATGTATAACACTGGAACAATTTCAGAGCACTGGCTTCTAAGTCCAAGGGGCAAGTGGGAACTATGGGGAAAATATACATTGAAGGTTACTCTTTCTTTCTCCTTTCCTATTTGTTATGATCATTGGTGTCTCTTTATGTGTTCCCCAATATGGCAAGTGAGTAAATGAATAGATAAACAATGACACCATATCCTAAATAGGAGGAGGAATCCTGAGAAGGGACTAGATTTGAGTGCTCTGGTGGACCATCCTTGAGACTTATAAACTCTAGCTTCTGGTAAGGGGAATACTGTGGCATTTCTGAGCTGAGTTAGCAGAGCCTACCCAGGGGCTGTCTCTACAAGGCCTAGAGACACCCTTGTTATATAAGCCCCTGACATGACCAAAGAAGTTGCATCTCCTATTCCTGCTATTGTCAATCAATGTTACTGGCTCTATAGCTGCAGGTCTCAGCCCCTAAATCCAGCCAGTTATTTAGCTAACTCTTGTTATTAGTCAGAAATTGAAGGTGAGAAATGTGGATCTGTGCAAACCTCTTTTCCAACATTGAAATGGAGGAAGCAAAACTGAAAATACATGCAAACATCAAAAGAGCCATTTTATTGCACTTAGGGCGGCATCTATTTTGTAGGAATTGTCCGAGATATCCGCAGTATGGGCATCTAAAAAACAAGTGTGCCTTAATTTCTAAAGTATTTAGGAAAAAAAGTATTATTTTATGGAAGAATGTTAGCGATTTGGCAAAAGACTTTTAAAAAAGACAAACTAGTTTGTTAAAATGTTTCAATATGGGACAAATGTGGTGTTTTTCCAATGTAGTCACTTGGAAAAGAAAGAGCTGGAAAACATGTAAAAGGAACTGATAGAGCCCTGAGCCATCATAGCAGGATACTATTGCAAATATTTGCAGCTAGGACTCCTGAGCAGCAGAAAGATTCACATAGCAACTAGGAAGCCACAAAAGGATATGGGTTAGGAAAAAGGTGTAATGATTAAAGAAAAAGTGTTTCTTTGATTGCTCTGCTGCTAATACTCACAAAGCAAAAATGCCTTAATAGACAATGATATTAAGGATATAAACACAAACCTATCTTTGATGTGTTCCATCATGCTTGTTATAGGACTTACAACATAAGCTCATCTTTATCCTTCATTCACTTGGTATGTTGTTGGTGCCAAATCCTTTAAGGATGGTTTATATTTATGGATGGATGGTATATGATATCCATTTGAATATCTTCTCAGTTCCTTCACTCTGGAGCTTCCTACCCTACCCACAAAGATAGGCCCTCCTTATCCTTACATACAATGTGTACATCCTACCTTAAAACCATAAGTGATTGATCAGAACTAGACATGTGGCCCACACTGGTTTAATCTCATCCTCTCTGCCCAGGATTTTGTACTGTTTAAGCTATCTTGTAATTTATACAAAGTAAAGTTTACACTTATCTACTTGAATTGTGGTACTGGAGTTGTATTTTATTGTTTCATACCTTTAAATGTCAACGGAACTGAGAGTTTAAAAATAATAAAATAAAAAGAAACAGTTAAAAACAAATATGATTTTGTAACAAACTTTCTAATTTTCCCAGCCAATGATATAGGGGGAGAATAAACCATCCTTATAATATTGATGCAAGAGTGCTTTTTGCCAATGATAACAGTGATAATGGAGGTGTTTTGGTCATAAAAAATAGCAAAATGGTTTATTGTTAAATATATTATTATTAAAAAGAACACAAATGCAGGTAGTTTCCCATTTTTAATGTTGGTTCTGTCTCTGATGGCTGAAACTATGAATTACTAAGTCATCAAGCTAGCTGACGCCTCCTCACCAGGACTCGCAGAGATGTTTGCAAAAAAGACAAGGCCAATGTCCCACTGTGCATTAATATGCCTTCTCAGAGTCAGGAATAGATAATAAGTTTCAAGACATTCTTCACCTCCTCTGGTCTCAGGTCTTCAACTCTTTTCTGCTATTTTTAGTTCTAATGCCAAATCATTCAATCAATCATTCAATCAAACATACCTTAGAAGATAAACATAGTGAAAAGAGTAAATAGAATTTCTCTGTAAATAACAGGTACACCATAATCTTTCCTCTCTGTGATACTTGGCATTATATCACAGTACTTTTCAAATGTTAATGTGCATACAAATCAACTGGGAATGTTTTTTAAAAATCCAGAATCTCTACCTCACCCAAGACATCTGATTTTGCATGTCTTGGGTGGGGCTGAGATTCTGCATTTCCAACAAGCTCTCAGGTGATGAAAATGGTCCTCACTTCAAACAGCAAGGTTCTAAGGTACAGTGGGAAGACAAGAATAGATACCTTCTCCCAAATTAAGAAACTACTCCAGAATATACTAACCTAATGAGATTTTTTTTTTAAGTGTGAAAAGAGTCCTTAACCCAGAAAATGCCAAGTGCTATTCAAAGGGAACCCATCACATGAATGTAGGAGCAGTCAACTTCTAAAACTTGTAGCTGAATGACATTTTGGGTTTTGACAAATACTGTAACTCTACTTCAAGAGTAAAGTAAAGGAAAAAGGAACTTTGATATCCTTGTGGACATTTTTACATAGAATTTCTCATCAGAATAGTTGGTGGAAGCTTTTTAAGGAAACAAATTCCTATGACTCAACAAAACCACTGAACATGATTTTGATGTGCAGAACCAGGTTTATGCTTGGACTCAGTAGGTGATTCTAATATCTTCTCCTGATTAAGAACCTCTGAATAGTAATTACAGTGTGCTCTTAACAAACGTTTCATCTAATTTAATATGGTGAGGCTCTGTTCATATTAGAGCCCGTGTCAGCACAACATTATTATTTGAGCTGATGGTAACCTCATTGCACAAGAAAATCTATTTTAATAGCTACCTCTCTGCCAGTTAAAGGCAAAACATTATTTTAGTACATTATTGATATGTAATATTTTATTTGATTGCATTTATGAAGTCCAAAAATATTATTTAATATGGTTTTTAAATGATACATGGGTAATTATAACTGGTCTAGTGAACAGGATTCTTTTTCTAGGTCCCTTATTTTTAAATACAGTAGCTTTCAATAGTTTACAGTTTGTTTCTGTATATATCACCACATTTAATTCTGAAACAATCTGATAAAATAGGTACTATTATTTTCCCCTTTACAGTTGAAAATTCTAAGAGAGGTATTTGCCCAAAGTCACAAAATTAGTAAGTAACAAAGCCAGGAGTTAAACAAGTTTGTCAGATACTTATTCTCAACCCTTATGATATACTGCTAGTTTTTAATCACTGTAAGTAACGTTAAACAAATAAATCTATTGTTCAAGTCTTACTGAAATCTGCCTCTCATTTTTGTAAAAGCTTAAATTTTTGATCTACAATTTATTACTTGATCAGATATAAAATTTGATCAATACCCTTTATTTTCCTGGTACTATATTTGCATCCTCTGTTCTCCATGCAAAGGCCAGATTGAGAGTTGAGTAGCAGAAGGAGATGAAAGCTGAATAAAATAGAAACCATTCCACTGGTACAGTGTTCTTGTATTCCCTTTTAGAAGAGAGATTTTAAAAGGGTTATTTTATCACCATCTGTGAGAAATTCAGCTTAAATGATAAAAAAAGCTTTTAAATAATTTATGGAGAAAATTTTGCTCTAAACTGTGAAAAAGATTTCTTAACAGAAAGTTGTGGAAACTGGTAAAACAAGTCAACAAAATTACCTTTTTCCTATGAAATAATCCTGATGTCACTAAAGAATGCTGAGCCTCCGCATGGACTGTGGGGGAGGAAAGAAATATACTCACATCTATCTCACGGCCCTAGAGATTTTTACCTCTTAAAATTTATATGCCTAATTACAGAATTACAAAATTCTTCAGCAGCTGAATGCCATTCCTCTTAGTCCAACAGATGTCTTGCACATTTTCTTCTCAATGGAGCCAATGTTTATTTCTATTAGAAGACTCTAAATCACACGTTGTTTGACACTTCTAGTTTATCTTTAACTCTAAAGGTTAATTTAATGCTTTCTCCACTGCATATTACAAATACTTTTGAGAGTAGCAGCTTCATATAAGGAAACAGCTCAGAACTTGACATTTTACCCACCCAGACTCCTAGTCCATCACATTATTTGTCAATTCTAGGCCTCTGGCTTATTTTGAAATGCATGCCTCACTCATCATGTGGTGCATCTTTGCATGGCCCCGGTCCCTCTTCTGGTTCAAGGTTCCCATCTCCCAGCTTCTGGGTATGCTGGAAGCTGGGAGCCCACACCTGAGCCTACTCTAGGAATTGCACTTTGCAGAAATGAGCTTCCTGGTTCAAGGCTTTACTCAATCCACTGTATAGTAGATATGGAGATAGAAAGCTCCAGTTCTCTTGCTTTTGTTTGAATAACTGCCAGGTCCATCCCACACCCAGGACTCTATGGATTCAGCTGAAGCTACTGCTGTAAATGTAGTGCAGTTCAACTTTCCTTTCTGCCAAATCCTGTTTTCTCACAAGTGTAGGTCCTAAGAACACTCTGCAATAAAGCTCCCACATAAATATCTCAGAGATTTAGAGATTCTCACCACCACCTGTGCCCTGGAACACTTGACCTCACTGCAAAGACAACTTTCATAAGTCTTTTCATTCATCCAGCAAATGTTTCTCAGGTTTCCACTCTGTCAGGCATAGTATTAATTGCTGAGGATACAATGATAATTTAGTATCTGATCATGTAGAGACGATCCTCTGGTGGGATTTACTAAAAATCAAAAGTATTTGTAATAAATTATGGTATTTGCTGCAGCAGGGGAAATCCAAGGAGGGAGGACCGAATCCATTTACGGGGATTAGGGAGGAGTCTATGAAGGCAATGATCTCTTGCTGAGAACTAAAAGATAAATAGGATGACCTGGGTTGTGGTCAGTGAGGCATATTTCAGGGAGAGGAAACACTGGCTTTAGAGATCCTGAGGGCAGTGATAGTATATGAGACACTGAAAGATTTTCGATGTATTTACAATTTAGAGTGCATAACATAAGAGTAGCAGAGCCATAGTAAAGCATTCCATTGAAGGATTCCTAAAAATTTTAACTGAATCCTTGAAGTATAATGACACATCATAAACTGTATATTTAACATATAAAATTTGATAAACTTAAATATAAATATATATATATTTATATATATGAATCTACCACCACATTCAAGGCACTGAAACATACTTGTCACCCCAAAGGTTTACACAGGCCTCTGTGTAAACACTTTCTCCTAGCCCTCCCCAATCCTAAGGTAAACACTGATCTATTTCCTAACTTTTAGGTTCAGGGTGCATATGCAGGTTTGTTATATTGGTAAATTCATTTCACGGGTTTGTACAGATTATTTCGTCACCCAAGTACTAATCCTAGTACTCAATAGTTGTATTTTCTGTTCCTGTCCCTCCTCCCACTCTATACCCTCTAGTAGGCCTTAGTATCTGTTGTTCCCCTCTTTGTATCCATGTGTTCTCATCAGTTAGCTCCCACTTACAAGTGAGAATATGTGGTACATGGTTTTCTGTTCCTGAACTGGTTTGCTAAGGATGATGGCCTCCAGCTCCACCCACGTCCTTGCAAGGGACATAATCTCATTCTTTTTAATGGCTGCTTAGTATTTCATGGTGGATATACACCACATTTTCCTTATCCAGTCTACAATTGATGGCCCTTTAGGTTGATTCCACGTCTTTGCTACTGTGAATAGTGCTACAACGAACACATACGTGCATGTGTCTTTATGGTAGAACTAATTATATTCCTTTGGGTATATACCAAGTAATGGGATTGCTGGATTGAATGGTAGTTCTGTTTTTAGCTCTTTGAGAAATCACCACACTGCTTCCCACAATGGTTGAACTAATTTACACTCCCACCAACAGTGTATAAGCATTCTCTGTTCTCCACAACCTCGCTAGCTTCTGTTATTTTTTGACTTTTTAGTCATAGTTATCCTGACTGGTGTGAGATGCCACCTCTCGTGGTTTTGATTTGCATTTCTCTAATGATCAGTGATATTGAGCTTTCTTTCATATGTTTGTTGGCTGCATGTATGTGTTCTTTTGAAAAGTGTCTGTTTATGTCTTTTGCTCACTTTTTAACGGGGTTGTTAGAGGTTTTTTCTTGTAAATTTGTTTAATTTCCTTATAGATGCTGGATACCAGACCTTTGTCAGATGCATAGTTTGCAAATATTTTCTTCCATTCTGTAGGTTGTCTGTTTACTCTGTTAATAGTTTCTTTTGGTGTGTAGAAGCTCTTTAGTTTAATTAGATCCCATTTGTCAATTTTTGCTTTTGTTGTGCTTGCTTTTGGTGACTTCATCATGAAATCTTCCCCAATTCCTATGTCCAGAATGGTATTGTCTGGATTGTCTTCCAGGATTTTTATATTTTAGGGTTTTACATTTAAGCCTTTAATCCACCTAGAGTTGATTTTTGTATTTGGTGTAATGAAGGAGTCCAGTTTCAATCATCTGCATATGGCCATCCAGTTATTCCAGCGGCAATTATTGAATAGGGAATCCTTTCCCCATTGCTCGTTTTTGTCGGCTTTGTTGAAGATCAGATGGCTGTAGATGTGAAGCCTTATTTCTGGGCTCCCTACTCAGCATAATTATTTTGTGATTCATTCATGTTGTTGCATGCATCAATATTTCATTCTTTTTTTTTCCTGTGGTTAATGGCAGTTTTATTTACATAGGAGAAGTCCCTAAGAGGGAATTGGTTCTGTTCAAATATATGAGGATTCTAAATTTAAACTAAGATGTTGCCAGATTTTTTTTCCAAAGACTTTACTAATTCATTCATATTCTCACCAGTCATGTGAGGAAGTACTCTCTTTCCGTGTATGTCCCTGGCAGCAATATGCATTACCAGTCTTTTTCATTTTTGCTTAACATCTCAATTTTAATATTAATTTTCTGACCTACTAGCATATTTTAGTATATTTTTTATTTCACTTTTCTTTCTTTTTTTTTAACTTTACTTTAAGTTTTAGGGTATATGTGCACAACATGCAAGTTTGCTACATATGTATACATGTGCCTTGTTGGTGTGCTGCACCCATTAACTCGTCATTTAACATTAGGTATATCTCCTAATGCTACCCCTCTCCCCTCCCCCAACCCCACAACAGGCCCCGGTGTGTGATGTTCCCCTTCCTGTGTCCATGTGTTCTCATTGTTCAATTCCCACCTATGAGTGAGAACATGCGGTGTTCGGTATTTTGTCCTTGCAATAGTTTGCTGAGAATGATGGTTTCCAGTTTCATCCATGTCCCTACAAAGGACATGAACTCATCATTTTTTATGGTTGCATAGTATTCCATGTTGTATATGTGCCACATTTTCTTAATCCAGTCTATCATTGTTGGACATTTGGGTTGGTTCTAAGTCTTTGCTATTGTGAATAGTGCCGCAATAAGCATACGTGTGCATGTGTCTTTATAGCAGCATGATTTATAATCCTTTGGGTATATACCCAGTAATGGGATGGCTGGGTCAAATGGTATTTCTAATTCTAGATCCCTGAGGAATCGCCACACCAACTTCCACAATGGTTGAACTAGTTTACAGTCCCATCAACAGTGTAAAATTGTTCCTATTTCTCCACATCCTCTCCAGCACCTGTTGTTTCCTGACTTTTTAATGATGGCCATTCTAACTGGTGTGAGATGGTATCTCATTGTGGTTTTGACTTGCATTTCTCTGATGGCCAATGATGATGAGCATTTTTTCATGTGTCTTTTGGCTGCATAAATGTCTTCTTTTGAGAAGTGTCTGTTCATATCCTTTGCCCACTTTTTGATGGGGTTGTTTGTTTTTTTCTTGTAAATTTGTTTGAGTTCATTGTAGATTCTGGATATTAGCCCTTTGTCAGATGAGTAGGCTGCAAAAATTTTCTCCCATTCTGTAGGTTGCCTGTTCACTCTGATGGTAGTTTCTTTTGCTGTGCAGAAGCTCTTTAGTTTAATTAGATCCCATTTGTCAATTTTGGCTTTTGTTGCCATTGCTTTTGGTGTTTTAGACATGAAGTCCTTGCCTATGCCTGTGTCCTGAATGGTATTGCCTAGGTTTTCTTCTAGAGATTTTATGGTTTTAGGTCTAACATTTAAGTCTTTAATCCATCTTGAATTAATTTTTGTATAAGGTGTAAAGAAGGGATCCAGTTTCAGCTTTCTGCATATGGCTAGCCAGTTTTCCCAGCACCATTTATTAAATAGGGAATCCTTTCCCCATTTCTTGTTTTTGTCAGGTTTGTCAAAGATCAGATAGTTTTAGATATGCAGCATTATTTCTGAGGGCTCTGCTCTGTTCCATTGGTCTATGTCTCTGTTTTGGTACCAGTACCATGCTGTTTTGGTTACTGTGGCCTTGTAGTATAGTTTGAAGTCAGGTAGCATGATGCCTGCAGCTTTGTTTTTTTGGCTTAGGATTGACTTGGCAATGTGGGTTCTTTTTTTGGTTCCATATGAATTTTAAAGTATTTTTTTCCAATTCTGTGAAGAAAGTCATTGGTAGCTTGATGGTGATGGCATTGAATCTATAAATTACTGTCGGCAGTATGGGAATTTTTCACGATATTGATTCTTCCTACCCATGAGCATGGAATGTTCTTCCATTTGTTTGTATCCTCTTTTATTTCATTGAGCAGTGGTTTGTAGTTCTCCTTGAAGAAGTCCTTCACATCCCTTGTAAGTTGGATTCCTAGGTATTTCATTCTCTTTAAAGCAATTGTGAATGGGAGTTCACTCATGATTTGGCTCTCTGTTTGTCTGATATTGGTGTATAAGAATGCTTGTGATATTTGCACATTGATTTTGTATCCTGAGACTTTGCTCAAGTTGCCTATCAGCTTAAGGAGATTTGTGGCTGAGACAATGGGGTTTTCTAGATATACAATCATGTCATCTGCAAACAGGGACAATTTGACTTCTTCTTTTCCTAACTGAATACCCTTTATTTCTTTCTCCTGCCTGATTGCCCTGTCCAGAACTTCCAGCACTGTGTTGAATAGGAGTGGTGAGAGAGGGCATCCCTGTCTTGTGCCGGTTTTCAAAGGGAATGCTTCCAGTTTTTGCCCATTCAGTATGATATTAGCTGTGGGTTTGTCATAGATAGCTCTTATTATTTTGAGATACTTCCCATCAATACCTAATTTATTGAGAGTTTTTAGCATGAAGCATTGTTGAATTTTGTCAAAGGCCTTTTCTGCATCTGTTGAGATAATCATGTGGTTTTTGTTGTTGGTTCTGCTTATATGCTGGATTACGTTTATTGATTTGTGTATGTTGAACCAGCCTTGCATCCCAGGGATGAAGCCCACTTGATCATGGTGGATAAGCTTTTTGATATGCTGCTGGATTTGGTTTGCCAGTATTTTATTTAGGATTTTTGCATTGATGTTCATCAGGAATATTGGTCTAAAATTCTCTTTTTTTGTTGTGTCTCTGCCAGGCTTTGGTATCAGGATGATGCTGGCCTCATAAAATGAGTTAGGGAGGATTCCCTCTTTTATATTGATTGGAATAATTTCAGAAGGAATGCTACTAGCTCCTCCTTGTACCTCTGGCAGAATTCAGCTGTGAATCCATCTGGTCCTGGACTTTTTTTGGTTGGTAAGCTGTTAATTATTGCCTCAATTTCAGAGCCTGTTATTGGTCTATTCAGAGATTCAACTTCTTCCTGGTTTCGTCTTGGGATGGTGTATTTGTCGAGGAATTTATCCATTTCTTCTAGATTTTCTAGTTTATTTGCATAGGGGTGTTTATAGTATTCTCTGATGGTAGTTTGTATTTCTGTGGGATAGGTGGTGATATCCCCTTTGTCATTTTTTATTGTGTCTATTTGATTCTTCTCTCTTTTCTTCTTTATTAGTCTTGCTAGTGGTCTATCAATTTTGTTGATCTTTTAAAAAAACCAGCTCCTGGATTCATTGCTTTTTTGAAGGGTATTTTGTGTCTCTATTTCCTTCAGTTCTGCTCTGATCTTAGTTATTTCTTGCCTTCTGCTAGCTTTTGAATGTGTTTGCTCTTGCTTCTCTAGTTCTTTTAATTGTGATGTTAGGGTGTCAATTTTAGATCTTTCCTGCTTTCTCTTGTGGACATTTAGTGCTATAAATTTCCCTCTACACACAGCTTTCAATGTGTCCCAGAGATTCTGGTATGTTGTGTCTTTTTTCTCATTGGTTTCAAAGAACATCTTTATTTCTGCCTTCATTTCTTTATGTACCCAGTAGTCATTCAGGAACAGGTTGTTCAGTTTCCATGTAGTTGAACAGTTTTGAGTGAGTTTCTTAATCCTGAGTTCTAGTTTGATTGCACTGTGGTCTGAGAGACAGTTATAATTTCTGTTGTTTTACAATTGCTGAGGAGTGCTTTTTCCAACTATGTGGTCAATTTTGTAATAGGTATGGTGTGGTGCTGAAAAGAATACATTTTCTGTTGATTTGGGGTGGAGAGTTCTGTGGATGTCTATTAGGTCTGCTTGGTGCAGAGCTGAGTTCAATTCCTGGATATCCTTGTTAACTTTCTGTCTCATTGATCTGTCTAATGTTGACAGTGGGGTGTTAATGTCTCCCATTATTATTGTGTGGGAGTCTAAGTCTCTTTCTAGGTCTCTAAGGACTTGCTTTATTAATCTGGGTGCTCCTGTATTGGTTGCATATATATTTAGGATAGTTAGCTCTTCTTGTTGAATTGATCCCTTTACCATTATGTAATGGCCTTCTTTGTCTCTTTTGATCCTGTTGGTTTAAAGTCTGTTTTATCAGAGACTAGGATTGCAACCCCTGCCTTTTTTTGTTTTCCATTTGCTTGGCAGATCTTCCTCCATCCCTTTTGTTTGAGCCTATGTGTGTCTCTGCATGTGAGCTGGGTTTCCTGAATACACCACACTGATGGGTCTTGACTCTTTATCCAATTTGCCAGCCTGTGTCTTTTAATTGGAGCATTTAGCCCATTTACATTTAAGGTTAATATTGCTATGTGTGAATTTGATCCTGTCATTATGATGTTAGCTGGTTACTTTGCTCCTTAGTTGATGCAGTTTCTTCCTAGCCCCGATGGTCTTTACAATTTGGCATGTTTTTGCAGTGGCTGGTACCAGTTGTTTCTTTCCATGTTTAGTGCTTCCTTCAGGAGCTCTTTTAGGGCAGGCCTGGTGGTGACAAAACCTCTCAGTATTTCCTTGTCTGTAAAGTATTTTATTTCTCCTTCACTTACGAAGCTTAATTTGGCTAGATATGAGATTCTGGATTGAAAATTCTTTTCTTTAAGAATGTTGAATATTGGCCCCCACTCTCTTCTGGCTTGTAGAGTTTCTGCCTGAGAGATCAGCTGTTAGTCCGATGGGCTTCCCTTTGTGGGTAACCCGACCTTTCTCTCTGGCTGCCCTTAACATTTTTTCCTTCATTTCAACTTTGGTGAATCTGATAATTATGTGTCTTGGAGTTGCTCTTCTCGAGGAGTATCTTTGTGGCGTTCTCTGTATTTTCTGAATCTGAATGTTGGCCTGCCTTGCTAGATTGGGGAAGTTCTCCTGGATAATATCCTGCAGAGTGTTTTCCAACTTGGTTCCATTCTCCCCATCCTTTCAGGTACACCAATCAGATGTAGATTTGGTCTTTTCACATAGTCCCATATTTCTTGGAGGCTTTGTTCATTTCTTTTTATTCTTTTTTCTCTAAACTTCTCTTCTCACTTCATTTCATTCATTTGATCTTCCATCACTGATACCCTTTCTTCCAGTTGGTCGAATTGGCTACTGAGGCTTGTGCATTCATCACGTAGTCCTCATCCTGTGGTTTTCAGCTCCATCAGGTCCTTTAAGGACTTCTCTGCATTGGTTATTCTAGTTAGTCCAAACTTTTTTCAAGGTTTTTAACTTCTTCGCCATGGGTTTGAACTTCCTCCTTTAGCTCGGAGTAGTTTGATCATCTGAAGCCTTCTTCTCTCAACTCGTCAAAGTCATTCTCCATCCAGCTTTGTTCCATTGCTGGTGAGGAGCTGCATTCCTTTGGAGAAGGAGAGGCACTCTGATTTTTAGAATTTTCAGTTTTTCTGCTCTGTTTTTTCCCCATCTTTGTAGTTTTATCTACCTTTGGTCTTTGATGATGGTGACATACAGATGGGGTTTTGGTGTGGATGTCCTTTCTGTTTGTTAGTTTTCCTTCTAACAGTCAGGACCCTCAGCTGCAGATCTCTTGGAGTTTGCCGGAGGTCCACTCCAGACCCTGTTTGCCTAGGTATCAGCAGCGGAGGCTGCAGAACAGTGAATATTGGTGAACAGCAAATGTTGCTGCCTGATCGTTCCTCTGGAAGTTTTGTCTCAGAGGAGTACCTGGCCATGTGAGGTGTCAGTCTGTCTCTACTGGGGGGTGCCTCCCAGTTAGGCTACTTGGAGGTCAGGGACCCACTTGAGGAGGCAGTCTGTCCGTTCTCAGATCTCAAGCTGTGTGCTGGGAGAACCACTACTCTCTTCAAAGCTGTCAGACAGTGACATTTAAGTCTGCAGAGGTTTCTGCTGCCTTTTGTTTGGCTATGCCCTGTCCCCAGAGGTAGAGTCTACAGAGGCAGGCAGGCCTCCTTGAGCTGCGGTGGGCTCCATCCAGTTCGAGCTTCCCAGCCGCTTTGTTTACCTACTCAAGCCTCAGCAATGGCGGGTGCCCCTCCCCCAGCCTCGCTGCCACCTTGCAGTTTGATTTCAGACTGCTGTGCTAGCAATGAGCGAGGCTCCGTGGGCGTAGGACCCTCTGAGCCAGGCGTGGGATACAATCTCCTTGTGTGCCGTTTGCTACGACCATTGGAAAAGCACAGTATTAGGGTGAGAGTGACCCGATTTTCCAAGTGCCATCTGTCACCCCTTTCCTTGGCTAGGAAAGGGAATTTCCTTACCCCTTGTGCTTCTCTGGTGAGGCGATGCCTTGCCCTGCTTTGGCTCATGCTCGGTGCACTGCACCCATTGTCCTGCACCCACTGTCTGACAAGACCCAGTGAGATGAACCCGGTACCTCAGTTGGAAATGCAGAAATCATACGTCTTCTGCATCACTCACGCTGGGAGCTGTAGACTGGAGCTGTTCCTATTCGGCCATCTTCTATTTCATTCTTTTTTATAGTTGAGTGGTATTCCCATGTTTAAATGTATCACAGATTGTTTATTCATTTTCCTATAGAAGGACATTTGGGATGGTTTTTTTTTTTGGGGGGTATTGCAAATAGAGCTACCAAGAACATTCATGTACAAGTCTTTGTGTGGACATATGCTTCCTTTTCTTTTAGGTAAACACCTAGGAGTGGGATGGCTAGACCATATGGAAGGTGTATATTTAACTTTGTATAAAACTGCCAAAATGTTTTCCAAAGTGATTTTACCATTGTACAACCCCACAAGCAGTGTATAAGAGTTTCAGTTATTTCAAATCCTTACAAAAAGTTGGCATGGTCAATCTCCTTAATTTTGGCTAATATTTGCATAGTAGTATCTTACTGGGGTTCACATTTGCATTTCCTTAAATATTTCACGTTTTTAAGATTTTGTATTTTTTGTAGGTTATCAGCAACTTGATTCTGATGTGTCTTGGTGTAGTTTTCTTCATGTGTTTTATGCTTGGTGTTTATTGAGGTTTTGGGAACTCTTAAGTTTTTAGTTTTGATCACATTTGGAAAATATTTTAGTGATTGTTTTGTCAAAAAAATTGTTTTCTCTTCCACTCCCTCCATCTTTTCTACTACAGAAAGTTCAGTTACACAGACATTTGGTCACTTGAAATTGTCTCACAGCTCTGTGATGGTCTGTTTACTCATTGTTTTCTTTTTCATGGTTGAGAAAGCATTTCATTGACACAAGGCCAGCCACACTATATGATGAGAGTTATTACTCAAATCAGTCTCCCCCGTGGCTCAGAGGTTAGGGTTTTTCAAGGATAGTTTGTTGGTCAGCGTACTAGGAAATAAGTGCTGCTGATTGGTTGGGGATAGCATCATAGGAGTGTGGAAAATGGTCTTCCTATACTGAGTTCACTTCTGGGGGCGGGGACCACAAACCAGTTGAGTTTTGTGTCACTAGTCCAGATGAAGTTAGCCAGTCTTTGCATTCCAGAAATGCAAAAGTCTGAAAAGACATCTCAAAAGGCCAATCTTAGGTTTTACTGTAGTGATGTTATCTACAAGAGTAACTGGGGAAGTTACAAATCTTGTGACCTCTACAACAACAGTTGGTTATCATTTAACTATGCCTACATCTTAGCAGAATTCAGGCCCTTCTCATAATCCTAACCTGGTGGCCTTTCATTAGATTTACAAAAGTGGTTTAGTTTTAGAAAGGGCTATCATCATTTTTGCTTTAAGATTAAACTATAAACTAAATTCTTCCCAAAGTTAGCTTTGCCTACATCAAGGAATGACTAAGGACAATTTGGAGGTTAGAAACAAGATGGAGTCAACCATGTCAGATTTCTTTCACTGTCATAATCTTTGCAAAGGCAGTTTCAGTCCCTCCTTGGGTTTCACTACACTTTAATCCTTAGTTGTGAGCTATGTTGATAGGGAAAGGCAGATGGTTGCTCTAACTTCTTCCTGCTGACAGGGGGCATATTTGGGATAGGGGTTATCCCCAGAGTGAGAGGAAGAAAACTGTTTTGCTGTTGTTTGTATGTATTCATGGTGCATGGCTGGGATCCCAAGGTCTGTATGACAAAGACATTAGTACTTTTATCCACAGCTATAATACAGCACTTACATGAACAATGGAATATAAGACAAATAATGAGCCCTAGCATAAGGAGTGAAAGTTCTAGCTTCAAGAGTCCTTATAGAACTAACTGAAGCCTTCATTCTTTTTGATTTCCTTTTTTTTCTGTGTTTCATTTTGGGTGATTTTCATTGCTATGTCTTCATATATCCTAACCTTTTCTTCTTTAATGTGTATTCTGCCATTAACCCCATCCAGTGTGGTTTTCATCTCAGACATTGTAATTTTCATCTCTAGAGTTCTATTTGGGTCTTGCATCTTATATGTCTATGCTTAACATACCCATTCTTCCCTCTAGCTTCCTGAGCATATGAAATGTTGTTATAATTACCTTCCTAATATCCTCATGTGGTCATTTTAATGTGGGTGTCAATTCGATTTCCATTTCAAGTGATTAATTTTTCTCCTTATTATGGATGATGTTTTCTTGCCTCTTTGTATGTTTGGTAATTTTAAATTATACATCAGGAATTATGGATTTGATTTTGTTGGGTGCAGGATATTTGAGTATCTTTACACGTATTTTTGAGCCTTGTTTGGGTTGTGGTTAAATTCATTTTGTTCTTGCTTTTATCATTTGTTGAGCTTGCTTAGAGCAGAGTTCAGTCTAGGGCTGATTATTCACCAGTATTAAAGAAGACCCTTCTGATTACTCTACCCCAGGCTCTGTGAATTATGAGTTTTTTCAGTCTGCCTGGTGGAAATACACACTATTCCCAGCCCCATGTGAGCTCTAACTACCTTTCTCACTCACCTTTTCAAGTAGCTCTTTCCTTTGCCTCTGGTAGTTTCTTCAGAAGCATGTGCTGGTCAGTACTCAGCTGAATATTCACAGCAGAGGGTACTCTACGTATCTCTAGAGTTCTTTCTCCGTGCTGTCTACTTCCTGGTATTATCTTGTGTATGCTAGCCGCTGTGGTCTCCCCAGACTCACAGCTTTGTCTCCTTAACACAAGGATTCTGCTGAGATGCACTTAGGTTCTCCCTTTCTACACTGAAACCTGGAAGCACTTTTAAGTCAGTAAAACTGGGTTAATTGTAGGACTCACCTCATTAGTTTCCCATCTCTTACAGGTTTCTGGTTTGGTGTTTTTGTTTGTTTGTTTGTTTTCCCTAATGTTCAGTATCCTGAAAAGTTGTTGTTTTATATATATTTTTTCTATTTCTTATGTTACTATATTACAGAGGAGAGTAAATTTGTTTTCTATTCCTCCAGCTTTGATGAGAATGTTGCAAGATTTTAAGCAGGAAATAACCTGATGGATTTAGAGAAACATCCAGCCTACAGTACGGAGAATGTGGAGCTCTAGGCAGAGACAGACAAATGAGAAAGCTGCTGGCCATCAACCAGGTGAGAAAGCCTGTGTGCTATAGATTGTGTCATCCTGCTTTCCCAGTTATTGACAGTCACCATGATGTGGAGAGCAGGAGGAGGGAGAGAGAGAGAGAGAGAGACAGATACAGGGAGAAGTTTGATAGGTAATATATAAAAGTGAAATGAAAAGAAATTGGTGTGGAAAAATTTCATAGTTTAACTTTATGTTGCAAAAATATATCTACACTTTATTCTGCATATCTTCAATGTATTTCCTCCATCTACTACTTGTTCACAAGGATCTCAAAGACATCACTCCCCATACCAAGCAGATGAATAAAAAGAACACTCAGAAAAGATATGGATATATGTACAGATAATGAGTTTTTTATTTTCCAAATATTAGACAAGATGGGAATGGAAAGGGAGTTGCATAGAATGTGTGTGTTGTGGGTGGGGTGTGTGTGTAGTGAGACAGAGGTTGCTGTGTATGACTCAAAACGAAAAAGCAGTGGAACAACTAGGTTCCTGGAAGAGTGGAGGGGAATCAGAATCTTCTCTCTCAAGGATCAGGGCAGAGGGTGGGTGGTAGGGGGTGTGTAAGGGATTTAACACTTGAACTGTCCTAGAGCATGAGTTTCACTGAACCACTGCCTACAGACAATGTACCAATCAAGTACCCTGACATTTTTAAGATCCATTTTAAGAGTTAAAAATATGGGCAACTTAGATGCAATTGGAGTTGTGAAGAAAACACTTTGCCTCATATCAGGGTTGGAATTAGCTCGAACCAACTGGACCTTCCTTCATGTGCTATACCATTACTGCATCTTATTACATCTTATGCTACTACCTATCTGTCTCTCCACTCTTGATCCTCCTCAAAAACACCTCATTGCTTTCCTGAAATTTCCATCTTCTTTAATACCAAATGCTGCTCACAGGAAGCATTGAAAAGGACTAATAATGCAGTTACCCTAGTTAGACTATGACAGCAATATAGAATAACTCATAAAAAATTGAAGGTCATAATTATTAAACGAGAACTAGGAAAACATAATGACTAGATACTTTTTTCTATCATTATATTTACATTTGACATTCCTTGGAACAGATTCTGAATTCTATATCCCTTGATCTATACCTTCTTTCCACTGTAGTTCAAAGTCTTATACATGAAAGTTCTTGGTAAATGTTGACAGACACTTGTGGAATGGCTTAAGTGAAGCTCTTAACATGTCAAAGCCCCATTTTACCTCTGTAAAATTATTCTCTTAACTAATTCTATCCACTGTTTTTTTAGAAACATAGTATATGCATACTACCTTAAAAATGAAATCCTGGGCCAGGCATGGTGGCTCATGCCTGTAATCCCCGCACTTTGGGAGGCCAAGGCAGGTGGATCAACTGAGGTCAGGGGCTCAAAACCAGCCTGGCCAACATGATGAAACCCCGACTCTACTAAAAATACAAAAATTAGCTGGACATGGTGGTGCATGCCTGTAATCCCAGCTACTCAGGAGGCCGGCCGAGGCACGAAAATCACTTGAACCTGGGAAGCAGAGGTTACAGTGAGCCGAGATCGCACCACTGCACTCCAGCCTGGGTGACAGAGTGAGACTCTGTCTCAAAAAAAAAAAAAAAAAAAAAAAAAAAATATATATATATATATATATATATATATATATGGACCAATGGAACAGAACAGAGCCCTCAGAAATAATGTCGCGTATCTACAACTATCTGATCTTTGACAAACCTGACTAAAACAAGAAATGGGGAAAGGATTCCCTATTTAATAAATGGTGCTGGGAAAACTGGCTAGCCATATGCAGAAAGCTGAAACTGGATCCCTTCTTTACACCTTATACAAAAATTAATTCGAGATGGATTAAAGACTTAAATGTTAGGCCTAAAACTATAAAAACCCTAGAAGAAAACCTAGGCAATATCATTCAGGACATAGGCATGGGCAAGGACTTCATGTCTAAAACACCAAAAGCAATGGCAACAAAAGCCAAAAATTGACAAATGGGATCTAATTAAACTCGAGAGCTTCTGCACAGCAAAAGAAACTACCATCAGAGTGAATAGGCAGCCTACAGAATGGGAGAAAATTTTTGCAACCTACTCATCTGACAAAGGGCTAATATCCAGAATCTACAATGAACTCAAACAAATTTACAAGAAAAAAACAACCCCATCAAAAAGTGGGTGAACGATAGGAACAGATACTTCTCAAAAGAAGACATTTATGCAGCCAAAAGACACATGAAAAGATGCTCATGATCACTGGCCATCAGAGAAATGCAAATCAAAACCACAATGAGATACCATCTCACACCAGTTAGAATGACCATCATTAAAAAGTCAGGAAACAACAGGTGCTGGAGAGGATGTGGAGAAATAGGAACACTTTTACACTGTTGGTGGGACTGTAAACTAGTTCAACCATTGTGGAAGTCGGTGTGGTGATTCCTCAGGGATCTAGAACTAGAAATACCATTTGACCCAGCAATCCCATTATTGGGTATATACCCAAAGGATTATAAATCATGCTGCTATAAAGACATATGCACACGTATGCTTATTGCGGCACTATTCACAATAGCAAAGACTTGGAACCAACCCAAATGTCCAACAATGATAGACTGGATTAAGAAAACATGGCACATGGCCGGGCGCGGTGGCTCACGCTTGTAATCCCAGTACTTTGGGAGGCCGAGGTGGGCGGATCATGAGGTCAAGAGATCGAGACCACGGTGAAACCCCATCTCTACTAAAAATACAAAAAATTAGCCGGGCGTGGTGGTGGGCGCCTGTAGTCCCAGCTACTCAGAGAGGCTGAGGCAGGAGAAGGGCGTGAACCCGAGAGGCGGAGCTTGCAGTGAGCCGAGATTGCGCCACTGCACTCCAGCCTGGGCGACAGAGCGAGACTCCGTCTCAAAAAAAAAAAAAATAGAAAGAAAATGTGGCACATGAACACCATGGAATATTATGCAGCCATAAAAAATGATGAGTTCATGTCCTTTGTAGGGACATGGATGAAACTGGAAACCATCATTCTCAGCAAACTATCGCAAGGACAAAATACCAAACACCGCATGTTCTCACTCATAGGTGGGAATTGAACAATGAGAACACATGGACACAGGAAGGGGAACGTCACACATCAGGGCCTGTTGTGGGGTTTGGGTAGGGGGGAGGGAAAGCATTAGGAGATATACCTAATGTTAAATGACGAGTTAATGGGTGCAGCACACCAACATATGTAACAAACCTGCACATTGTACACATGTACCCTAAAACTTAAAGTATAATATTAATAAAATTAAAAAAATCACCTTAAGAGGGACATAGAAAAATACAGTATGTTGCTTTATAGATAGATTTTGTCCCTGCACCAAGGACAAAAGTGATGTCCCTGATCTGATTTATATTGAAATACATGTGAGCTATACACATATTTAAGAAAGATTAATAAAAACAAGTAAAATTGGGCCAGGTGAGGTGGCTCATACCAGTAATCTCAGCACTTTGGGAGGCTGAGGCGGGCAGATCACTTGAGGTCAGAAGTTCAAGACCAGCCTGACCAACATGGTGAAACCCCATCTCTACTAAAAATACAAACATTAACCGGGTGTGGTGCCGCGTGCCTGTAATCTTCAGCTATGCTGCGTGCCTGTAATCTTCAGCTACTTGAGACAGGAGAATCCCTTGAACCTGGGAGGTAGAAGTTGCAGTGAGTGGATATTGTGCCACTGCACTCCAGCCTAGGTGACACAGCAAGACTCTTCAAAAAAAAAAAGATTATTTACCCATATTTAGTAAATCAGTGAGTGACAGCCAACAGAGCTCACCTATAAATCAATCCTGACTGGGTGGGGCCACCTTTGTGTAGAGTTACTGAATTAGGAATTTAATCATTTGATTGTTCTTGTAATTAGCTAGCAGTCCATTATCATAATCTAATCAATCCAAAAGTGGTTGATTATAAAGTGACATGATTATCTTATTTTTTGAAACCCCATTCATAATTTTAAAATCTCTTTTATTTTCTTAATAAATTATACAACTACTAAAAAAATTCTAAACATTGCATTTAAGTATAGAAAAGCTCAAACACAGCTGTACTTGGAGGCAGAGGATTGCATCAATTCCTGCATTCCCTGAAGAATCATTATGATTTCAGTAATATCAAATGCAGAAAATGCTGTGTTGAATAACTCTTAAAATACCGTAAGCAGATATGTTGTTCAGAATGGGAATTCTTTTGTATTGGTGAAAAATTTTGTGAATTTCTGGACAAAACTATACACAATGGTCCTGTGATTTATGCAATTGCATTTCTCGAACATTATGAAAATTAAAACAAGCAACAACACTTGTAATTTATGATTAAATAGGGTACAGCCTTGGAAATTGTTAGCATGTTTATCATCCAATTTCATGTCTGAAGGTCACTGGAGAGTCCTATGACATGCTTGTAGGTAGCTTAATTGTCTTGGCCATTCTGAATAGCAGCCCCCATTCACTAGGAGAACTACCAGAGCAAACTCCAGATTTTAAATGAATCCAGACTGGGTGGTGCCGCCTTTGTCCAGTTACTGCTTTAGGTAATTTAATCATCTTGATTGTTCTTGTGATGAGTTAGGAGTCCATTATCACAACCTAATCAATCCAGAAGTCATGAAGTCTCCACCCACTAATTAAGGTGACTCAATATAAATCTGCCTCCTGTGCCTCCACATTAGTTCATTTGGAAGACCCAGGTATAGGTGGTCGTCTCCTTGGCTCAGAGTCCCCGCAGCAGCTGAGGTGCCTGTGTCTCTCTGGTTCCCAGTGGCCGCCATCATGCTCTCCTCCCCACTCAGGGTGGCTGTGGTGTGCGTGAGCAACATCAACAGGAGCATGGAGGCCCACAGCATCCTCAGGAGAAAAGGGCTAAGTGTCCGGTCTTTTGGAACTGAATCTCGTGTGAGGCTACCAGGACCAAGACCTGATTGTCCTGTAGTTTACGATTTTGCAACAACATATAAGGAGATGTACAATGACCTCCTCAGGAAAGATAGAGAATGCTACACCCACAATGGAATCTTACACATCTTGGAAAGAAATGAGAGAATCAAGCCCGGCCCAGAAAGATTTCAGGAGTGCACTGATTTCTTTGATGTCATCTTCACCTGTGAGGAGCGTGTCTATGACACAGTGGTGGAAGATCTGTGTTCCAGAGAACAGCAGACCTTGCAGCCTGTGCATGTGATCAACATGGACATCGAAGATACCCTGGAAGAGGCCACCATGGGAGCTTTCCTCATCTGTGAGATTTGCCAGTGTCTGCAGCAGTCCGACGACATGGAAGACAGTCTGGGGGAGCTGCTGTTGCAAATGGAGGAGAAGGCAGGAAAAAGCTTTCTTCACACCGTCTGCTTCTACTGAAGATCTGGGCTGGCTTTGTCCCCTTCCTCAGCAAGAACTTAGGCATGGGACTTTAGTCCAGATTTATTGTGAGAAGCATCTGCAAAGACCTTCCACTGAATGCTGTTTGTATTACTTTTGTACATATCACCTGGAAAGAGACTATTACCAAGAAAATATTTTATGGGAAATGAGAAGGACTAACAGTTTTAAAAGCACTGAAAAATGCTTGGCATTGTTCTAGGTGCATTACGTAGAATAACTAATTTAATGCTTATGTCATTCTACAAGGAAGCTATCCCACCATGACTGCATTTTCCAGATGAGCAAACCGAGCTGATAATGGACTGCTGGAAAAATGATTTAAGGGTATTCAGCAGATAAATAACATTGTATAGATAAGCACCTTTTAAAATAAACTTCCTTTTCTCAATTTCAGTGGTATTTTTTTTAATTTTTAAATTTTTTAAGTTAGTTGAGACCAGTGGAGTGTGGTATATTAACTTAAATGTTGTTCTTCTTTAATAAGACTATAATATTACATGTTTGAACAGATAAATGTTTTTACATATAGATTATATCTTTTTTACTAATGCTCACTTTAATAGGTAAAATCCAAGTTGGATAATGAACTACATATCATTGTAAAGTTTGGAATTTTCTACTCAAATAATAGGTCATCAAATTAAATGAAATAAAAAATTTAAATAAAAAAAAAAAGAAAGAAATCCTGTTCCCAGGATCTGCAAAGAACACCACAGCAGTTCTATACAACTGCCTCTACCCCAGTTCCCCTCCCTGGATGGCAGAGATTTTAATATCATTAAAACTAACTTGGATATAGTAGAGGGAAGCTCTTAAAACCCTGACACCAGTGTGGTAGGAGATGGTACGTCAACTGACAGATTCGTTACCCAAGAAGAATGTATAGATGCATCGTGCTAGGTACAGGGAGAAAACCAAAGTTAGGCAAAGTATCTTGTCCACTTATTATCTATGTCATTTTCATAGCCAGTAGAACCTCTCAGTAAGTCTCCTAGGCCTGGCCATGCCCACCATGGCCCAACACTCTCTTAGTCCCTGTCAACTCAAGGCTCTCTATATACCCTCTATTGGGTCTGACCAGTGACAGATCCATTCCAGTGAGTTGAACAGCAGAACCAAAGGATGGCATTTCTTGTTTTTCTTTTCTTTTCTTTTTTGTTATTTTTTTCTCTTTTTGAGACAGAGTCTCACTCTGTCACCCAGGCTGGAGCACAGTGACATGATCTAGGCTCGCTGCAGCCTCTGCCACTCGGGTTCAAGTGATTCTCCTGCCTCAGCCTCTCAATTAGCTGGGATTACAGGTGCGTGCCACCACACCTGTCGAATTTTTCTGTATTTTTAGTAGAGACAGGGTTTCGCCATGTTGGCCAGCCTGGTCTCAAACTCCTGACCACAAGTGATCTGCCTGCCTTGGCCTCCCAAAGTTCTGGGATTACAGGCGTGAGTTACCATGCCCGGCCAGATGGCATTTTTTATGGCCTTGGATTAAATTTTGCATTCCAGATGCTCAATACTTGGTTTCTAAAGTTAACTTCTGAACTTTCCCTAGAAACTAGAAAGACAAACATTACTACTCCATTTTGGGCCTTTTATTAAACACCTCATAAATGTTATTTAGTTTATTTCCACAAAATCTCTCTGAGTTAGGTAGCTCAGAGAATCTGAAACTTAAAGTTTAAATAACATGCCCAACATCGCAGCCTACCAAGGGCAGAATGTGTCTGCAGACTGAGCCTTGGCCAGGCACCGTGGCTCACGCCTGTAATCCCAGCACTTTGGGAAGCCAAGACGGGTGGATCACGAGGTCAGGAGATCGAGACCATCTTGGCTAACACGGTGAAACCTCGTCTCTACTAAAAATACAAAAAAAAAAAAAAAATAGCTGGACGTGGTGGCGGGCGACTCTAGTCCCAGCTACTCGGGAGGCTGAGGCAGGAGAACGGCATGAACCCGGGAGGCAGAGCTTGCAGTGAGCCGAGATCGCGCCACTGAACTCCAGCCTGGGCGACAGGGCAAGACTTTGCCTCAAAAAAAAAAAAAAAAAAGAAAAAAAGAAAAGAAAAAGAAAAAGAGAGACAGAGCCTTTGATCACTGTACCTCTTTCCAGCTGGCAGAAATTTCCATCCAGGAAAACACTTTTGGCTGCAATTCTACTTGCCAGCCCCTTTCCATGCACATCTTCTCACCCCAAGTCAAACTTTAATTGAATTTAATTGAATTTTTCTCACTGAATAGTAGTGAACTTTCCTCACCATATATCTAAATATTAGGTAGTTAGGTAAATATTAAATAGTGAATGTTTCTCACTAATTATTAGGCATTCCTTTTTATTTTTAGCTGATGCTGTCTTCTCCCAAATTAGAAATTCAAGAAAATAATTATAGGGTAAAAAAACGGAATGACATCAGAAGGAAAATTAATGGCTCCTCTAACAACTAATTAGAAAAATTAAAGAAGTATAATCAATTTAGTTTACAAAAACTTGGCGAAGGGAGTATTCTTTGTCAGGCACTGTGTTGGATACCTACTGAAAAAAAATGCCTTCGATGTTAGAAACTATCTTATTTGGTAGTTATTTTACATTCAAGAGCATAAAATAATAGGACCAAGCATCATCACTGTTTTTAACTTATTTTGTTGTTGTAGCTTGATAATTGATCATCTCAATTAACTGACTTCACTGATTTAACCCATTTTCCAAAGTCCTTTACAGAGAGTGATTCTGAAAATCCTGAGTAACAGCAGTTTCCACAGTATCAGTGTTGGATATCTATTGAAAAAAATGCCTTCAATGTTGGAAACTAATTATCTTATTTAGTAGTTATTTTACATTCAAGAGCACAAAATAATAGGACCAAGCACCATCATTGTTTTTAACTTATTTTGTTGTTGTAGCTTGATAATGGATCATCTCAGTCAACTGACTTCACTGATTTAACCCATTTTCAAAAGTTCTTTACAGAGGGTGATTCTGAAAATCCTGAGTAACACCAGTTTCCACAATATCAGAGAGGTTTTGCTGGGAAGCAGCCATTACCATTAATAGAATTTATGTAACTCAATTTTACTGCCACTAAAAGGTCAAATCTGAAAGGTTTCATTAACGTTATTTTCTTTTGAAAAAGTTACTTCTGTCAAAAATAAGTAATAGAATTTTAAAAATGGTCATTAATTTCACCTTTAATATGTATTCACTATTTTTCATCTCTCTAGACTTTTGCCCACTAGTGATTAAGGTCTAGTAACATCTTGCAAGTAGTATAACAATACATACATATATTATTGGAACAATTGTAGATGAGGTAAAAACACCTTTTAACTACGTCAAGACTGTTTACCAGATGAGATGATTAAAAGCATAGACTCCCTCTGAAGAAAGGATATTTTTCACTTAAGTGTCTTCTAATCAACAGCCAGTGCTAAGTGGCTCCTCTTTAAATAACAGAAGGCAACATCTTAGAAGCTTTATCATGGGCTCTTCTCAGTAATAAATGGTTTTTAAGGGTGCTTTGTGAAAATAACCAGTCATAGTGAGACTAATAGCTAAGAGCTTAAACCTTAGATGTCAACACAGCCCAGTCTGCCTGTTTTGTTAGGAATACATTTGTTAGCAACCAGCAATCCTTTATTAGCTCCAGCCTCTGTATCAGTCAAATTGATTCCTGGTATCTAAAGCTGTAGATGTCTTCTTAGGTTAATTCAAATTCCTGAGGGGTATCTCTATTGTTTTTATGAACCTACTTGTATAATAGGCCAGGAAATTCTTCTCCGAGAAAACACCAAATGGCGCATGACGCCGGTGCAGCGGCGGGGTCCGGGGCCCGGGGGGCCGTGGGATGGGCAACGGCGGTGACTTCTGCGGAGGTTTCGTGAGTAGCATCCAGGGCCGGGGTCGCGGCCGTGGACCTGGCCGAGGCCGCGGAGCTAGCGGAGGCAAGGCGGAGGATAAGGAGTGGATGCCCGTCACCACGCTGGGCCGCCTGGTCAAGGACATGAAGATCAAGTCCCTGGAGGAGACCTATCTCTTCTCCCTGCCCATCAAGGAATCTGAGATCATTGACTTTTTCCTGGGGCCTCTCTCAAGCACGAGGTTTTGAAGATTATGCCGGTGCAGAAGCTGACCCGCGCCGGCCAGAGCACCAGGTTCAAGGCGTTTGTTGCCGTTGGGGACTACAATAGCCACGTCGGTCTGGGTGTTAAGTGCTCCAAGGAGGTGGCCACTGCCATTCTCGGGGCCATCATTCTGGCCAAACTCTCCATTGTCCCCGTGCGCAGAGGCTACTGGGGGAACAAGATTGGCAAGCCCCACACTGTCCTTTGCAAGGTGACAGACGGCTCCGTGCTCGGGCACCTCATCCCCGTGTCCAGGGGCACTGGCATCGTCTTGGCGCCTGTGCTCAAGAAGCTGCTCATGATGGCTGGTATCGATGACTGCTATGCCTCAGCCAGGGGCTGCACTGCCACCCTGGGCAACTTCGCCAAGGCCATCTTTGATGCCATCTCTAAGACCTACAGCTACCTGACACCCGACCTCTGGAAGGAGACTGCATTCACCAAGTCTCCCTATCAGGAATTCACTGACCACCTCGTCAAGACCCACACCAGAGTTTACGTGCAGAGGACCCAGGCTCCAGCTGTGGCTACAACATAGGGGTTTTATACAAGAAAAATAAAGTGAATTAGGCCTGAAAATAAATAAATAAATAGGTCAGGAAAATGAATAAAGGGGAAAACAACCAACCAATCCTTTAGTTACAGCTTGATTCTCATTTCCCAAACTATCATAGCCTTAGTTTTACAAAAGAGAGGCTGACCTTGATTGTGCCTCACTTAGGAAAATGACTACCTTATGCTAGTTAGAGAAATGATAAGTCTCCAAGGTTTTATAAAGAACAAAAGCAGATTAAAAAAAATAAAAGCGTATATTTTACTCCTAACGGAGGCACATTGAAAAACAGTGCCATGGTGTACAAGGTTATTAAACAAGCACATCTAACTTCTGGAAAGTTGAAATCTCACCTCACTGTTTGCAGTCAGCAGGCTTTCCTCTGGCAATCCCTGGCTGTTTTAAGTGAAGGCAGGAAAGGAGGTGCACAGCCAGCTTTCTCCATATGGGGTAAGGAAAACACTGTGCAGAGGTAAAGTGCAGAATGCAAGTGCTTCAGGAAATGAGCTCCAGCTCTAGCTCTTCATTGCATCAACATCAAATTTACTTGTAAAATCAAACAGATATTAATGAAGTAGCTGCTCACAGGACAAATATATTGGAGTTTAATAAGCAATGCTAACAGTTAAGAACTCATAAGTATTATGAGGGGCAGTCCGTAAGTTTATCATTTGGGGAGGAAAATGAATTTATATGATGTATGATAATAAAAGAGAGTTTAAATGCAATAGGCACATATTGTGTTACTGTATTACCTTTCAAAACCCAACCCCAAAATAGAACAATGAGCATGTCTTTCTTTTTCACATGTCTGCAGGTAGACGGGGGTATCTCTGTTCTGCATACAATCTGTGGGTGGGACCAGGCTGGAGGACTTCAGTTATATGAGGCATCTATTCCTGACAGGTCAGGAGCTCCTGGGTGGATGGCTATAAATGAGAGACACTCCTTAAGGCCTTGTTTTGAGGCTGGCAGAGTCATTTCTTCCCGCATTCCTCTGGACAAGGCAAGTTACTAGGCCAAGCCCAGCTCCTATGGGGTGGGGCCAGGATGTATGCTTTTCCATGGAGGTAGGGAAAATAGAGTAAATATTTGCCAGAACAATGAGCTCATCTGCCACATTTTTTTTCCATAACTTAGAAAATGTCAGGAATTAAGAAAGGCAAAAATAAAAATCAGGGGTTAACCTACCTCCCAGAGATGATCAGGGTTCATCTTTAATGTATATCCTTCTTGTCTCTTATTTATGGGCACAGAGTTTAGTGAGTGGTGGGAAGGCATTAATAAAAGGGTAATGGGAAGGGGGAAAAGGTTATCAGGAAAGGAAAAAGGGAAAAGATTGGGGCCATTCCCATAGCATGGAGGAATATAATATTAGCTTTCCTGTGTTTTTACACCTATCTCACTCTAACTAGCTATATAACCCGGAGGTGTGTTAAGTAGCCTCTCTGAGCCTCAGTTTTAATTTGTAAAATGAGAATGATAATTTGGCCTTCCTTGTGTGGTTGGTGTGAAGATTAGATGAGTTATTTCATGTAGATAGGATAGAACTTTGCAGTATGATAAGTGCATAGTGAAAATTAGCCACTATTCATAAAGATAATGTGTTGGGATTTATCTTATGAGTTGACCTGTTTGTCTTAGGTGTACTTTTCATACTCTGTTCTTTCATGGGCAACCCAAGGCTTGTGCATAAAAATTGCCCAGGAAGTGCTGAAAGCAGAAAATAAAAGATTCAAGAAGAATGCTGGCATAATGCAAGAGAGAAAGATTTGGATATATGACTGCAGTGGCAGGCCGCCTCCCAGAGGATCTGAGCCTAAATCAGTGGTCATTAAGTACTTTCTAAAACAAGTTTTGAACAACTATGTTTTCTTTTCCACATTTTCAACTTGACATCTAAGATTTTTCATAATGAGTATAAATAAGTATATTTTTGGCATTTGATAAATATGAATGTTTTAAAATAAGGTTAACTACTCTTACATATATAGCAAAAATTAAATATAAAAATTCAAAACAATGCAACAATAATTTATTCCTTGACATTCAGAAATTTTACATCTTTTGCTTTTCCCCTTTAAAATCATATTTCCATTCCATATTTTACTATAACACTTTGTCTTAATTTAATCTATTTTATGCTTTATAAAGCCTTATTAATAATGCTACCATCATTCTTTGCAAAGTAAAAAACATGAAAAATGGAATATTTTTGGCTGAAGGGTTGTAAACATTAACTTTTTTTATCTTGGCTTGAGTCATCAGTATTATTAGTGTGCATCATAAATATAAAATTAATATTGCCATATAATTATTAAACATTGAAAGTAAAATTGTACTAGAAATGCATCTCTTAATGAGATTAGTGGTATTTTTCAATTAGTTCTTGTCTCTGTGAATACATAAGAAATTGCTAGAATGGGACAGAGTTGTGCATGAATTGTATTATAATTTTTGTTTCATTTTTATAGATATCAACATAAAGAAATTATCTTCACAAAAATCAGTGGAGAGGAATGAAAGGAAGTTTTATTTCTTTTTTATAAGAGTATCACTCAAGTCTTTAAATGCTAAAAATCATAATATTCTATCATCAGAAAGTAGTTTTTGGTTTTAAGGTAGTATTTTGGTTTTTTGTTTGTTTGTTTGTTTGTTTTTGTTTTTGAGATAGAGTTTCACTCTGTCGCCCCGTCTGGAGTTCAGTGGCACCATCTCGACTCACTGCAACCTCTGCTTCCTGGGTTCAAGCGATTCTCCTGCCTCAGCCTCCTGAGTAGCTGGGACTACAGGCACGTGCCACCCCAGGCCTGGCTAGTTTTTTGTATTTTTGGTAGAGACGGGGTTTCACCATGTTGGCCAGGCTGGTCTCGAACTCCTGACCTCATGTGATCTTCCTGCTTCTGCCTCCCGAAGTGTTGGGATTGCAGGCGTAAGCCACTGTGCCTGGCCTAGAAATTAGTTTTTATTGTAGACTGGTTGACACATCTTTGAAGGCCAAAATCGCAATAATATATCATAAAAATTATTTTAGCCAGTTTTAATTAAATCCCACTTCAAATTGGCAAAGCAAAGAATTGGAAACCACCTGACCTGCAAATTTGTTGCCTAGTTATTATAGTCCATACTTTCTCAATATATTAGGTGTAAGCCAAAATAATTTAGACACACCAAATAAGTGTAAATTATATCTGTTGCTCTTTTATTTAGAGGCATCATATTTAATACAATATACACAAAAAGGATTAGAAAAAAATCAAAATGTTATTTTATTATGTTCTTTTCAATATAATATTCTTGTATTAAATTCTTTTATTTTATATATTTTAGATATATTTTTTATCAATATTTTGGTGTTGCAAAATTAACATTTAATTTATGGACATGTCTACTTTATAACCTAATCAGCAAAGTATGCCCAACATTATCACAATTACATTCTGTCAGAAAGAAATGTTGACTTTTTGTTTCAATTTAAATAAAAAGCATTAATACACTTTTTAAGAGCTATTGTAAAAAACCTGTGAGAAAATAAATTATATTTAAGGTGATTGCTATTAGTTACTAATATTAAAATTATGCCCATCAAGAATAATCAATGCATTATGAAAACAATATAAAAATCAGTATGCCTTTTAAATTATTTAATTTGGAATAATTCAGTTAAATATTAAGTAAAACTGTTAAGATCTTTGTAAAGCAAGAGGTGCAATATAAGACTTGGTGATCCTTTAGTACACGTGATGGTTTATCAGCTACCTATTGATTGAATATTGTTGCATAACAACCACCCACATAACATCAGTTTCCCATCATAAATATTCATTTCTCACATATTCCTAGTGTCAGCTGATCTAGTCCAGACTGGACTTGGTGGCTCTTCCATTCTTTGTGAGGTTTCTTAACTTGTCTGAGAGTCAGCTGATCTAGGCTGGGCTAAGATGGTGGGTTGGCTTTTCCACATATGTCTCTTATTGTTTTTCTAAAATGCGCAGTTTAGCCTGATCATATTCTTCACAAAGTGATGGCAGAATCATAAAGTAGCAAGTATTTCCAAACACTTAGGCCTCTTGAGGTTTAGGCTGAAAATTAGCATATCATTTCTCATTTTATTGGCCAAAGCAGATCACAAGGCCAAACCCTGGGACAGGAAATTATGCTGGATGACAAGGCGAGCACACTGCATGGTTGCATAGCTAACTAAGGACGCAGATGCAAGAAGAAATAAAGAGAGGAGGCAAATAATTCAGCCCACTACCACCCTGGGTTCTGCTTTTGAAAATAAATATAAATCAAATATAAAAATCAGACATAATTCAATTGAATTCATTAAATGTTATAATCAGTTTTCCTTTATGTTAAAAAAGGAAAAAGAAAAGTATACACTTCTAAAATCTGATTAATCTGGCAACTTGCATGTCATTTTATTTTTTGTTAATAAGAGGCAGAAAATACTAAAACATTTTATAACACAAAATAAAATTAGTATAACTAGTAACTGATACCAATATTTCATTATACCTGACAAAATAGTTCTAAATATCCTGCTGAATAATGTGTACCAAATCTGAAATAAACTGTATTAAAGTTTTACCTCTGAGTTTAAACAATATGTATTGAGAATATATGACCCACAAAAATATTTCAATTACAGTTAGAAGAATCAATATCACTCACCTATACTACTTAGGCTATTTGAAAGTTATATTCTTTCCAACTAAATAACATGTCTTAGGGATGAGATTTAAAAAGTGTTGAAAACAAAATGCTTGCGTTAGGCAAGTGCTGTTTTTGCACTTACTTTCCACTTTGCTTCACTCACAACACCTTCTCTCTTAACAGTGATGTATCCTTTGATACTGGTGGGGGAATAAGAAGCAGGCTCTTAAATAATTGTCTTTACTGCATAGACGCCACACTACCATACATCTGAATTCAGAGCATCCTAGCATGAGTCAAAGTACCCATTTCTTACAGAAATACATTTAAGACAGGAATAGACTGGATGTATTAACTATTGTGACTTTAAAATGCAGTTTTTAAGTGATCAGGCATGTTTCCACCACTTGCATCTGATGTTTCTTTACTGAGATTAATTCTATGTACATTTTTCCTCTCAAATACATTTTCCTCTCATAGAAATTTTCCTCCCATATAAATTTATTTCATTAAGTTCAAGCAGTATTTGCCTGGAATGTGTTTAAATGTGTAGATTAACTTGAGGTAGCTATTACAATTATACAATAGTGTTTTCGTATATCAGATTATGACATCCGTATATTTACTTATTAGTCATTAATATTTATTAGCTATACTTTGTCTCCTAAACATAAATGCTTCACATTTCTTTCTTAGGTTATTCTTTGATATTCTTATTTCTACGCTTGGGAATGAAAATAGTTTTCAGTTATAATTACTAAGACTTTTTAATGGGAAAGAATATTAGAATGCATATTTCTGGGTTGTTGGCATTTAAATGATGGCCTCAGGTTTTTTTCATTTAGGAAGTTTTTAAATAAAGTAAACATTAATTTAATTATACTCTGGAATACATCTATAAGGTTTATTTTTATTTAATAATTTAGGTGGTATTTGAAAAGAGGATTCAAGCATTTTAAGTCATCCACTGCTAAATTTACAACATCTTTAGTTTGAAAGGTCTCTGCTCTCTACTTATTATTTCAGGGTATAATGAACCATTCAGAATTTCAAAGATCTAGATTACTCTTTAAATTGAGTATGTAGGTGCAATTAGATTAATCACGTTGTTTTTGGCTGGTTGCTATCTCACTCACTTATAATTTGCATTGCCCATCCTTATAAAGATATTTTTATCACTTTACAATTTAGAAAACATTCCCAATAAGCTTTGGTTAAAATTTTCCAAAGAATACAGGAGAGAGAAAGAGATAGCATGTTTATGTTTCTGTTCTTCTCCTTTTAAGATTTCTCTTCTACAACCACAATAAGATACATATCATGGGCATATAGTTTTTGATGTACCTGAAAAACAAACTCAGATTTATAACCTCCAGTTAGAGTAGGGAGAAAGTATTGTCAATTCTTCTCTGAAGTCAACCACAATAATAGAACAAAAAGAAGTGCAAACCATTACCAATGTCATTAGCACCTGATTCAGTGACTTGAAAATTGATGGCCAAAACACAGGCATGACTACTTTAATTTGCTCACATTCATCTTGAAAGTCAAAAGAACGAATGGACTATTTTCAAAAGATGGGAAGAGGCAATTTATCTCTGTTTATACCAAACAGGACATCTCTACCCATCAGCCCCTACACATAAACAGAAATAAAGGAGATAAATGGGGACAAAACAAAATTGGGGTAGGAGAGGTGAGAAAAGATAAGTGTTTAAGTAAAAAATGACAAAGTATTAGAGACAGAATTTTTAAAAGGAGTAATTTGGTTATTTCCCTTTGGTTAGATGGAAGATAAAAGGAAAAATATAAAAGAAGAATAAACAGACCTGTTGCAGTGAGCCAGAAAGAGAAATACAGTTAAGGTAGAAAAAGAAATCTGTGGAACTTGAAAAAGAACTAAGTATTGTTACAGTTGAAAACTCTGAGTCCTTGATATTATGGGATTCTAACTCAGAGAATAATGTAATATCTATTATTTTATGCTGATATAAACAATCAAATACATAAATAAAAGAGGGAAAAGGATTATTTTTTCTTATTGAAGAGTTTCAATTAATAAAGGTTGAAGGAGTAAGGAAAGGAATTCAAAATAGCCATTGAGCAAGTACCATAATAATAATTATTGTAGGCATGATCACCAATGGTTACTAAAATTAGAGAGTAAATATTTGAGGAGAAATTGGATATTTGCATGACCTGATATATGATTACCAAGTTCTTATTAATTACAAATTGGAAAAGTATGGAGAAACTCAAGACCTACAGATAGATCTTTAGCCAAGTAATCACTAGTAATGTCGCTAATAAGACTGACATCATGTTCCTCTGATGTGAAAAAGGCACAAAATCACTTCTGTAGCCTTCTTTCCAAACATACATAATCCCATAAAAAAGAGACAAAACCAAGTGAGAAATATTCTATTAATTAACTGACCAATACTCTTCAATAGTATCAAAGTCCTGAAAGACAATGAAAAGCTGAGGAATGCTCACAGATAGGAAGAGACTAAGCAGACAGGATAACTAATTGCAACGTAGAACTTGGGATCAAATTCTGGAAGAGGAAAAGGTGACTAGTGGAAAACGTGGTAAAATTTGACAAGGTCTGTATTTTAATTAATGATAGTGTACCAATGTTAATTTTGATTTTGATCATTTTACTATGGTTATATAAGATGTTAACATTAGGGGATGCTGGGAGAAGGGTATATAGAAATTCTATTATTTACTTTTTTGTTAAATCTAAAATCATTTCAAATAAGAGTTAAAAAATAATTCTGGGCCTCAAGAAAAATCGTAGACAAAAATTCTGTTGTAGGAATAATGTACTGATATATTCATTTATTTGTTTGTGTTTGATGTCTGCTGTTTTTTGACATATAAAGAGGGATTTTTTCTTCTATCTGAATGCTTTACAAGGCATGACTAGGTCTTTGTTGGTCTTTTTTTCTCATGGGTGAATACAGGGCACTGAAATTCCCAGCTCCAACCAAGATTCTGGACTTCAAACTTGGCCATATGATGAGGGGTTAGAAAAGCAGCAACCTTCTGGCATCTCTGTGGATTTGGGCAATTATCAAACCTGTAACAATCATAATAAACTCAAGTGAAAGGCCTTTGCTTATTCCTCTGGCAGCAGGCAATTCTGGATCCCATGTTACAATGGGGGTGTGGCGAGAGGAATATCCCCAAAATGTATTTAAATGCTCATCAAATGTCTGGATAGAGGTTTTAAAAGATTTAATTTGACTTAAAGAAAATAATATTTCTCTTATAGTCAGGATTGTGGATTAAGATTTATACTCACTACTCCTCCTGAATCTTCTGTTAAATATTAAACAAAACGGTGATGAAGATATACTCATTCTTCTTTTTTGGAATAACCTATGAAACAGAAATTCTCTGACTTGAAATTATGTTATTACTAAATCCCACCACTCCAGACTTTGGAAAAATCTCTACTATTGATCATTTGGCTCAGGTATCTTTAAGCCAATGGTTGCTCCATTCATTTTATTCTTATGAGATTTGGGAGAATTGGCAATTTCAGGATGAGAGTTGCCATTTTTGTAACTTTGAGGTTCAAATTGGTGTTTTTATGAGAGGCTGGTCAAATAGCATGAAGCACTTCAGTAACCTCTCTTCTCTACTTAGCAACCAGATGAATATCTTCCTCTTGTTTGATTTAGACAAGCAAGCAAACTGTTAATTTACAAAGGACTTTAGTTTTCACTTGATTTCACCAAAGTTCAGAAAAGAAACTCCCAGGGCACTCTATCACTACCAGTTTCTTTTTCTCTATGGTGCTTGAAAGTGCATTTCAGGGAGGAAAAGAAGAGTTTGATAGATGGCTTATCTACAAAATAAATAACACAGTGTTTGCCAACTGCTGCTGTCTTTTATGCCTGGGTAACCCAGATTTGCATTAGAATCCAGCCACAATTTAAGAGCCTAATTTATGGTGCTTCCAAAAGACCTGCTTTTTTTTTTTAAATTTCTTGGACTGATCATCCAAGTTCACTCTATTGCCACATTAGTGATTTAGAGATTTCCATTTTCCCCTTGAAATTGCCATTTTAAGAATTTATAGTTGTACCCAAAGTAAATATTCTTTAATTCAGCATAAGACAGTTTATAATTACTTTATTCCTGACTTACATGGCTTTCACTGGGCTTTGGAGTCAGACAAACTTTGTTTCTTTGATCAGCACTTATTTCTAAGTTCTGTACAAACCAGAAATTAGAGTTATACATTTGTCTTCTGAGTTTTAAGATGTAATATCAACACTACGGGTTAGAATATACATTGTCAACAACTTAACAGGAAAAGGCTGAGGACTTGGCCATAAGACTTGCTGGTTAGTAAATTGAATATGTTAATATATATAAGACAGTTTGTCAATCAGAAATGAAAGCACAACTATTTTAGACTAAGAGCATTAAGTGTTGACTGACTTAATTCTTCTTTCTCAGTTTGCATGGTCTGCAACATGTGCATAATTCCATGTTGGTCTATCTTCATTTCTTTATTGATTCAGTCAATACGTGGAACGAACAACCTAGCAAGAGAAAATGTATTGATTCTCATCCTGTTACGTGCATGCCTTATGACTATCATTTCTCTTGGTAAATAAATAAAATGGCTATCAATTATTTTTCCAAAGTGCCTAAGAGTACGGAGTTTTATTATTTATTTAATATATTTAGAATATAGGGTTATATATATATATGTATGATTGTTCATATTTTGGCTTTCTGGCTTCTGCCTCAAGCAAATGTGAATGAAGCTTGGATACCTCTGGGTACTGAAAAAGGGAAGTTGTTCAGGTCTTCAAAGCAACAGTTGTGATCCAGCCATCCTTACATTAAATCACAATGCTGTATCACTTCCATGTTTATTATTTTACTGATTAGTATGGAATAACAGCTCTGTGTTACTTACTAGAGGTGTGATTTTAGGAAAGTTACCAGACTTCTTTAAACCAAACTTTTCTAAATTTGAATGAAGTTAATAATTTGTACCTTGTAGAGATACTGTTTAATCCATTATATTACTTAGAAAGTGCATGGCACTTTATTTGGAAGCATAATAAATATTTAATAAGTGGTAGTAAATTAAAAAATAACATGTTCAATGTAATGAATATGCTTATAAAAAAATCCATCACTTCTCACTGCCTTAGAGGTGATGACAAATCTAGGGGCATGATCTCAGAAAATTTGCATGAAAAAATCAGGAATACATCTAATTTGCTTTCTGGAAGTCCCCAAACCTAAACACTAAAGGTAACATTATTGATCATCTGTCCCAATCTCAACTACAAAGAAACTCCTACTAGAACTTCATCTTGACTCTTTAAAACCTTTTAGTGACAGAGAACTGACCTTTTTATAAGACCCATTCCTTAGTCTAATTTTGGGCAAACCTAACCATGAAGCTGAAATGTGTATCTATGTTGTTGTTGCTTTTTTAAGAGATGGGGTCTTACTCTGTCACTCAGGCTGGAATGCAATGGACTGATCATAGCTCACTGTCACCTCAAATCCCTGGGCTCAAGTGACCCTCCTGAGTAGCTTCCTGAGTAGCTAGGATCTCAGGCATGTGCCACTATAACCAGATTTTTTTAAAATCTTTTATAGAGACGGGGACTTACTATGTTACCCAGGCTGATCTTGAACTCCTGGCCTCAAGCCATCCTCCTCCCTCGGTCTCCCAAAATGCTGGGATTACAGGTATAAACCACTGTGCCTGGCCTGAATGTATATCTTTGTAATATCCACCCTTTGGTTCTAGTTGCCTCTAAGTAAGAATGACACAGATAATTATTTTTTAGAAACTCATATCATGTTCCTGTTAATTTTTGTTTGTTCCGTGTTGACCGTCCTAAGTTTCCTCAAATATTTCTCATATTTTTAAGTTGTTTTTTACCTTTTAAATGTAAGATGAGGTTTCTCCACCTGAATATAATAATCTTTAAGTGGTCTGATGATAGTGGTGAGCAATGGAAAAAATGGGACTTTTGCCTTCTACTCAAATTATGTGCTTCTGCAATTGCAGCCTAATAGTGAATTGATGTTTATTAACTTCTTTCAGTATCCAAACACAAATGTTTGCTCATACTGAGCTTATAGTTTAAATATCTGCTATCAGAGTAGGTTTTACCTAAGTGCAGTATCTGAGTATATTTTTAACCTTGATTGTAGGTCCCCATGTTTATCTTAAATATCATCTTGATTTGTTTTTATAAAATCTAGTATTTATTCCTTTCATACTTATTCAGACCCAAGTATGATATATTTATTATAATATAACATAATTCACAATATATTAAACAGAGTAAGAAAGTTGCTCTGATGACTCACCAAACTGTATAATAAATATGACTTTGAAGAATTTATTGATAATAAACAGTGCTGTTCATTGCAGCACTGTTCACAATAGCAAAGACTTGGAACTAACCCAAATGCCCATCAACGATAGACTGGATAAAGAAAATGCGGCACATATACACCTTGGAATACTAGGCAGCCATGAAAAGGGATGAGTTCATGACTTTTGCAGGGACATAGATGAAGCTGGAAACCATCATTCTCAGCAAATTCACACAGGAACAGAAAACCAAACACCTCATGTTCCCATTCATAAATGGGAGTGGAACAATGAGAACACGTGGACACAGGAAGGGGAACATCACACAGTGGGGCCTGTCAGAGGGTGAGGGGATAGGGGAGGAATAGCATTAGGAGAAATACTTAATGTAGATGATGGGTTGATGGGTGCAACAAACCACCATGGCATGTGTATACGTATGTAACAAAGCTGCATGTTCTGCACATGTATCCCAGAACTTAAAGTATAATTAAAATATGTATATATTAATCTGAAAAAGAATATTCTCAAATTAATACTTACACTCTTTTATAGTATGAAGAACTTGTGAAGAATTTTCTTCCGTTCCTTTCAATTATGCTTTAGTGCAGAATTTAAAAAGCTATCTGCATTTTGTATGGTATAGTCCTTATTTTCTTCTCTCATCATCACAGGTATTAAACTTGTGTGTTAATGTTAAAAAAATAATTTATTGATAATCCTCTAGAAAAAAAATTAAAGATAGGTGGAACATAAAATATCCTTATACTGAGATATATCTGTTAATTTTCTTACTCATAAGTTGATTTGACTCTAAAGATTCAATAGACATACAGGATGATTATTGAACAGAATTATACTTGATTTATTGTGATTCAGATAAAAACATTGAAATGTTGTATTTTTTGAACAATATCTGACAATCTCTCCCCACCCCTGACTCCTGGTAACCACCATTCCATTCTATTTCTATGAGTTCACCTTTTATACACTCAGTGTATGAGAGATATCATGCAGTATTTGTCCACCTGTGCCAGGTTTATTTCACTTAGCATAATGTCCTCCAGGTTCTTCCATGTTGTTCCATAGGACAGGATTTACTTTTTAAGGCCGAATAGTATTCCATTGTGTATATATAACACATTTTTTAAATCCGTGAATCTTTTGATAAGAGAAATAACTTCAAGAAATCTGTTACATAACAGGTTGACCATAGCTGATAATGATGTACTGCATTATTGAAAATTGCTAAGAGAATAGATTTTAAGTGATCTCACCACAAAAATGACAAGTATGTAAAGTAATACCTATTTTAACTAACCTGAAATAACCATTTCACAGCGTATAAATGTTCAAAACAACATGTTGTACATAATATATTTTTGTCAATTAAGAATAAAATAAAATACTTTAAAAAATAAATTAATAAAAATAAAAATAGTTAAATTCATCAATGTTCTGGATTCAGCATTTTATCAGGCAATAATGTCATTTACAAAATTTGAGTTTATAAACAGATAATTACTAATATTTTAATGTTAATGTTTTTCATTGCAGCCTATAAAAATCCTAAAATTCTACTAAAGTCTCAGGTCACTGAAGTTCATTGGAATTATATAAATTTTGCACAGCTTTTGTCACTATAAAATTTTTGTTTGAGGCAGAGTTTTCTGTACAAAGAAGATGAGACAGTTTATTAAACAATCGGCAATGGTCATTTGTAGCAAACTTGACCTTTCAGAGATAGTTCCATGTTATTGAATTTTAGAATTTAGTATTTGTGCTTTCTTAGACAAATTGTTTTTTTTTATTATACTTTAAGTTTTAGGGTACATGTGCACAACATGCAGATTTGTTACATATGTATACATGTGCCATGTTGGTGTGCTGCACCCATTAACTCTTCATTTACCATTAGGTATATCCCCTAATGCTATCCCTCCCCCTATCCCCCACCCCACAACAGGCCCCAGTGTGTGATGTTCCCCTTCCTGTGTCCACGTGTTCTCATTGTTCAATTCCCACCTATGAGTGAGAACATGCGGTGTTTGGTTTTTTGTCCTTGCGATAGTTTACTGAGAATGATGGTTTCCAGCTTCATCCATGTCCCTACAAGGACATGAACTCATCATTTTTATGGCTGCATAGTATTCCATGGAGTATATGTGCCACATTTTCTTAATCCAGTCTATCATTGTTGGACATTTGGGTTGGTTCCAAGTTTTTGCTATTGTGAATAGTGCTGCAATAAACATACATGTGCATGTGTCTTTATAGCAGCATGTTTTATAATCCTTTGGGTATACACCCAGTAATAGGATGGCGGGGTCAAATGGTACTTCTAGTTCTAGATCCCTGAGGAATCCCCACACTGACTTCCACAATGGTTGAACTAGTTTACAGTCCCACCAACAGTGTAAAAGTGTTCCTATTTCTCCACATCCTCTCCAGCACCTGTTGTTTCCTGACTTTTTAATGATGGCCATTCTAACTGGTGTGAGATGGTATCTCATTGTGGTTTTGATTTGCATTTCTCTGATGGCCAGTGATGATGAGCATTTTTTCATGTGTCTTTTGGCTGCATAAATGTCTTCTTTTGAGAAGTATCTGTTCCTATCGTTCACCCACTTTTTGATGGGGTTGTTTGTTTTTTTCTTGTACATTTGTTTGAGTTCATTGTAGATTCTGGATATTAGCCCTTTGTCAGATAAGTAGATTGGAAAAATTTTCTCCCATTCTGTAGGTTGCCTGTTCACTCTGATAGTAGTTTCTTTTGCTGTGCAGAAGCTCTTGAGTTTAATTGGATCCCATTTGTCAATGTTGGCTTTTGTTGCCATTGCTTTTGGTGTTTTAGACATGAAGTCCTTGCCCATGCCTATGTCCTGAATGATACTGCCTAGGTTTTCTTCTAGGGTTTTTATGGTTTTAGGTCTAACATGTAAGTCTTTAACCCATCTTGAATTAATTTTTGTATAAGGTGTAAAGAAGGGATCCAGTTTCAGCTTTCTGCATATGGCTAGCCAGTTTTCCCAGCACCATTTATTAAATAGGGCATCCTTTCCCCATTGCTTGTTTTTGTCAGGTTTGTCAAAGATCAGATGGTTGTAGATATGCGGCATTATTTCTGAGGGCTCTGTTCTGTTCCATTGGTCTATATCTCTGTTTTGGTAAGTACCATGCTGTTTTGGTTACCATAGTCTTGTAGTATAGTTTGAGGTCAGGTAGCGTGATGCCTCCAGCTTTGTTCTTTTGGCTTAGGATTGACTTGGCAATGCGGGCTCTTTTTTGGTTCCATATGAACTTTAAAGTAGTTTTTTCCAATACTGTGAAGAAAGTCATTGGTAGCTTGATGGGGATGGCATTGAATCTATAAATTACCTTGGGCAGTATGGCCATTTTCACAATATTGATTCTTCCTACCCATGAGCACGGAATGTTCTTCCACTTGTTTGTATTGTCTTTTATTTCATTGAGCAGTGGTTTGTAGTTCTCCTTGAAGAGGTCCTTCACATCCCTTGTAAGTTGGGTTCCTAGGTATTTTATTCTCTTTGAAGCAATTGTGAATGGGAGACAAATTGTTATCATTAGGATCTTGATAATATGTGTTCCTTCCACTGAGGCAAGAGCAAAGAAAGAAATTATTCCTTTCAATGTATGAAAATCTACTACAGTTACTAATAAAAACAAACCATCAGGCTATCGAGAGTGTATCCCATAATTTTACTACTTGCAAAGCACCTAATGCAATTAAATACTTAGCAACTTTTTGAACAAATGAAGTGAATGGGCTGTATCCTTTTCCTTGGCCCCCACCCCAGTAGTCCTCCCAAACATTGATTAATCAATTTGGTTAACATGGTAAACACCACATTGTAATAGAAGTAATAGAACCTTTTTTTTTTTTTTTTTTTTTTTTTGAGACGGAGTCTAGCTCTGTCGCTCATGCTGGAGTGCAGTGGTGCAATCTTGGCTCACTGCAACCTCCACCTCCAGGGTTCAAGCAATTCTTTTGCCTCAGCCTCCCGAGTAGCTGGGATGCACCCGCCACCACACCTGGCTAATTTTTGTATTTTTAGTATAGACAGGTTTCACCATATTGGCCAGGCTGGTCTCAAACTCCTGACCTTGTGATTCACCTGCCTCAACCTCCCAAAGTGCTGGGATTACAGGAGTGAGCCACCACACTGGCCAATAGTAACCTTTTACCACAAATTATTAAGTGCTCCCTAAGCCTCACTCCATACAGTAATTCTACATATAATATGTTGTACTATAAAATGAATGTAACTCCTGCCCCATAACTTAAGGACTGTTTATTTAAAAAAAATAAATTTCAAGCTAATGTTACACCACACATTGTTCCCTCTCTACCTTATGTCCTGCTATCATTCTGAGTGAGCAGACTTTGTAATTCTTAGACCACCAAATTCCAAACCCATTGTTTTTGTACATTAGTGACTTACACCAGAAAACATCATGATTGGTAACCACCCTTCTCTAATCTCCTGCAGTTTATTTTTTTTTTCTCTGACATTTATCCATGTAACTAGGTGGACCAACAAGAAGTGTTAGTGGGAAAAAAATAGTTGAGGATGGAGGACAGTGTTATTTGTAGCAATATTACAAGATAGACAGGGCTGCCTCCACTCTCGAGGATGAAAGAAGTCATACCTAGTCTGGTATTAGGCAGCACAGGTGACAACCCCTGGCAAAAGGCCCAGACTCTACTTAAGCACAGTGAACACAATATAATGAAGTCCAGAGCCCCAAGGACAGGAACTAGACCTTTCTCTCTTTTATTCTGTACCAAGTTCTCACTCACAACTCAAAGACTTTTTTTTAATTAAAAAGCTTATGTGTATAATGAGGACATATTATATACTCTATGAGGTCAAATTCTAGATAACAAAGAAGATATTCGTATGTGGAAAAATAGCAAAATCATAGTTAAAAGATATAAAAAATGAAGAAAGAAGATCAAAAATGATTTTTGTGTTTAAAAAAGAAAATGTATAGATTATTGAATGATGTTTTTTAAAAAGGTACAAGTAAATGTTTACATTGAGGCAATGACATTCTAACTATGAAATAAATGTCTTTGATCAAGGTTAATTCCACAACATCTATTACCATGTGCAATGCACAGTATTGATGCAGTAAACGGACAAAGAAGAGTAAAATCCTCTTCCAGTAATATACAGACCAGTAATGCAGACATAAACAAGTGAGCATGATATAAAAGTCTTTGTGGCCCAGGCTTTCAGCAGCTCCATTCTTTCTTCTCATAATCTCTATAATGCACATCTTGTTCATAATCAGGATCGACTTTAGATTATGGAGTCTAATCTCAGCCTTCCTTTTTACTAAAAGTCTAGCCATATTCCTGAGGGTCTTCAATTTCTGTTGACACTTGGTCCATCACCCTTACTTCATAGGTTCTTGGTAAATTTCAATGACTTTAAGAGCTGACACAAGTTTTGTGGGATGTGAAGCATGTTACACGTCCTCTTTAAAAACGAGTTCAGTTTACAAATGCAAAAATAGCACAAAAGTATAAGAAAATAAATTCACAACAAATTACCAATCTTAAAAAGCTATCCAAAACCACATTGTGTAAAAGGATTAAAATAACAATATTTAAATTAACTAACTGCTTAGTAAACTTTTTATAGGCTGGGCATGGTGGTTCATGCCTATAATCCCTGCACTTTGGGAAGCCGAGGTGGGCTGCAGATCACCTGAGGTCAGGAATTTGAGACCAGCTTGGCCAACATGGTGAAACCCTGTCTCTACTAAAAATACAAAAATCAGCCAGGCATGGTGGCAGGCGCCTGTAATCCCAGCTACTTGGGAGGCTGAGGCAGGAGAATCACTTGAACCTGGGAGGCAGAATTTGCAGTGAGCTGAGATCATGCCACTGCACTCCAGCCTGGGTGACAGAGTGAGACTCTGTCTCAAAAAAAAAAAAATTATGATTATTTTTTCTACATTTACAGTTGAACACTCTGATAACCTGTTCCTAATTCAATGACTTGGCAACTCCTTTTCTATAGCAGGAATATAATATTTTAGACTTTCTTCTGAAAAATTTGGTAGAAATTTGTTTTTGTTTATATTTTTGTTTTTTATGACTCAAGTACATGATTTCAGAATTTTTTTTTATTACCGATAGATTAGGAAAGTTTCTTTCAGCTTCATAATTATTGTTGCTAATGTCTTAAAATAATATGCAATTGTTTTAAAATTTGGGCAAACTTTTATCAAGTTTCTTCCTTTCTTTTTTTCTTCTTTCTTTTCTTTCTCTCTTCTTTCTTTCTTTCTCCCTCCCTTCCTTCCTTCCCTCCTTCCTTCCTTCCTTCCTTCCTTCTTGGCATGATCATGGCTCACCATAGCCTTGAACTCCTGGCCTAAAGCAATCCTCCCAACGTCAGCCTCCCAAGTAGCTACAGGTGCACACCACCACACACAGCTAATGTTTTTATTGTTATTTTTGAGGAGATGCGATTTCGCTATTTTGCCCAGGTTGGTCTCAAACTCCTAGCTTCAAGAAACCCTCCTGTCCCACTTTATCAAAGAACTAGGATTACAGGCATGAGCCACTGCAACTGGCCTTATCAATTTTCTTTTACACATAGGCTGTAAGTTTTCTTGCACAATGACTAAACTGAAATATATTTTGAAGTGAAGACACTTAACAAGGTACTTTGTCATTAATGTTACCATGACAGAAGGGGTGAATGGATCACAGTTTGTGGTGAGAGTGTTCCTGGAAACTATCACTGCACTGAGAAAGCTGTAACTCAATTATACATGAAAGTAACTCTAGGACACATAAATATATCTTAGGAAATTCAAATAAACTTCACATTTCTGTGGCTACTACCCCAACATCACTCAACAGAAGCAGAAGTTTGACAGAAGGGAAGTGGGATTGAAAAACAACCATAACACAAATTTTAATTAATTTCTATTAAAACAACTCACCTTTGCAAATTTTACAAAGTATATGACACAGGTGATCACATCACCAGAGTCCTTCTCCAAGACCTCAAAATGGGAAGTCTCTCAGTAGTTTGACCTCTGGACATTATCTTTTTCATTTCTTTCATACATTCTCATGACTATTTCCTGTACAAGCCTGTAATCCTTTGGTTGTATGTCTGCATTACTCTATCTCCCCTTCTGTGCTTACCTAGAAAACTGTAGATGTACTATAAATCTCGAACCCTGTGAGGCATCCTTGATTTTTTCCTCTCCTTCACCCTCCAATACAATAAATCAACAAGTTCTTCAGATTCTAACTCCTATGTATGTCTCAAACTGTTCCCTCCATTACTGTTAGCAATATCATAATTTGGGCAATAATACTTCATTACCAGGAACCTTGCAACAACTTCCTAATCAGTCTTTCTGTCTATAGTCTTGTGCCCTCAAAGCCATTCTTGGTATAATTTCAAAAATAATTTATTAAAAATTCAACTCTAATCATATAATTCCTTGGCAAACAAAAACAAAACAACGACAAAAAACTCAATAGCCTCACTGCTCTCAGATCACACCCAAGCCCTTTTGCTGGCAGACAAAACCCTCTAAAATTTGTCCTGTCCGTTTCAATCTTACTTCTTTCCCCTCTCACCTCATACTGTATATTACCCCCAAACCCCAAAGAATATGGAATTGTCTGCATGTCATGCCCTGTCAGATTGTATTCAACATTCCCTACTATCTGAAAGACTTCTACCCACCTTCTCCTACTCCCCAATTCATTTTTAAAGACGTCATGTATATATCAGCTTATTTTGTAGAGTTTTCTGGGGCCCAAATACTGAAAAAGTTTTTCTCCTTTGGACTCCTGTACTCTGATATGAGTAGTTTCATTTCTAAACCTAACACAAAATTTCGTGTCTCCTCCACTAGTGTGTTGCATCCTTGAGGGAAGAGACCTTGTTTCATTCATCTTTGTGTCTCCACGGCATAGTATACAGCCTGAAAAATGAAAGGAGCTCAAGGAATTTCAGTGAATGGAAAACATAAATGTGATGTCCATGGTACAGGTGAAATCAGAGTGCTTAAGAAGACCAGAGAGAAAAGAATTATGAATTATGTCATGAAATAAGTAGCATATGAAATGGATCTTGAAATATACACACCGTGGATGTAAGTTGAAGGGATTGTGCATTTCAGTAGAGAGATTTAATAAAGCATGACAAAGATAAAAGAACTTCACTGCAAGAATGCATCTAAAATTAAACTAATGAAGGAGAACCCGGTAGGATAAATGAGAACAAAATATTCTTTAATTCCTGACATGGACAAATAGTTCTCAGAGGATAATCAAGAAGACCTAATTAGATGAGCAAAAGGATGCCTTTATGGATGAAAAAGAAACATTATCCTTTATGTTCATAGAGGCCACATACGTAAGCATGGCAAAATGCAAAAAAAAGCATTCTAAAAGGATTAAAAAAAATCAAAACAAAATATTGTAAACTTGAGTTGCATTGGTCACATTTTCGTGTTGGTAAATTACTGCATGAATGAAATACAATTACTGTACATGTAAATGATTAAAGAAAATAGGACTAAATGTGGAGATGTGGGTAAGTAGGAAATGTTGGTCAATCAACAATTTATTGAGCCACTTCTCTTTTAATTACTTTAGAAGAAACAACTGAAGCAGAAAATAAGATTCTTTACCTTGCAAAGCCTCAAATCCAATTAAAGAAAGTAGATAAGCATAAACAATAGAAAACATAATTAACAGATTCTGGCAAGTAAAATGTACAAATATGATTTTTTTATAAAAAACAAAGATATTCTAGAGAAGATATAAGTCTTCTACATATAAATGTTAGGTGGAGGGAATGCCTTCTAGGTAAAAATACTTCCTTTAGCAAAGGCATAGATGTTCTGTCAAGTAAAATAGATCCTTAGAATAGCAAGGACGCCAGAACGGCTCATGGAAGTGACTGTGATAGGGGCGAGATAGACATCTGTAATGATGACAATATCAGGGTAGAGTTTGTGAGACTAAGACAATTTTAAATATAAATTCAGGGCAATATGCAGGTGTTATAAACTTCTAAAAACAGAAATTACATAAAGAAAATTTTTATCAGTATATAAGGTTATATGGGCCATACATACAAATGCAAAACACAGTTCATACAGAATTCTTAAATAGCCATTGCTTCTTTACTTCTTTCCACCCATTCTTATTTTTCCATTTCCCACAAATATGCATGTGTGTAAATACTCACACCATCATTTTTTCAGTTTTTTCGTGTTTTAAATTTGTTTTCCTTATAATAATATCTCCTAAAACCATTATCGATTTTACTCCCAGGTGTGTTTCTTTATGGTCGATTCTGGTGATATTTGGTGATTTCTAAATCCTCTACATAGAGTTCATTTCTTTGCATCTCTCTTGTATTTTCATTCATAGTGTTTAGATGCCATCAAAAAGAACACCAAAGTTTTCAAAGATTTCAATAGGCCTTACAGGTTATTTACTCCTACCATCTTTCTTTCAGTAGATGGGAATACAGGAACTGTCTTATTTTTGTTGTTGTTGTTGTCATTAACAACTAAGGAAAAGGGAAAAAGTAGCAAAACAAGAAAACGGAAAGAATTTATAGGTCATACAATATAACTAGAAAGTACAGCTATAAAAGGTTGATACATTGGTACATGCTAGGCACCCTGCACAAATACTAACATCATTTAATCCTGATAATAATCTTACTAAGTAGGAACTGCTATTATCTCGCTTTTCAGATGAAGAACCAGGGTATTAGAGAAGTCAACTAATCCACCAAAGTTTACACAGGCTATGCTAGATGAAGCAGGAATTCACACCTTGGGCTTCTTACTTCAAAGTTCCTGTGTTCAACTGCAGGACTGGCCCTGTCTTAGCCCTGATTTGTGTCTTCTAAAGCTTCATCCAAGCAGCATTTTGAAAGAGTACACAAAACTAAAAGTAATCAAAAGTGTCCTTTTCAATAATGCTATTTAGATAAGATGAAGAAATTATAATGATTTCCACAGTTTATATATTCCACAAAAATAGTGTTGAATTCAAAAACTCTTAGAAATACTATTTTTTAAAGTTATAACTTGTGTGATACATGTGCTACAACAGTTTTAGAGAGGGTTCAGACAGGTATGGACACTCAGCTTAATCCACTCATTCAAGAGGACATTTGTCTCAAAAAACGAAGGAGCAGAGGTAAGAAGGAAAAAGAGAAAGGAAGAGAAGAAGAAGGGGGAGAAAGGGAGGGAGGCAGGAAGGAGAAGAGGAAGGGAGTGGGGCATAAAAGGAGAGGAGAAGAAGGAAAAAGTAACTGAAAAAGAGTTAACTTGATTACTAATGATTTAGTTAAATTACTATATGCAAATAACAAAATGGTATAAAATGGCTTCAAGAAAAAAATTAAACCATAATCATAGCAAATTTAAAACACCTGCATAAGACTTTAAAATATATGATGCATTCGGATGTGAGGTGAGTTCAGTGAAAATATATCAGGCCCCGTAAACGGAAAGATATAAGAAGAATACAGAATAAATAAAATCCCTTGAAGACTCAACTTTTTCTATTTTCTAATTTTATCAAAGTCTTAATGTTCTGTACAAATTCATTCCCCCCATACCTCTCAATATTTCTTCAGTAAGTAGTTTCCATCTTCATATAATCTGGTCCAGGTTTTCTCTCCCTTTATTCAAGATGTGTCCTGATTGCACTGACATGACACCCAGTGATGTAGGATTTTTCTTCTCAGTCACTTTGCAAGCCGGGGCGTCCCGACCAGTGATGCCCCACTTGGGTCTAGCTTGGCCATGCTACCATGCCCCAGTTCACTTGTTATAGCTTGTATTTGCATTCGGTGGCTCCCAAGCTCTTGTACCACACCCAGGAAGAATAAGGATATGCAAGACATTGAAGGGTAAGGAGGGCAGAGAAGAATCTTATTGAGCGATAAAAAATGGTTTTCAGCAGAGAGGAGATGGGGGGTGGGTGGAATCGTTACCCTACCCAAAGGCAGGAAAGGTCCCCGCTGTGTGGCTGGGGTCTTTCATGGACGAAGAATGGGGAGTGTGTGCTGATTGGTTTGTGAGTACGCAAAAAAAGTTAAAGCAAAGACATCACTCCAAGGTGGGCACAACGGTGTAGAAAAACCAGTTAGGAATGGGTAGGTATATGTAAAATTGGCAAAGGGTGAGGACCAATCAGAGGAGAGCATCCCAAACAGGAAGACAAGTTCTCAGTCTGGTCTGAGAATTTAACTTGTTGCTTGGCTTTCAGACTTTTTACTGTCTTCAGCTTGGAGGTGGGATTTCACCAGGGACCCGCCCCATCTGCCTAGGCATTTGGCTGCCCCTACTACTCTAAAGATAGCCTGTGGCCACCTTCTAGAGAGGAAGGTTGTCTTCCTTACTAGCCTTGCTTTTAGCCACCATTTATCACCCATAGAGAGAGTAAGTTGTGGGTACTTTTTTTTCTTTTACCTAGGCCTGGAATACTATATGAAGCAGTGTTTACCAGGAATGTCTCTCTTGAGAATAAGAGGAAGAATGGAAAGTTGCATTGTAGATTTCATAAAAGTCTTGATCAATGCAGCCGGAATAAGCAAGAAATTAGAAATGGATGTAAACTTTGAAGGAAATGTTTTGTATTTCTGTTGAAAGATGCTGCTACACAAACAGGATACAAATGCTCTGAAGAAGCAGAAAAAGACCTCAGATCTCACCAGGAAGGATAGTCCCTGAAGGTTAATTCATGTGGAAGGGTTGGAAAACATAATATTTTGTAATGTCAGGTTTGATTATGTCATAAACTGAGCAATGTCAAAACATAGCATAATCAAATAAAAACTCGAAGCTTGAAATTATTTAACTGGTTCCTCAACTCTAAATCATTCTAATGTCTCACTAATTATGTTACTGTCATGGGTTTTCTATCCTTTTTTTTTTGAAAAGTGCCAAAATCTATTCATTTCAAAGCACTCTATAAGAAAGTACAAAATGATCCTTTGACCCCATTTAACATATGGAGAGTCCGAATCCCTAGAAAATCTAAACGATTTTATCCAACCCCAACAAAAGGTGAAAAGATGAAGCCAAGATAATTTTAGGATTTGACTTCCTTCTATCATATTAAAAAGTTAATGCAGTAATAAGAGCAAGAAATTTCCACAAGTACACTGGGAAGACACACCCTGAAATATTTCAGCTTAAGGATGACCCATTGCAGTCATAATCTTATTCTCTACCCCCAAACCATTTCCTCATTCATTTTGAGATGCATTCACTCTTAAAGAAACATTGAGGCCAGGCATGGTGGCTCACCCTTGTAATCCCAGAACTTTGGGAGGCCAAGGTGGGTAGATCACCTGAGGTCAGGAATTAGAGACCAGCCTGGCCAAAATGGCGAAACACTGTCTCTACTAAAAATCCAAAAATTAGCCAGGCGTGGTGAAAGGTGCCTGTAATCTCAGCTACTTGGGAGAGGCTGGGAACTGCTTGAACCCAGCAGTCAGAGGTTGCTGTGAGCCAAGATCGTATTGTGCCACTGCACTCTAGCCTGGGTGACAGAGCGAGACTCCATCTCAAACATATATATATATATAGAGAGAGAGAGAGAGAGAGATAGATAGATAGATAATCTATCTATCTATCTATCTATCTATCTATCTATCTATCTATCATCTATCTATCTATATATATAGAGAGAGATATTTTCCCAAAAGTAAATAACTCCTAAACTTTTGGAGTTTTAATGCCCTATTGTTGATTTTTGTGACACTCTACACCTTCTTAAAATCTTGCATAGATGCCATTTTTATAAAGTTATCTGTTCTCTTCTTGCTAGGATTCTAGGATAAAACGAAAATATTCTACAGATTAAATTATTTTCCCCAAGGGTGTAATAACAAGTTTATTAATTCATTGTCTCTCTTCCTTACCTCCTTCCAACTACTTTCATTTAACTATTATTCTTGTACTGAACTACTTGATGTCATAATTGTGAACATTTTATTTTATTTATTTTATTTTTTTGAGACGGAGTCTCGCTCTGTCACTCAGGCTGGAGTGCAGTGGCGCAATCCGGCTCACTGCAAGCTCCGCCTCCCGGGTTCACGCCATTCTCCTGCCTCAGCCTCTCCGAGTAGCTGGGACTACAGGCGCCCACCACCACGCCTGGCTAATTTTTTGTATTTTTAGTAGAGACGGGGTTTCACCGTGGTCTCGATCTCCTGACCTCGTGATCCGCCCGCCTCGGCCTCCCAAAGTGCTGGGATTACAAGCATGAGCCACCGCGCCCGGCCGGACATTTTATTTTTAAAGTTGAAGTAAATTGATGTTAGCAGTATTTTGGATGAGAGGCAGTATTGAATAGTGGTTAATTACACACTCTGTGGAGTTAGACTGCTTACATTTAATTTCCTACTTCCCCACTCATTAGCTGAGTAACATAGGCAAATCTAGCATAAGCAAGACCATTCTTTGTCCCAGTCTCATCATCTATAAATGAATATACTAATAGTAACAACCTCACAGAATTGTGTTGAAGATTGAATCAGTTAAGCTATGGAAAGAATTTAGAACCATGCCTGGCATGTCATTCATTGTGTGTTAGCTATTGCTATTTCTGTTCCTTTAACTCATTGCTTGCTAGATGGTTAGGAGTTGATCTGAAGTTCAGAGCTGCTATGGTCACCACATACTTTCAAGTCATTCATAGAATGATGTCTACCAGATTCTAACCCAGAAAAGTTCGACACTTTGACATATAGATTCTCTGGCAACCAGTGGCACGTGCGTGGTCTTGGCTCATCGGAAGACCCCTTGTCGATTTTGCATCTGGACTTAGTGGGCCAACACTGTGTGATGTACAAGGTGTCACTGAAGCCTGCAGGGGATCCAGCCATCATAGGAAAATGACAGGGCTTATTGTTCCCGTGGTGGAGCAGACGCAGAGACCAAATGACTTAACTCTTTCAAGTGAGAACATCCTAGTTTAGATTCTGTCTTGGAATATGAACTTTCCTGAGCTACAAACAATGAAGTAAAATAGTATTATCAGCAAAGGTTTACTGACTTCTTGCACCTTCCCTCCTCACCTCTTCTCAATGATACCCAGCTTAGCTTTCTCCATAAAGCATCAGGGTTATGGGATTTTGTTATCCCCATAAGCATGTCTGTACTGGATGCTTTGAAGTTTCTTCTAAATTATTATTCTAAAATACTTATGTTCTGAAACCACTGTAGAAAACACCTTCTGTTTAATTTTTACCCGATACCCACTAACATGCTATAGCGTAAAAGAAAACTGTCCATGTATTAGAAATATGCTGTCACCATTGATGAAATTCCAGAGTATTATATAAAGATTTTACCATTTAGAGCTCTGCAAAACACAGATTTTTAAAAATAGTTTTGAAAAACATATCTTTTATAATATTCAAAATAATCTAATAAAATTTCCTATACATGTAAAACTCGATACATGAAACGTGCACTCCATGTCATGCGTTGCTACAGACATGAAAACAAAATAGCATCAATAATTGTGAACAAAAATGTCATTGTATACAGACAGTGTTACAAGGGAACTCTCTGCCCCTATCAGTTTGGTGAATAGTACACTGTACCGTTTTGTAAACTTAGGGCACAAACTCTGTCATATTTAAGCTTGAGTTTTCCTATCTATAATACAAAGTGCCTGGAATAATGCAGATGCTTAACAAATGCTTATGAAATAAATAAAAGAATAAATATTTGGGTCTATATATATATATATATATGTATGTGTGCGCCTACCTGTGGTGTTGTATAGCATAGTACACACACACACATATGTACACACAAGCATATGGCACCACATATATAGCACTATTGCTTAAAACATTTAATGCCTTCTTACAAATTGTAAGCAGTGTTTCTATTAGAAGAATGTCCTTGAAGATATTTCTCTTGAAATTAAAAACAATTACTATTCTTCTTAGATATAATTTCAGGTGATCATGTACTAGGTTACATAAAACCTACTTTCTCAACCAGATGATAGGTAAACAAAAACCATTCTTTCTTAAGTCTACGGTCAATTCTTATTTCTAAGAAATAAAAAATAATAATATCTAAAATAAAATAAATTGGAGAGAGACGGGAGGTAGCATAAATATATGCTAAAAGTTAGCTTGCAATGTTAAAAAAAAAGTGTTGTCATAAGCTTCTTTTAAAAAATGATTTGAAACATTTTTAGTAATGTCAAGGCTTCCAGTGATGAATCTCATAAATATGCTGGTTTAGATAAAAAGAAGAAGAATCACCAGATAAATACTTTGTGTCTATAATATATACTGATTTGTTGTTTTAAAATGTACCAGTAAAGCAAGGGAACTGATTTGGCCTTAAGGAGATACTGTAATTATTTCTGGTAAATCCCTTTATCCTATTTAAAAGAACAATATTGTATTGTATTATAAAAAAACAAATAAACAATTAAATCCTGTAATCAAAGCCCAACATAATAATAACTGAAAGATAATTTATGAAGAACCATTGTAAATTAATCTCTCTCACCTCAAAGATATGTGTGAACAGAATGAGTAAGAAAAGGAGCCGGAAGGAAAAGGAATCTGTAAATTGTGATTTCCATATGCTGATAAAAGTTTAATTAATTTGAAACACAATCTGTTAGGAAAAAATTGTTTTAGGTTTTTTTAATGGTTAAGATGCTTACTTTAAAAATTCATTATTTTAAAAAGTTATGGAACCAAGTGTTCCCCATTTTTGGACAATTGCCATCAGTGGCCTGGGCCACATTTTAACTTTTGGAAACTCAGTGGTTTATTTGCAGGGTAATGCCAAAGGGTTGATGTCTGCTTCAAGATGTAAGGAAGAAAAAGAAGGGAAGAGTGGTTGTCAAGTTACTATTTATCTTCATTTAAAGCAATGTTCTCCACGTCGAATGAATGTTGGAATCACTTAAGGAGTTTTTTAAATTACAGAATATTGAGTGCCATCCCCCAAATTCTTATTGAATTGATCTGAGCATGGCCTGGGCATCAAAGACCTTAAAAGTTACCCCAAGTAGGCCGGGTGTGGTGGCTCACGCCTGTAATCCCAGCACTTTGGGAGGGCAAGGTGGGCAGATCACCTGAGGTCAAGAGTTTGAAACCAGCCTGACCAAGATGGAGAAACCCCGTCTCTATTAAAAATACAAAATTAGCCAGGCATGGTGGCGGGTGCCTGTAATCCTAGCTACTGCGGAGGCAGAGGCAGGAGAATCGCTTGAACTCGGGCGGCGGATGTTGCCGTGAGCCGAGATCGCGCCATTGCATTCCAGCCTGCGTGAGAGAGCAAGACTCCGTCTTAAACAGAAAAACAAACAAACAAACAAAAAGTTACCCTAAGTAATTCTAGTGTGCAACTAATTTTGAGAACCAATGGCCCAAATGGAATAGGAAAAAAAAAATTTAAGGAATGGCTTATAGTTTAAAAGTCCTGGAAAAAAAAATACCCAATTCGATTATATTCTTTGGTCTCTCTTACATTGGTAAAGGCCAGCAGTTTTGTTTATTATGTTCATTTGGAACCTAAGGCCTCAGATAAAATTGCATTAAAAACAATGTTTGCAATGCCTTATTAATATGATTTATTCAATTTTATTTAATTTAACTGAATAAATAGTTACTAAAATACCTATTATCTGTCCTAATGTTGTAGGACATTCAAAGTTGGATAAGATCTGATCCCCTTTCTCATGCAAACAGGTGGAACAATAGCTAGGTCAACTACAGTCAGATGCTACAAATAAATCAGACCTAGTCGAGAGACTAATGACTTCTTGAATAACAAAGGAATATCCCATAGTTCTGATATCAAAGCAACAAAACCAACTTCAAAAACAGCATTAGCCCATAGACATATAACACTGCATGTGATTGGGCCTAAGAAAGTAGAGAAATGAGTCATTAGCTGATGAACTATGAGATGTGTTTGCCAGGCTGGGAGGCTGAGGGGATGTCTTGTTTTCAATAGTGGAATTTGAGATCTGAAGTAGTCAGAAGTTTCAACATTCTACTGGGCTTACCGTGAAAGTGCTTTCTAGATGCCAATTATATTTTCTAAAATTTCAATCAAGAGCATAATTATGCATGATCAATTGAATAAGTTTCTTTTAGATTTGCCTTGAGCTTATCAGATGAATGTTATTCAGTAAGATCTGGCTCAGAATCTCAGTATGAATTATTTTTATGTGTAGTGAAGACACACTTGCACACACTGTCAAATCTGTAATTGTACGAGTCAGGGGTAGTACGGAGATACAGAATGTAGGCTGATAAAAGGACACTAGTAAACTTGGGAAATATGGATGTGTTTACTATCCTGACTGTAATGATGGCTTCACCAGTGTATACATATTTCAAAACTTAGAATATTGTTCACTTTATATGTGTGCAGTTTATTATGTCTATTATACATCCATAAAACTTTTTTAAATTGGGGGATAGGAGATGGCTGACTTTTTTTTTTCATTATCATGAAACACCTTCCTTCTCTGACATAATAGGGATATTCTCTTACAGTACCTTTTACATTTAAAACTTTAATCCATTTTGGGGTATGTGAATGGTAGCTTCAATAATATTATCCATTTTTTTATATTAAAACCAGTTCTGTCAATCCATTTTTTTAAAATCCAGTTTTCCCTATTGATTTGCCACTATCCTTTATTATATGTCTGGGTCCTATATCTGTTTCTGTTTAATTCTATTTGGTTGCTCTATTTTTTCTCTCTGCATTAGTATTACACTGTTTGGATCACTATGAATTTACAGTGAGTCTTTTTATTTGTTAAAACAAGCACCACCTTCCCATTCTATTTGAATATTATTTCTGCTATTTTTGGAGACTTTTGATCTTCTATGTGAATGATAGAACTTGTGTAAACAAATTCACTGCTCACATTGAATTTTAGGAAAACTGTGTTGGCTATACTGCTGAAAATTAACATGATAGCATTGATGCAAGACACATGAGACCTCAAACTGGGGCTTAGCCCATGAGGGTTTTTAGCTTTGCTCAGGAAAGAATTCAAGGATGAAACCAGTGATGTTAAGCAGCAGTCCTTTATTGAACTGGAACTGCTCCATGCAGAGCAGGGCTAACTCATAGGCAGTGTGCCCAGAGTCCGGCAATGTATGATTTCTTGGCAACTGTTTTTATGCCCACGTAAACCCACTTTCAGTTACAAGCAAATTGAGGGGCATGTTGTTTAGAACTTTCCAGAAAAGGGGCAGTAACTTCTGGGTCATTGCCATGGAAATGGGTGGTGACTTCTGGGTTGTTGTCATGGCATTTGTAAGCTGTCATGGCATTAGTAGGAGGATCTTACATTAATGAGCAATGAGGGCAGCTAGGGATCGCCTTTGTAGATCACCATCTGCTGGTTCCTGCTGATTTTTTCACTTTATCCTTTCTGGACCAGATCCTGTTTTGGTCAGCAGGATTGTGACCAGAAAACAAATCCTGCTAATCTCCTACATCAGCATGAGAGAGTCACCCTTTTCAATACTTGTAACAATTGCTTACAGTTGAAATACTTAAAAACTTGCCAATTCTGTGCAGTATATGTAACTGAATGTGTATCAAACACAAAAGTAGCTTTGTGATTTTTTTCTATAGATTGTGGATAAGGGTGACAAAAACACCAAAAAAAGAACAACAAAGGCAACAATGCCTAGAATGTGCAACAACAGGACTCATTTGTTACCGATGAAAATGCAAAATGGTAAAGCCATATTTTGAAGACAGTTTCTTGCAAAACTAAACGTCTTCTTACCATATGATCTATGATCTAGCAATCACACCCCTTGGTATTTACCCAAAGGTGTTGAAATTTGTATTCACACAAAAACGTGCACACAGATATTTATAGCAGCTTTATTCATAATTGCCAAAACTTAGAAGCAACCAAGACATACTTCAGTAGGTGAATGGATAAACTATGGTACATCCAAACAATGGAATATTATTCAGCAATAAAAAGAGATGAGTTATCTCTTTTTTTTTTTTTTTTTTTTTTTGAGATGGAGTCTCGCTCTTTTGCCCAGGCTGGAGTCCAGTGGTGTGATCTCCGTCTTTTTTTAGGCCACAAAAAGACATGGAGAGAGCTTAAATGCATGCTACTAAGTGAAAGAAGGCAATCTAAAAAAGCTACATATGGTATGACTCTGACTATACAATATTCTGGGAAAAGCAAAATGATGAAGACAGTAAACAAATCAGTGGTTGCCAGGGGATAATGGGGAGGGAGGGATGAACAGGTGGAGCACACAGGATTTTCAGGGCAGCAAAACTATTCTGTGTGATAATTTAATTGTGGATACGTGTCATACATTTGTCCAAACCCATATAATGTATACCACAAGCAAACCCTAATGTAAATTATGGCCTTTGGGTGATAACAATGTGTCAGTGTAGGTTCACTGATTATACCAAATGTACCACTCTGGTGTGGGGTGTTGTTAATGGGGAAAGCTACGTCTGTGTGGAAGCAGGAAATCTGTAGAGATTCTCTGCACTCTCTGCTCAGTTTTGCTGTGGACCTAACATTGCTCTAAAACATAGTCTATTTAAAAACAACAAACACAACGAAACACCTTCTGAGCTTTGTCAAGGATGAGAAAATAATGGAAAATTTTATTCATGTGCAACTCCAAAATGTGTGTTTTTGAAACTGTCAGATGCAAAATGGGATGATTTTGCTGCTTAAGATTGTCCTTTGTCTATGAGAGGTTTTTTCAGTTCTATAATATTTGGCTTTTGATGCCCAAATCAGCACTCTTTCAAATCTTTATTGAAATCACCAGTATAAAGGAGATATTAGACCTGGCTCCATAGCAT